>NC_092744.1:59993791-60326948 GCF_047496795.1 Chiloscyllium punctatum
ACTCCATTCCCCCCTCTCCCCCCCCACTCCATTCCCCCCCTCTCCCCCCCACTCCATCCCCCCCTCTCCCCCCCCCACTCCATTCCCCCCTCTCCCCCCCACTCCATTCCCCCCCTCTCCCCCCCCCCCACTCCATTCCCCCCTCTCCCCCCCCACTCCATTCCCCCCCTCTCCCCCCCCACTCCATTCCCCCTCTCCCCCCCCACTCCATTCCCCCCTTCTCCCCCCCACTCCATTCCCCCTTCTCCCCCCCCACTCCATTCCCCCTTCTCCCCCCCCACTCCATTCCCCCCTCTCCCCCCCACTCCATTCCCCCCCACTCCCATTCCTCTCCATTCCCCCCCTCTCCATTCCCCCCCTCTCCCATTCCTCTTCATTCCCCCCCTCTCCCCCATTCACCCCCTCTCCCCCTCCTCTCCATTCCCCCCTCTCCCCTCCTTCCATTCCCCCCCCCCCCCCCCCCCCCCCCCCCCCCCCCCCCCCCCCCCCCCCCCCCCCCCCCCCCCCCCCCCCCCCCCCTCTCCCCAACACTCCATTCCCCCCTCTCCCCCACTCCATTCCCCCCCTCGCCATTCACCCCCCTCCATTCCCCCCCTCGCCCCTCCTCTCCATTCCCCCCCTCGCCCCTCCTCTCCATTCCCCCCCTCGCCCCTCCTCTCCATTCCCCCCCTCGCCAGTCCCCCCCGCCCCTCCTCTCCATACCCCCCCTCGCCAGTCCCCCCGCCCCTCCTCTCCATTCCCCCCCTCGCCCCTCCTCTCCATTACCCCCCTCGCCCCTCCTCTCCATTACCCCCCCTCGCCCCTCTCCATTCCCCCCCTCGCCACTCCTCTCCATTACCCCCCCTCTCCCCTCCTCTCCATTCCCACCCTCGCCATTCCCCCCCTCGCCCCTCCTCTCCATTCCCCCCCTCGCCCCTCTTCTCCATTCCCCCCCTCGCCCCTCCTCTCCATTCCCCCCCTTGCCCCTCCTCGCCATTCCCCCCCTCGCCCCTCCTCGCCATTCCCCCCCTCGCCCCTCCTCGCCATTCCCCCCCTCGCCCCTCCTCTCCATTCCCCCCCTCGCCCCTCCTCTCCATTCCCCCCCTCGCCCCTCCTCGCCATTCCCCCCCTCGCCATTCCCCTCCTCGCCCCTCCTCTCCATTCCCCCCCTCGCCCCTCCTCTCCATTCCCCCCCTCGCCCCTCCTCTCCATTCCACCCTCGCCCCTCCTCTCCATTCCCCCCCTCGCCATTCCCCCCGTCGCCCCTCCTCTCCATTCCCCCCCTCGCTATTCCCCCCCTCGCCCCTCCTCTCCATTCCCCCCCCCCCGCCATTCCCACCCTCGCCATTCCCCCCTCGCCCCTCCTCTCCATTCCCCCCCTCGCCATTCCCCCCTCGCCCCTCCTCTCCATTCACCCCTCGCCCCTCCTCTCCATTCCCCCCCACGCCCCTCCTCTCCATTCCCCCCCTCGCCCCTCCTCGCCATTCCCCCCCTCGCCCCTCCTCGCCATTCCCCCCCTCTCCATGCCCCCCTCTCCATTCCCCCCCTCTCCATTCCCCTCCTCTTCATTCCCCCCCCACTCCATTCCCCCCCACTCCATTCCCCCCCACTCCATTCCCCCCCACTCCATTCCCCCCCCACTCCATTCCCCCCCTCGCCCCTCCTCTCCATTCCCCCCCTCGCCATTCCCCCACCTCCATTAACCCCTCTCCATTCCCCCACCTCCATTCACCCCTCTCGATTCCCCCCGTCCATTCACCCCTTCCTCTCCATTCCCCCCCTCGCCCCTCCTCGCCCTTCCCCCCTCGCCCCACCTCTCCCCTCCTCGCCCTTCCCCCCTCGCCCCACCTCTCCGTTCCCCCCCTCGCCCCTCCTCTCCATTCACCCCCTCGCCATGCCCCCCCCTCCCATCCCCCCCCTCCCCATTCCAACCCCCTACCATTTCCCACCCCGCCGTTCCCCCCCCTCGCCGTTCCCCCCTCTCGCCCCTCCTCGCCGTTCACCCCCCTCGCCCCTCCTCGCCATTCCCCCCCCTCGCCATTCCCCCACCTCCATTCACCCCTCTCCATTCCCCCCCCTCCATTCACCCGTCTCCATTCCCCCCCTCGCCCCTCCTCGCCGTTCCCCCGCTCGCCCCTCCTCGCCGTTCCCCCCCTCGCCCCCCTCGCCGTTCCCCCGCTCGCCCCTCCTCTCCGTTCCCACGCTCGCCATTCCCCCCCCTCGCCCCTCCTCTCCATTCCCCACCCTCGCCATTCCCCCCACTCGCCATTCCCCCCTCGCCCCACCTCTCCATTCCCCCCCTCGCCATTCCCCCCCTCGCCCCTCCTCTCCATTCCCCCCCTCGCCATTCCCCCCCTCGCCCCTCCTCTCCATTCCCCCCCTCACCCCTCCTCTCCATTCACCCCCTCGCCATTCCCCCCCTCGCCCCTCCTCTCCATTCCCCCCTCGCCCCTCCTCTCCATTCCCCCCTCGCCCCTCCTCTCCATTCCCCCCCCTCGCCCCTGCTCTCCATTCCCCACCCTCGCCATTCCCCCCCCTCGCCACTCCTCTCCATTCCCCACCCTCGCCATTCCCCCCCTCGCCCCTCCTCTCCATTCCCCCCCTCGCCATTCCCCCCCCTCGCCCCTCCTCTCCATTCCCCCCCTCACCCCTCCTCTCCATTCCCCCCCTCGCCATTCCCCCCCTCGCCCCTCCTCTCCATTTCCCCCCTCGCCCCTCCTCTCCATTCCCCCCCTCGCCCCTCCTCTCCATTCCCCACCCTCGCCATTCCCCCCCCTCGCCCCTCCTCTCCATTCCCCACCCTCGCCATTCCCCCCCTCGCCCCTCCTCTCCATTCCCCACCCTCGCCATTCCCCCCCCTCGCCCCTCCCCTCCATTCACCACCCTCGCCATTCCCCCCCCCTCGCCCCTCCTCTCCATTCCCCACCCTCGCCATTCCCCCCCCTCGCCCCTCCTCTCCATTCCCCACCCTCGCCATTTCCCCCCCCCGCCCCTCCTCGCCATTCCCCCCCTCCCCCCTCCTCGCCATTCTCCCCCTCGCCCCTCCTCGCCATTCCCCCCCTCGCCCGTCCTCGCCATTCCCCCCCTCGCCCCTCCTCGCCATTCCCCCCCCTCGCCCCTCCCCGCCATTCCCCCCCTCGCCCCTCCAAGCCATTCCCCCCCTCGCCCCTCCCCTCCATTCCCCCCCTCGCCCCTCCAAGCCATTCCCCCCCTCGCCCCTCCCCTCCATTCCCCCCCTCGCCCCTCCAAGCCATTCCCCCCCTCGCCCCTCCAAGCCATTCCCCCCTCGCCCCTCCAAGCCATTCCCCCCCTCGCCCCTCCTCTCCATTCCCCCCCTCGCCCCTCCTCTCCATTCCCTCCCTCGCCCTCCTCTCCATTCCCCCCCTCTCCATTCCCCCCCTTGCCATTCCCCCCCTCGCCATTCCCACCCTCGCCCCTCCTCTCCATTCCCCCCTCGCCCCTCCTCTCCATTCCCACTCGCCATTCCCCCCCTCGCCCCTCCTCTCCATTCCCCCCTCGCCCCTCCTCTCCATTCCCCCCC
This sequence comes from Chiloscyllium punctatum, assembly GCF_047496795.1. Taxonomy (NCBI): domain Eukaryota; kingdom Metazoa; phylum Chordata; class Chondrichthyes; order Orectolobiformes; family Hemiscylliidae; genus Chiloscyllium; species Chiloscyllium punctatum. The sequence continues at coordinate 59,997,312 of NC_092744.1, forward strand.
TCGCCCCTCCTCTCCATTCCCCCCCTTCGCCATTCCCCCCCCTCGCCCCTCCTCTCCATTCCCCCCCTCGCCCCTCCTCTCCATTCCCCCCCCTCGCCCCTCCTCTCCATTCCCCCCCTCGCCATTCCACCCCTCTCCATTCGCCCCTCCTCTCCATTCCCCCCCTCGCCATTCCCCCCTTCGCCATTCCCCCCCTCGCCCCTCCTCTCCATTCCCCCCTTCGCCATTCCCCCCCTCGCCCCTCCTCTCCATTCCCTCCCTCGCCCCTCCTCTCCATTCCCCCCCTCGCCCCTCCTCTCCATTCCCCCCCTTGCCAGTCCCCCCCTCGCCCCTCCTCTCCATTCCCCCCCTCGCCATTCCCCCCCCTCGCCCCTCCTCTCCATTCCCCCCCTCGCCCCTCCTCTCCATTCCCCCCCTCGCCATTCCCCCCCTCGCCCCTCCTCTCCATTCCCCCCCTCGCCATTCCCCCCCTCGCCCCTCATCCCCATTCCCCCCCTCGCCCCTCCTCTCCATTCCCCCCCTCGCACTTCCCCCCCTCGCCCACCCTCTCCATTCCCCCCCCTCGCCCCTCCTCTCCATTCCCCCCCTCGCACTTCCCCCCCCTCGCCCACCCTCTCCATTCCCCCCCCTTGCCCCTCCTCTCCATTCCCCACCCTCGCCATTCCCCCCCTCGCCCCTCTTCTCCATTCCCCACCCTCGCCATTCCCCCCCCTCGCCCCTCCTCTCCATTCCCCACCCTCGCCATTCCCCCCCCCTCGCCCCTCCTTTCCATTCCCCACCCTCGCCATTCCCCCCCCTCGCCCCTCCTCTCCATTCCCCCACCCTCGCCATTCCCCCCCCCTCGCCCCTCCTCTCCATTCCCCACCCTCGCCATTACCCCCCCTCGCCCCTCCTCTCCATTCCCCACCCTCGCCATTCCCCCCCCCTCGCCCCTCCTCTCCATTCCCCACCCTCGCCATTCACCCCCCTCGCCCCTCCTCTCCATTCCCCACCAACGCCATCTCCCCCTCGCCCCTCCTCTCCATTCCCCCCCATCGCCATTCCCCCCCTCGCCATTCCCCCACTGCCATTCCCCCCCTCGCCCCTCCTCGCCATTCCCCCCCTCGCCATTCCCCCACCTCCATTCATCCCTCTCCATTCCCCCCCCTCCATTCACCCCTCTCCATTCCCCCCCTCGCCCCTCCTCGCCGTTCCCCCGCTCGCCCATCCTCGCCGTTCCCCCCTCACCCCCCCTCGCCGTTCCCCCGCTTGCCGCTCCTCTCCGTTCCCACCCTCGCCATTCCCCCCCTCGCCATTCCCCTCCATTCCCCACCCTCGCCATTCCCCCCCTCGCCATTCCCCCCTCGCCCCACCTCTCCATTCCCCCCCTTGCCATTCACCCCTCGCCCCTCCTCTCCATTCCCCCCCTCGCCATTCCCCCCCTCGCCCCTCCTCTCCATTCCCCCCCTCGCCCCTCCTCTCCATTCCCCCCCTCGCCATTCCCCGCCTCGCCCCTCCTCTCCATTCCCCCCCCTCGCCCCTCCTCTCCATTCCCCCCCTCACCCCTCCTCTCCATTCCCCCCCTCGCCATTCCCCCCCTCGCCCCTCCTCTCCATTTCCCCCCTCGCCCCTCCTCTCCATTCCCCCCCTCGCCCCTCCTCTCCATTCCCCACCCTCGCCATTCCCCCCCCTCGCCCCTCCTCTCCATTCCCCACCCTCGCCATTCCCCCCCTCGCCCCTCCTCTCCATTCCCCACCCTCGCCATTCCCCCCCCTCGCCCCTCCCCTCCATTCACCACCCCTCGCCATTCCCCCCCCTCGCCCCTCCTCTCCATTCCCCACCCTCGCCATTCCCCCCCCTCGCCCCTCCTCTCCATTCCCCACCCTCGCCATTTCCCCCCCCCCGCCCCTCCTCGCCATTCCCCCCCTCCCCCCCTCCTCGCCATTCTCCCCTCGCCCCTCCTCGCCATTCCCCCCCTCGCCCGTCCTCGCCATTCCCCCCCCTCGCCCCTCCTCGCCATTCCCCCCCCTCGCCCCTCCCCCCGCCATTCCCCCCCTCGCCCCTCCAAGCCATTCCCCCCCTCGCCCCTCCCCTCCATTCCCCCCCTCGCCCCTCCAAGCCATTCCCCCCCTCGCCCCTCCAAGCCATTCCCCCCTCGCCCCTCCAAGCCATTCCCCCCCTCGCCCCTCCTCTCCATTCCCCCCCTCGCCCCTCCTCTCCATTCCCTCCCTCGCCCTCCTCTCCATTCCCCCCCTCTCCATTCCCCCCCTTGCCATTCCCCCCCTCGCCATTCCCACCCTCGCCCCTCCTCTCCATTCCCCCCCTCGCCCCTCCTCTCCATTCCCACTCGCCATTCCCCCCCTCGCCCGTCCTCTCCATTCCCCCCCTCGCCCCTCCTCTCCATTCCCCCCCTCGCCCCTCCTCTCCATTCCCCCCTTCGCCATTCCCCCCCTCGCCCCTCCTCTCCATTCCCCCCCTCGCCCCTCCTCTCCATTCCCCCCCTCGCCCCTCCTCTCCATTCCCCCCCCTCGCCATTCCACCCCTCTCCATTCGCCCCTCCTCTCCATTCCCCCCCTCGCCATTCCCCCCCTCTCCATCCCCCCCCTCGCCCCTCCTCTCCATTCCCCCATTCGCCATTTCCCCCTCGCCCCTCCTCTCCATTCCCCCCTTCGCCATTCCCCCCCTCGCCCCTCCTCTCCATTCCCCCCCTTCGCCATTCCCCCCCTCGCCCCTCCTCTCCATTCCCCCCCTTCGCCATTCCCCCCCTCGCCCCTCCTCTCCATTCCCCCCTTGGCCATTCCCCCCCTCGCCCCTCCTCTCCATTCCCCCCTTCGCCATTCCCCCCCTCGCCCCTCCTCTCCATTCCCCCCTTCGCCATTCCCCCCCTCGCCCCTCCTCTCCATTCCGCCCTTCGCCATTCCCCCCCTCGCCCCTCCTCTCCATTCCCCCCTTCGCCATTCCCCCCCTCGCCCCTCCTCTCCATTCCCCCCCCCGCCCCTCCTCTCCATTCCCCCCTTCGCCATTCCCCCCCTCGCCCCTCCTCTCCATTCCCCCCCTTCGCCATTCCCCCCCTCGCCCCTCCTCTCCATTCCCTCCCTCGCCCCTCCTCTCCATTCCCCCCCTCGCCCCTCCTCTCCATTCCCCCCCTTGCCAGTCCCCCCCTCGCCCCTCCTCTCCATTCCCCCCCTCGCCATTCCCCCCCTCGCCCCTCCTCTCCATTCCCCCCCTCGCCCCTCCTCTCCATTCCCCCCCTCGCCATTCCCCCCCTCGCCCCTCCTCTCCATTCCCCCCCTCGCCATTCCCCCCCCTCGCCCCTCATCCCCATTCCCCCCCTCGCCCCTCCTCTCCATTCCCCCCCTCGCACTTCCCCCCCTCGCCCACCCTCTCCATTCCCCCCCCTCGCCCCTCCTCTCCATTCCCCCCCTCGCACTTCCCCCCCCTCGCCCACCCTCTCCATTCCCCCCCCTTGCCCCTCCTCTCCATTCCCCACCCTCGCCATTCCCCCCCTCGCCCCTCTTCTCCATTCCCCACCCTCGCCATTCCCCCCCCTCGCCCCTCCTCTCCATTCCCCACCCTCGCCATTCCCCCCCCTCGCCCCTCCTTTCCATTCCCCACCCTCGCCATTCCCCCCCCTCGCCCCTCCTCTCCATTCCCCACCCTCGCCATTCCCCCCCCTCGCCCCTCCTATCCATTCCCCACCCTCGCCATTACCCCCCCTCGCCCCTCCTCTCCATTCCCCACCCTCGCCATTCCCCCCCCTCGCCCCTCCTCTCCATTCCCCACCCTCGCCATTCACCCCCCTCGCCCCTCCTCTCCATTCCCCACCAACGCCATCTCCCCCTCGCCCCTCCTCTCCATTCCCCCCCATCGCCATTCCCCCCCTCGCCATTCCCCCACTGCCATTCCCCCCCTCGCCCCTCCTCGCCATTCCCCCCCCCTCGCCATTCCCCCACCTCCATTCATCCCTCTCCATTCCCCCCCCCTCCATTCACCCCTCTCCATTCCCCCCCTCGCCCCTCCTCGCCGTTCCCCCGCTCGCCCATCCTCGCCGTTCCCCCCTCACCCCCCTCGCCGTTCCCCCGCTTGCCGCTCCTCTCCGTTCCCACCCTCGCCATTCCCCCCCTCGCCATTCCCCTCCATTCCCCACCCTCGCCATTCCCCCCCTCGCCATTCCCCCCTCGCCCCACCTCTCCATTCCCCCCCTTGCCATTCACCCCTCGCCCCTCCTCTCCATTCCCCCCCTCGCCATTCCCCCCCTCGCCCCTCCTCTCCATTCCCCCCCTCGCCCCTCCTCTCCATTCCCCCCCTCGCCATTCCCCGCCTCGCCCCTCCTCTCCATTCCCCCCCTCGCCCCTCCTCTCCATTCCCCCCCTCTCCATTCCCCCCCCTCGCCCCTCCTCTCCATTCCCCCCCCCTCGCCCCTCCTCTCCATTCCCCCCCTCGCCCCTCCTCTCCATTCCCCACCCTCGCCATTCCCCCCCCTCGCCCCTCCCCTCCATTCGCCACCCTCGCCATTCCCCCCCCTCGCCCCTCCTCTCCATTCCCCACCCTCGCCATTCCCCCCCTCGCCCCTGCTCGCCATTCCCCCCCCCCACGCCCCTCCTCGCCATTCCCCCCTTCGCCATTCCCCCCCCCTCGCCCCTCCTCTCCATTCCCCACCCTCGCCATTCCCCCCCCCTTCTTGCCATTCCCCCCCTCCCCCCTCCTCGCCATTCTCCCCTCGCCCCTCCTCGCCATTCCCCCCCTCGCCCCTCCTCACCATTCCCCCCCTCGCCCCTCCTCGCCATTCCCCCCTCGCCCCTCCTCGCCATTCCCCCCCTCGCCCCTCCCCGCCATTCCGCCCCTCGCCCCTCCAAGCCATTCCCCCCCTCGCCCCTCCAAGCCATTCCCCCCCTCGCCCCTCCAAGCCATTCCCCCCCCTCGCCCCTCCAAGCCATTCCCCCCCCTCGCCCCTCCTCTCCATTCCCCCCCCTCGCCCCTCCTCTCCATTCCCTCCCTCGCCCTCCTCTCCATTCCCCCCCTCTCCATTCCCCCCCCTTGCCATTCCCCCCCTCGCCATTCCCCCCCTCGCCATTCCCCCCCTCGCCATTCCCACCCTCGCCCCTCCTCTCCATTCCACCCTCGCCCCTCCTCTCCATTCCCCCACTCGCCATTCCCCCCCTCGCCCCTCCTCTCCATTCCCCCCCTCGCCCCTCCTCTCCATTCCCCCCCTCGCCCCTCCTCTCCATTCCCCCCCTCGCCATTCCCCCCCTCGCCCCTCCTCTCCATTCCCCCCCCTCGCCCCTCCACTCCATTCCCCCCCCTCGCCCCTCCTCTCCATTCCCCCCCTCGCCATTCCACCCCTCTCCATTCGCCCCTCCTCTCCATTCCCCCCCTCGCCATTCGCCCCCGCTCCATCCCCCCCCTCGCCCCTCCTCTCCATTCCCCCATTCGCCATTTCCCCCTCGCCCCTCCTCTCCATTCCCCCCCTTCGCCATTCCCCCCCTCGCCCCTCCTCTACATTCCCCCCTTCGCCATTCCCCCCCTCGCCCCTCCTCTCCATTCCCCCCTTCGCCATTCCCCCCCTCGCCCCTCCTCTCCATTCCCCCCTTCGCCATTCCCCCCCTCGCCCCTCCTCTCCATTCCCCCCTTCGCCATTCCCCCCCTCGCCCCTCCTCTCCATTCCCCCCTTCGCCATTCCCCCCCTCGCCCCTCCTCTCCATTCCCCCCTTCGCCATTCCCCCCCTCGCCCCTCCTCTCCATTCCCCCCTTCGCCATTCCCCCCCTCGCCCCTCCTCTCCATTCCCCCCTTCGCCATTCCCCCCCTCGCCCCTCCTCTCCATTCCCCCCTTCGCCATTCCCCCCCTCGCCCCTCCTCTCCATTCCCCCCTTCGCCATTCCCCCCCTCGCCCCTCCTCTCCATTCCCCCCTTCGCCATTTCCCCCCCTCGCCCCTCCTCCTCATTCCCCCCTTCGCCATTCCCCCCCTCGCCCCTCCTCTCCATTCCCCCCTTCGCCATTCCCCCCCTCGCCCCTCCTCTCCATTCCCCCCTTCGCCATTCCCCCCCTCGCCCCTCCTCTCCATTCCCCCCTTCGCCATTCCCCCCTTCGCCATTCCCCCTCTCGCCCCTCCTCTCCATTCCCCCCTTCGCCCCTCCTCTCCATTCCCCCCTTCGCCATTCCCCCCCTCGCCCCTCCTCTCCATTCCCCCCTTCGCCATTCCCCCCCTCGCCCCTCCTCTCCATTCCCCCCTTCGCCATTCCCCCCCTCGCCCCTCCTCTCCATTCCCCCCCTCGCCCTTCCTTTGCATTCCCCTCCTCGCCATTCCCCCCCTCGCCCCTCCTCTCCATTCCCCTCCTCGCCATTCCCCCCCTCGCCCCTCCTCTCCATTCCCCCCTTCGCCATTCCCCCCCTCGCCCCTCCTCTCCATTCCCCCCCTCGCCCTTCCTTTGCATTCCCCTCCTCGCCATTCCCCCCCTCGCCCCTCCTCTCCATTCCCCCCCTCGCCCCTCCTCTCCATTCCCCCCCTCGCCCCTCCTCTCCATTCCGCCACTCGCCCCTCCTCTCCATTCCCCCCCCTCGCCATTCCCCCCCTCGCACTTCCCCCCCTCGCCCACCCTCTCCATTCCCCCCCTCTCCATCCCCCCCTCGCCCCTCCTCTCCATTCCCCCCCTCGCCGTTCCCCCCCCTCGCCCCTCCACTCCATTCCCCCCCATGCCATTCCCTCCCCTCGCCCCTCCGCGCCATTCCCCCTCTCGCCCCTCCGCGCCATTCCCCCTCTCGCCCCTCCTCTCCATTCCCCCCCTCGCCCCTCGCCCCTCCTCTCCATTCCCCCCCTCGCCCCTCCCCTCCATTCCCCCCCCTCGCCATTCCCCCCCTCGCCCCTCCTCTCCATTCCCCACCCTCGCCATTCACCCCCTCGCCCCTCCTCTCCATTCCCCACCCTCGCCATTCCCCCCCCTCGCCCCTCCTCTCCATTCCCCACCCTCGCCATTCGCCCCCCTCGCCCCTCCTCTCCATTCCCCACCCTCGCCATTCGCCCCCCTCGCCCCTCCTCTCCATTCCCCACCCTCGCCATTCCCCCCCCCTCGCCCCTCCTCTCCATTCCCCACCCTCGCCATTCCCCCCCCTCGCCATTCCCCCCTCGCCCCACCTCTCCATTCCCCCCCCTCACCCCTCCTCTCCATTCCCCCCCTCGCCATTCCCCCCCTCGCCCCTGCTCTCCATTCCCCCCCCTCCTCTCCATTCCCCCCCTCGCCATTCCCCCTCCCTCGCCATTCCCCCCTCGCCATTCCCCCCTCGCCCCACCTCTCCATTCCCCCCCTCGCCCCTCCTCGCCATTCCCCCCCTCGCCCCTCCTCGCCATTCCCCCCCCTCGCCCCTCCTCTCCATTCCCCCCCTCGCCCCTCCTCTCCATTCCCCCCCTCGCCCCTCCTCTCCATTCCCCCCCTCGCCATTCCCCCCCTCGCCCCTCCTCTCCATTCCCCCCCTCGCCATTCCCCCCCTCGCCATTCCCCCCTCGCCCCTCCTCTCCATTCCCCCCCTCGCCATTCCCCCCTCGCCCCTCCTCTCCATTCCCCCCCTCGCCATTCCCTCCCTCGCCCCTCCTCGCCATTCCACCCCCCTCGCCCCTCCTCTCCATTCCCCCACCCTCGCCCCTCCTCTCCATTCCCCACCCTCGCCATTCCCCCCCTCGCCCCTCCTCTCCATTCCCCACCCTCGCCATTCCCCCCCCCGCCCCTCCTCTCCATTCCCCACCCTCGCCATTCCCCCCCCTCGCCCCTCCTCTCCATTCCCCACCCTCGCCATTCCCCCCCCTCGCCCCTCCTCTCCATTCCCCCACTGCCATTCCGCCCCTCGCCATTCCCCCACCTCCATTCACCCGTCTCCATTCCCCACCCTCCATTCACCCCTCTCCATTCCCCCCCTCGCCCCTCCTCTCCGTTCCACCCCTCGCCCTTCCCCCGCTCGCCACTCCTCGCCGTTCCCCCGCTCGCTCCTCCTCGCCGTTCCCCCGCTCGCCCCTCCTCTCCGTTCCCCCCCTCGCCATTCCCCCCCCTCGCCCCTCCTCTCCATTCCCCACCCTCGCAATTCCCCCCCTCGCCCCTCCTCTCCATTCCCCACCCTCGCCATTCCCCCCCTCGCCCCTCCTCTCCATTCCCCACCCTCGCCATTCCTCCCTCGCCCCACCTCTCCATTCCCCCCCTCGCCATTCCCCCCCTCGCCCCTCCTCTCCATTCCCCCACTCGCCATTCCCCCCCTCGCCCCTCCTCTCCATTCCCCCCCCTCGCCCCTCCTCTCCATTCCCCACCCTGGCCATTCCCCCCCCTCGCCCCTCCTCTCCATTCCCCACCCTCGCCATTCCCCCCCCTCGCCCCTCCGCTCCATTCCCCACCCTCGCCATTCCCCCCCCTCGCCCCTCCTCTCCATTCCCCAACCTCGCCATTTCCCCCCCCTCGCCTCTCCTCTCCATTCCCCACCCTCGCCATTCCCCCCCCTCGCCCCTCCTCTCCATTCCCCACCCTCGCCATTCCCCCCCCGCCCCTCCTCTCCATTCCCCACCCTCGCCATTCCCCCCCCTCGCCCCTCCTCTCCATTCCCCACCCTCGCCATTCCCCCCCTCGCCCCTCCTCGCCATTTCCCCGTCGCCCCTCCTCGCCATTCCCCCCCTCGCCCCTCCTCGCCATTCCCCCCTCGCCCCTCCTCGCCATTCCCCCCCTCGCCATTCCCCCCTCGCCCCTACTCGCCATTCCCCCCCTCGCCCTTCCTCGCCATTCACCCCCTCGCCCCTCCTCGCCATTCACCCCCTCGCCCCTCCTCGCCATTCCCCCCCTCGCCCCTCCGCTCCATTCCCCTCCTCGCCCCTCCTCTCCATTCCCCCCCTCGCCCCTCCTCGCCATTCCCCCCCTCGCCCCTCCTCGCCATTCCCCCCCTCGCCCCTCCTCGCCATTCCCCCCCTCGCCCCTCCTCGCCATTCCCCCCCTCGCCCCTCCTCGCCATTCCCCCCCTCGCCCCCCTCGCCATTCCCCCCCTCGCCCCTCCTCGCCATTCCCCCCCTCGCCCCTCCTCGCCATTCCCCCCCTCGCCCCTCCTCTCCATTCCTCCCCTCGCCATTCCCCCCCTCGCCATTCCCCCCCTCGCCCCTCCTCTCCATTCCCCCCTCTCCATTCCCCCCTCGCCCCTCCTCTCCATTCCCCCCCTCGCCACTCCTCTCCATTCCCCCCCTCGCCACTCCTCTCCATTCCCCCCCTCGCCCCTCCTCTCCATTCCCCCCCTCGCCCCTCCTCTCCATTCCCCCCCTCGCCATTCCCCCCCTCGCCCCTCCTCGCCATTCCCCCCCTCGCCCCTCCTCTCCATTCCCCCCCTCGCCCCTCCTCGCCATTCCCCCCCTCGCCCCTCCTCGCCATTCCCCCCCCTCGCCCCTCCTCTCCATTCCCCACCCTCGCCATTCCCCCCCCTCGCCCCTCCTCTCCATTCCCCCACTGCCATTCCGCCCCTCGCCATTCCCCCACCTCCATTCACCCGTCTCCATTCCCCACCCTCCATTCACCCCTCTCCATTCCCCCCCTCGCCCCTCCTCTCCGTTCCCCCCCTCGCCCTTCCCCCGCTCGCCACTCCTCGCCGTTCCCCCGCTCGCTCCTCCTCGCCGTTCCCCCGCTCGCCCCTCCTCTCCGTTCCCCCCCTCGCCATTCCCCCCCCTCGCCCCTCCTCTCCATTCCCCACCCTCGCAATTCCCCCCCTCGCCCCTCCTCTCCATTCCCCACCCTCGCCATTCCCCCCCCTCGCCCCTCCTCTCCATTCCCCACCCTCGCCATTCCTCCCTCGCCCCACCTCTCCATTCCCCCCCTCACCATTCCCACCCTCGCCCCTCCTCTCCATTCCCCCCCTCGCCATTCCCCCCCCTCGCCCCTCCTCTCCATTCTCCCCCGCCCCTCCTCTCCATTCCCCCCCTCGCCATTCCCCCCCGCCCCTCCTCTCCATTCCCCCCTCGCCATTCCCCCCCTCGCCCCTCCTCTCCATTCCCCCACTCGCCATTCCCCCACTCGCCCCTCCTCTCCATTCCCCCCCCTCGCCCCTCCTCTCCATTCCCCACCCTCGCCATTCCCCCCCTCACCCCTCCTCTCCATTCCCCCCCCTCGCCATTCCCCCCCCTCGCCCCTCCTCTCCATTCCCCACCCTGGCCATTCCCCCCCCTCGCCCCTCCTCTCCATTCCCCACCCTCGCCATTCCCCCCCCTCGCCCCTCCGCTCCATTCCCCACCCTCGCCATTCCCCCCCCTCGCCCCTCCTCTCCATTCCCCAACCTCGCCATTTCCCCCCCCTCGCCTCTCCTCTCCATTCCCCCCTCGCCATTCCCCCCCTCGCCCCTCCTCTCCATTCCCCCACTCGCCATTCCCCCCCTCGCCCCTCCTCTCCATTCCCCCCCCTCGCCCCTCCTCTCCATTCCCCACCCTCGCCATTCCCCCCCTCGCCCCTCCTCTCCATTCCCCCCCCTCGCCATTCCCCCCCCCTCGCCCCTCCTCTCCATTCCCCACCCTGGCCATTCCCCCCCCTCGCCCCTCCTCTCCATTCCCCACCCTCGCCATTCCCCCCCCTCGCCCCTCCGCTCCATTCCCCACCCTCGCCATTCCCCCCCCTCGCCCCTCCTCTCCATTCCCCAACCTCGCCATTTCCCCCCCCTCGCCTCTCCTCTCCATTCCCCACCCTCGCCATTCCCCCCCCTCGCCCCTCCTCTCCATTCCCCACCCTCGCCATTCCCCCCCCGCCCCTCCTCTCCATTCCCCACCCTCGCCATTCCCCCCCCTCGCCCCTCCTCTCCATTCCCCACCCTCGCCATTCCCCCCCCTCGCCCCTCCTCGCCATTTCCCCGTCGCCCCTCCTCGCCATTCCCCCCCCTCGCCCCTCCTCGCCATTCCCCCCCTCGCCCCTCCTCGCCATTCCCCCCCTCGCCATTCCCCCCTCGCCCCTACTCGCCATTCCCCCCCTCGCCCCTCCTCGCCATTCACCCCCTCGCCCCTCCTCGCCATTCCCCCCCCTCGCCCCTCCTCGCCATTCCCCCCCTCGCCCCTCCGCTCCATTCCCCCCCCTCGCCCCTCCTCTCCATTCCCCCCCTCGCCCCTCCTCGCCATTCCCCCCCTCGCCCCTCCTCGCCATTCCCCCCCTCGCCCCTCCTCGCCATTCCCCCCCTCGCCCCTCCTCGCCATTCCCCCCCTCGCCCCTCCTCGCCATTCCCCCACTCGCCCCTCCTCGCCATTCCCCCCCTCGCCCCTCCTCGCCATTCCCCCCCTCGCCCCTCCTCGCCATTCCCCCCCTCGCCCCTCCTCGCCATTCCCCCCCTCGCCCCTCCTCGCCATTCCCCCCCTCGCCCCTCCTCTCCATTCCTCCCCTCGCCATTCCCCCCCCTCGCCATTCCCCCCCTCGCCCCTCCTCTCCATTCACCCCTCTCCATTCCCCCCCTCGCCCCTCCTCTCCGTTCCCCCCCTCGCCCTTCCCCCGCTCGCCACTCCTCGCCGTTCCCCCGCTCGCTCCTCCTCGCCGTTCCCCCCGCTCGCCCCTCCTCTCCGTTCCCCCCCTCGCCATTCCCCCCCCTCGCCCCTCCTCTCCATTCCCCACCCTCGCAATTCCCCCCCTCGCCCCTCCTCTCCATTCCCCACCCTCGCCATTCCTCCCTCGCCCCACCTCTCCATTCCCCCCCTCACCATTCCCACCCTCGCCCCTCCTCTCCATTCCCCCCCTCGCCATTCCCCCCATCGCCCCTCCTCTCCATTCTCCCCCGCCCCTCCTCTCCATTCCCCCCCTCGCCATTCCCCCCCCGCCCCTCCTCTCCATTCCCCCCTCGCCATTCCCCCCCTCGCCCCTCCTCTCCATTCCCCCACTCGCCATTCCCCCCCTCGCCCCTCCTCTCCATTCCCCCCCCCTCGCCCCTCCTCTCCATTCCCCACCCTCGCCATTCCCCCCCTCGCCCCTCCTCTCCATTCCCCCCCCTCGCCATTCCCCCCCCTCGCCCCTCCTCTCCATTCCCCACCCTGGCCATTCCCCCCCCTCGCCCCTCCTCTCCATTCCCCACCCTCGCCATTCCCCCCCCTCGCCCCTCCGCTCCATTCCCCACCCTCGCCATTCCCCCCCCTCGCCCCTCCTCTCCATTCCCCAACCTCGCCATTTCCCCCCCCTCGCCTCTCCTCTCCATTCCCCACCCTCGCCATTCCCCCCCCTCGCCCCTCCTCTCCATTCCCCACCCTCGCCATTCCCCCCCCGCCCCTCCTCTCCATTCCCCACCCTCGCCATTCCCCCCCTCGCCCCTCCTCGCCATTTCCCCGTCGCCCCTCCTCGCCATTCCCCCCCTCGCCCCTCCTCGCCATTCCCCCCTCGCCCCTCCTCGCCATTCCCCCCCTCGCCATTCCCCCCTCGCCCCTACTCGCCATTCCCCCCCTCGCCCCTCCTCGCCATTCACCCCCTCGCCCCTCCTCGCCATTCCCCCCCTCGCCCCTCCTCGCCATTCCCCCCCTCGCCCCTCCGCTCCATTCCCCTCCTCGCCCCTCCTCTCCATTCCCCCCCTCGCCCCTCCTCTCCATTCCCCCCCCTCGCCCCTCCTCTCCATTCCCCCCCCTCGCCCCTCCTCTCCATTCACCCCCTCGCCCCTCCTCTCCATTCACCCCCTCGCCATTCCCCCCCTCGCCCCTCCTCTCCATTCACCCCCTCGCCCCTCCTCTCCATTCCCCCCCTCGCCCCTCCTCTCCATTCCCCCCCTCGCCATTCCCCCCCCCTCGCCCCTCCTCTCCATTCACCCCCTCGCCCCTCCTCTCCATTCCCCCCCTCGCCCCTCCTCTCCATTCCCCCCTTCGCCATTCCCCCCCTCGCCCCTCCTCTCCTTCCCTCCCTCGCCCCTCCTCTCCATTCCCCACCCTCGCCATTCCCCCCCCTCGCCCCTCCTCTCCATTCCCCACCCTCGCCATTCCCCCCCCCTTGCCCCTCCTCACCATTCCCCACCCTCGCCATTCCCCCCCCTTGCCCCTCCTCACCATTCCCCACCCTCGCCATTCCCCCCCTCGCCCCTCCTCGCCATTCCCCCCCTCGCCCCTCCTCGCCATTCCCCCCCTCGCCCCTCCTCGCCATTCCCCCCCTCGCCCCTCCTCGCCATTCCCCCCCTCGCCCCTCCTCGCCATTCCCCCCCTCGCCCCTCCTCGCCATTCCCCCCCCTCGCCCCTCCTCTCCATTCCCCCCCTCGCCCCTCCTCTCCATTCCCCCCCTCGCCCCTCCTCTCCATTCCCCCCCCTCGCCCCTCCTCTCCATTCACCCCCTCGCCCCTCCTCTCCATTCACCCCCTCGCCATTCCCCCCCTCGCCCCTCCTCTCCATTCACCCCCTCGCCCCTCCTCTCCATTCACCCCCTCGCCATTCCCCCCCTCGCCCCTCCTCTCCATTCCCCCCCTCGCCCCTCCTCTCCATTCCCCCCTTCGCTATTTCCCCCCTCGCCCCTCCTCTCCTTCCCTCCCTCGCCCCTCCTCTCCATTCCCCACCCTCGCCATTCCCCACCCCTCGCCCCTCCTCTCCATTCCCCACCCTCTCCATTCCCCACCCTCGCCATTCCCCCCCTCGCCCCTCCTCGCCATTCCCCCCCTCGCCCCTCCTCGCCATTCCCCCCCCCTCGCCCCTCCTCGCCATTCCCCCCCCTCGCCCCTCCTCGCCATTCCCCCCCTCGCCCCTCCTCGCCATTCCCCCCCTCGCCCCTCCTCGCCATTCCCCCCCTCGCCCCTCCTCGCCATTCCCCCCCTCGCCCCTCCTCGCCATTCCCCCCCTCGCCCCTCCTCGCCATTCCCCCCCTCGCCCCTCCTCGCCATTCCCCCCCTCGCCATTCCCCCCCCTCGCCATTCCCCCCTTCGCCATTCCCCCCCTCGCCCCTCCTCTCCATTCCCCCCTTCGCCATTCCCCCCCCTCGCCCCTCCTCTCCATTCCCCCCTTCGCCATTCCCCCCCTCGCCCCTCCTCTCCATTCCCCCCTTCGCCATTCCCCCCCTCGCCCCTCCTCTCCATTCCCCCCTTCGCCATTCCCCCCCTCGCCCCTCCTCTCCATTCCCCCCTTCGCCATTCCCCCCCTCGCCCCTCCTCTCCATTCCCCCCTTCGCCATTCCCCCCCTCGCCCCTCCTCTCCATTCCCCCCTTCGCCATTCCCCCCCTCGCCCCTCCTCTCCATTCCCCCCTTCGCCATTCCCCCCCTCGCCCCTCCTCTCCATTCCCCCCTTCGCCATTCCCCCCCTCGCCCCTCCTCTCCATTCCCCCCCTCGCCCCTCCTCTCCATTCCCCCCTTCGCCATTCCCCCCCTCGCCCCTCCTCTCCATTCCCCCCTTCGCCATTCCCCCCCTCGCCCCTCCTCTCCATTCCCCCCTTCGCCATTCCCCCCCTCGCCCCTCCTCTCCATTCCCCCCTTCGCCATTCCCCCCCTCGCCCCTCCTCTCCATTCCCCCCTTCGCCATTCCCCCCCTCGCCCCTCCTCTCCATTCCCCCCTTCGCCATTCCCCCCCTCGCCCCTCCTCTCCATTCCCCCCTTCGCCATTCCCCCCCTCGCCCCTCCTCTCCATTCCCCCCTTCGCCATTCCCCCCCTCGCCCCTCCTCGCCGTTCCCCCCCCCATCCCCCCACCCCTCGACCTCCCCCCACCCCTCGACCTCCCCCCACCCTTCACCCCCTCCCCTCACCCTGCACACCCTCCCCCTTCATCCCCTCCCCTCCCTTCCCCCCCTTCCCCCTTCACTTCCCTCCCCTCCCCCCTCCCCCCTTCCCTCCCCTCCCCCCTTCCCCCTCCCCTCCCCCCTCCCCCCTTCCCCCTCCCCTCCCCTCCCCCCCTCCTTCCCTCCCCCCCCCCCTTCCCTCCCCCCCTCCCCATTCCCTCCCCCCCTCCCTCCCCTCCCCCCCCTCCCCCCCCTCCCCCCCTCCCCCCTTCCCTCCCCCCCCCTTCCCTTCCCTCCCCTCCCACCCCCCGTCCCCCCTCCCCTCCCCCCTTCCCTCCCCTCCTCCCCCCCTCCCCCCCTCCTCCCTTCCCCTCCTCCCCTCCCCCCCTCCTCCCCTCCCCCCCTCCCTTCCCTCCCCTCCCCCCTCCCCTCCCCCCTTCCCTCCCCCCCTCCCTTCCCTCCCCTTCCCCCCCTCCCCTCCCCCCTTCCCTCCCCCCCTCCCCTCCCCCCTTCCCTCCCCCCCTCCCCTCCCCCCTTCCCTCCCCCCCTCCCCTCCCCCCTTCCCTCCCCCCCTCCCCCCCTTCCCTCCCCCCTTCCCTCCCCTCCCCTCCCTCCCCCCTTCCCTCCCCTCCCCTCCCCCCTTCCCTCCCCCCCTCCTCCCCTCCCCCCTTCCCTCCCCTCCCCCCTTCCCTCCCCCCCTCCTCCCCTCCCCCCTTCCCTCCCCTCCCCCCTTCCCTCCCCCCCTCCTCCCCTCCCCCCTTCCCTCCCCCCCTCCTCCCTTCCCTCCCCCCCTCCTCCCCTCCCCCCTTCCCTCCCCTCCCTCCCCTCCCCCCTTCCCTCCCCTGCCCCCTTCCCTCCCCTCCCTCCCCTCCCCCCTTCCCTCCCCTGCCCCCTTCCCTTCCCTCCCCTCCCCCCCTCCCTCCTTCCCTCCCCTGCCTCCCCTCCCCCCCTCCCTCCCCTCCCCCTCCCCCCTCCCCCCCTCCCTCCCCTCCCCTCCCCCCTCCCCCCCTCCCCCCTTCCCTCCCCTACCCCCTCCCCCCCTCCCTCCCCTCCCCCCTTCCCTCCCCTCCCCCCCTCCCTCCCCTCCCCCCTCCCCCCCTCCCTCCCCTCCCCCCCTTCCCTCCCCTCCTCCCCTTCCCTTCCCTCCCCTCCTCCCCTTCCCTTCCCTCACCCCCTTCCCTCCCCTCCCCTCCTCCCCCCTTCCCTCCCCTCCCCCCCCCTCCCCTCCCCCCCTTCCCTCCCCTCCCCTCACCCCCTCTCCTCCCCCCCTCTCCTCCCCCCCCTCCCCTCCCCTCCTCCTCCCCCCTTCCCTCCCCTCCCCTCCCCCCTTCCCTCCCCTCCCCTCTTCCCTCCCCTCCCCTCACCCCCTCCCCTCCCCTCACCCCCTCCCCTCCTCCCCCCTTCCCTCCCCTCCCCTCCTCCCCCCTTCCCTCCCCCCCTCCCCTCCCCTCACCCCCTCCCCTCACCCCCTCCCCTCCCCTCCTCCCCCCTTCCCTCCCCTCCCCTCACCCCCTCACCCCCTCCCCTCACCCCCTCCCCTCCTCCCCCCTTCCCCTCCCCTCCTCCCCTCACCCCCTCCCCTCCTCCCCCCTTCCCTCCCCTCCTCCCCCCTTCCCTCCCCTCCCCTCCTCCCCCCTTCCCTCCCCTCCCCTCCTCCCCCCTTCCCTCCCCTCCCCTCCTCCCCCCTTCCCTCCCCCCCCTTCCCCTCCCCTCCTCCCCTCACCCCCTCCCCTCCTCCCCCCTTCCCTCCCCTCCTCCCCCCACCCCCTCCCCTCCTCCCCTCACCCCCTCCCCTCCTCCCCCCTTCCCTCCCCTCCCCTCCTCCCCCCTTCCCTCCCCTCCCCTCCCCCCTTCCCTTCCCTCCCCTCCTCCCCTCCTCCCCCTTCCCTCCCCTCCCCTCCTCCCCCCTTCCCTCCCCTCCCCTCCTCCCCCCTTCCCTCCCCTCCCCTCCCCTCCCCCCTTCCCTTCCCTCCCCTCCTCCCCTCCTCCCCCTTCCCTCCCCTCCTCCCCCCCTCCCCTCCTCCCCCCTTCCCTCCCCTCCTCCCCCCCTCCCCTCCTCCCCCCTTCCCTCCCCTCCTCCCCTCCTCCCCCCTTCCCTCCCCTCCTCCCCTCCTCCCCCCTTCCCTCCCCTCCTCCCCTCCTCCCCCCTTCCCTCCCCTCCTCCCCCCCTCCCCTCCTCCCCCCTTCCCTCCCCTCAACCTGCACCCCCTTCCCTCCCCTCCCCTCCCCTCCTCCCCCCTTCCCTCCCCTCCCCTCCCCTCCTCCCCCCTTCCCTCCCCTCCCCTCCCCCCTTACCTCCCCTCCTCCCCTCACCCTGCACCCCCGCCCCCTTCAACCCCTCCCCGCCTCCCCCACCCCCGCTGCACCCCCTCCCCGCCTCCCCCACCCCCGCTGCACCCCCTCCCTCACCCCCACTCCCCTCCCCTCCCCCCCCCTCCCCCCCTCCCCCCCCCCTCCCCCACCCCTCCCCACCCCTCCCCACCCCTCCCCCCTTCACCCCCTCCCCCCTTCACCCCCTCCCCTCCCCCTTCACCCCCTCCCTCCCCTCCCCCCTTCACCCCCTCCCTCCCCTCCCCCCTTCACCCCCCCCTCCCCTCCCTCCCCCCCCTCCCCTCCCTCCCCCCCCTCCCCCCTTCACCCCCTCCCTCCCCTCCCCCCTTCACCCCCTCCCTCCCCTCCCCCCTTCACCCCCTCCCTCCCCTCCCCCTTCACCCCCTCCCTCCCCTCCATTATCCCTCAACCCCTCCCCTCTCCCTCCATCGCCCCTCTCCCACTCCCCTCCATCACCCCTCACTCTCTCCTCCTAACCATTACCCCTAACCCCTTGCCCCACCGCCCACTTTAGTAATTATGGTCAGGGCGGAAATATCATATCTAGGCCTCAGTGTTAACGCATTCAACATGGACATAGATTCAGGCAAAGTCCGGACTGCGGGGCAAACGGCTACCAGCCGTTCCCGACATCTAACTGTCCTTTCGGTGACTTATTGATTGATTCAAGGTCAATACCTGCACGAGCGCTGGTCTTTAACGGAACATAACAGACTGCGGTCCACGGCTCGAGGACAGCGCCATCTCTTAACAGACCCGTTCAACCGAATGTCGATCGGCACCAGCCTGAATAAGGGACAATGTTCAATCTCCGAGCCATCGATTGCTAACCTTCAGTCTGTTCAGCGTGGACAGCTGTTGAGGAAGTTTACAACCATCTCTGTTTCACTCAACGGGCAATATTGCTAAGCTTACAGTGTAATTAGAGATGTTTAAGCAGTTATTAAAATTAAGACGAAAGGAGGATTAACACATTTCGTGTTTTTAAAAGTGTCCGGGACAGTTGTGCTAGAACTAAGAAAGATGCTCAGCGCACAAAGCCTAAACAAAAGGAAATAAATCGCTTTGAAAAAGCTACGTTCTTATAACTCTGGTACTTGTATTAGCTGAGCCGCGTTACTGGAAGTAGTGCAATAGTTGTTTCATAGATCATGAATTATTTTTTGTTTTTTTTTTAGGGTATGCCTTAGCGCATAAAATTGGGCAATGGCACTTCTTCGTTAAATATGTTTCTCGGTGTCAAAATTTAACTTTTAGGAGACATGGAATGGTGAGATATTTAGGTATGCGCGTTCGCACTTTTAAAACTTAATAATGATTATAAATATAAAACCCAGAACCGATCATGTCTAGTGAATATAGATAACTATGGGAAAGTTGAACTTTTTTTTACATTCCGGCACGTCATCAGAAACATATTTAACGTTCTGGAAAAGTGAAAAACGATATTGTTACCCGGAATGTTCTCATCGGATGGTGTCCATCGTTTGTATTGTAAGTTAATGTATTTATGCAGCAACTTCCACACTAATTAAAATAAATACTTATCATAAAACCTCAAGTGTTTATGTGCACTTAAAGTAATAAAAGGAATCAATAAAAAAATCTTATAGTGCAATTTATGCCTACTTAATAAAGAAACAATTTCAGTTTGCACATAAACTGTGACTTGTGGATTAAAATAATGTTCAAATAGAGGTTGCAGCCATATGAGTATTAAATTTATTTATCAAATTATCAAACACTAACAGATCAGTTAGTTTTGTAGACTGAACCAATGTCTGCCCTAAATAGCTTCAGGAAAACGCGTAGGAATTTATGATATTTATATTTTAGTATTTGCCATACATTAACAGTAATTACCTTGAGTAATTTTAAACCAAAATCGCATTCGGAACGATGTTGTGCTTTCGCATACGTAAGATTTTTTTGTGGTAGTATCTCTGCGTTTTCACAAACCATCTTTAATTTAGTGCCCGTTGACATTGTTTTTCGTATTCAACAAATTTGATTTGTATTTTATTTGTGAAGTAATAAGAAAAACAGGTCAGAATTAAAACGCAATGTTGCACGTGTCTGTATATCATCCACAGTACCCGTAAAAAAAACTGGAAAATGGTGGTACGTGTTTGGTACAATCCAAATAGTGTTTCTCTGTGAAGTCCAGAACATCCATAAAATTATGAAGAAACTTCTGAAGAAGGGTCACTAGACCCGAAACGGTAACTCCATTTCTCTCCTCAGATGCTGCCAGACCTGCTGGATTTCCCAATAAATTTCTATTTTTGTTTCAGATTTTTAGGGTTTTCAGTTCTTTGCTTTATTTATCCATTAAATTGTGTTCGTCATTTGACAGTTCAACTTGTTGTAAACTTCGAATTCATTTTTTCAAAATATCTAGAACTGCAGGATCTATGTAAACATTAGCCATTGCAACGTTTCTGTTTTAGCAAAACAAATTTGTGTCCGTACTTTTTTGGCATACTGCATTAAAATATTTGATCTACACATCAATGTTAAAACGATCACTGGTTCCCTCTAGTTTTCTTTTATTAATTAAAATCACAGGCAAATTTCATCAAATCGGCTTTTTCAGATGGGGAACATGGAATATGTTTAAATAAATGCAACCCTGTTGGAACGTTCAACAAAATATTAGTCTCAATCAGTCAGAAAATGCATTTAAAGAGATAGAGCACAGTTATGTATCCAACTAAAGGCTATTGTCACCTTTGTGATAATTCGATACATTTTCTACGAAGGGTCGAGATTTGATATCCCCAAATATTAAGTTGACGAAAAATATAAGAGAAATGCACATGATTGATCCAATCGAGATACAACCTAAACAGTGCAAATTATTCATCTTCAAACCGTCATGGGGTATTTGAAAATGTTGGTATTGCAAGCTAAGTTACTTCGGGTTTCAGTCAATTACGCATGCCAGTGTCAGTACTTAAAAGAAAAAAACTGCATAAACATTTTTTAAAAACGTTACAGCAACGACATATTCTTCAATACTTATAAAATTTCTAATGTTTCACGTTTTGCACAAAGGTATTGGACAAAGAGAAAGCTTGGTTCATCACCTGGCCTCGATGAATGGTCAATTTTGTACTTTCTATGAAGTTAAGGAAAGTATAAATACTGTACATACAACACACATAAAGCATCTCCACATACGTTGCACTGAGCAGCGATGTCGCCATAATGTGTACGCTTCTCTCAAAAAAATCGACATTAAAAAATGTTTCCACACGTTATCAGGTGCAATACCTGCCAGCTGATGATTTAAAATACTTTCAAGAACACAGCAACTGAAGTAATACAATCTTTTTTGTACATTTCTATTTCCAGCAACAATAAAGAAACGTGACCACAATCTTGATATTTACGACGTAAGCATTCATTTAATATAAATTAGCAATGAAAACAACTGCGAAGCATTTAACGTAAACCGGATACGATTCAGGAGAAAAAAGATTATCAAGCATTATGTATGCATTTTTGAAAGTATTCCATAAGTGTGCGTGTATTGTGTAAACACCCTGCTGTTAACCGTTGTGTAACCTGTAAATAACATGTTGATCTACCATAAGCAAATCAAAAGTTTACCTGATTTTTAGCGTGCTTTGCTGTTTTAATGTCGCCGGCTTTAGGGACGATCCAGTCACCGCGCTCTCCGATGTGTCATTCCTCTTGGCCCCACCCCGGTGCCATCCCAGCTCCCCCGTGTTTAGCTAAGTAATAACAATAGCAGTAATACTCGCTAATTAAATTAATTACGAATGCTTGTCAGTGGTGGATTAATGGCCAATAGCAGCCGCTAGGTATGAGTTGCAGCCCAGGGGCTGATGATAACTGTGTTCCAGGAGTGGGGACACATGAAGACTACAAGGGGAGGTAATTGCTGAGTACAAGGGGCGCAGCTGGGCAAGCATTGCAAAGTATAAATAGTCTGACTTCAATAGCACATCAGTACTAGATCTACATCTCCGAGCAACCGAATTCTGGAAGATCAGGTTTGCATTTCAACTCCAAGACGACGTACCACAGATAAACATTGCACGGTTGATGTATTGGAGAGAATAAGAACAGACAGGGACATATTCCTCCGAACAGCCATGGAAGAACTTACAGCTTTTGTTTCGAAGTCTTTTGATCAAAAGGTGAAAGAAAAGAAGGATGTGATCACGTATCGAGAAGTTCTGGAGAGCGGACCTGTGCGGGCTCGGGAGCCGAGCCTGAGTGAAGGCAGCCGGGATGAAATGATCAGCGCGCAGCGTGGGGCGTCTCGATCCCCGAGCAGTGAGCCAGAGATCGGGCCAGAAAGACCGCGGGACAGCGGCACACCGAAACTGACCGATCCGGGTAAACAAGCCTCATACTCTTACACGCGGTAGTTAGCGTGTCTTTAGACGGCCCGCGGGGTGCGATGTCATTGTATGGACTTATTATTTTCCTCGATGTGAACCTTGTTCTTATATTCAAAGAGTATGAGCAAATTTACAGCGAAGTATAGAGTTGTTAACGTACTCATTTAAAAGTCAGTGGTTCTTTTTATAACTCAAATCATCGTAACTATATACGATTGGTGTTTAATTACGATACAATCCATGATTTAAATAAAATAGTGAAAGTTGCATGGTAGTAAGCAAAGCGAAATGTGTCCGCGATAATATCGAGAGGCCAGCATGTTTACAGAAAGATTCAGTCAATCAGATAATTGCGAAAAACTTAATGGCTTCTTCAGGTTTCTGTTTTTAAAGAATGTGTAATTCTGCTTAATATCGGTTTTAAACAGATTTGATTTGGATATACTGAGAATAGTATCACGGTTGTGGTTTAGCAAAGAAACATTCAACGTCAGTTGCAATGCATTGTTTTTTTATAGACGTTTGCCGATAGATAGATGACAATGACGGCACAGATCTTGTTTACATATTTAGAGTAGACGCTGTACAACTAAGTTTCCCCCACGTACCTGATATAGGAATACAATTCCAAATCATCTTCCAGAAATGATTTAACAAACAAATCCTATCACTTTATATAGGCCGCCATTTAGAAGAGCACTTATTAAACAATCTTTGTCTTCGCAATATTTATTGACTATGTTTCACATTACAGAATATTGTCTATTTGTGTTTGCTAAACTTACTATCGAACATTATTACAACAATGCAAATATAGTACCCACTAAGCTCCCGAACTACATTCACTTCATTAATCATTTTGCGATATTTTCTTCAGTAAATTAATTTACGATAATAAATGAGATACTTATAGTTAAATAAAATGAATCAGCTCTCCTTAATATAATGAATGTCATTACATTTTAGGTGCAGACAATGTTTTCAAACAGCAATTTTGCTCGATTTCTTTTGCTCCTTTTATCTGACTTCACAATACTTTGAAGCAACAAAAAAAAATGGTGATTGCCTTTCCATGCGAAGTGCAATGTTTCACATTTTAACGTTATCCGTAGTGTGTGGCACAGTTTATTTCTCACCACTGTTTAATGTACACATATAGTTGACAGATGCTGGTCCACTTAAAAACACGTACTATTCATTCAAACAATAATCATGATAATGGCACCGGTGAGCAAGTTTCCGGAGCTTCGGGCAACAAAGCGCATTAATGCTCATGTCACTGTACAGTACTTTGTGTGGACACTTTTTGTAAACGTTGTATTTTTAGTTCTTTCAAAAAATGCGAACACTTTAGCAATCGGAATAAAGATCGTCCTAATACAAGGTGTCCTGGTTGAAAATGCAATGACCAAAATAGGTTGTGAATACTATGTAACCTGGTTAATGTATACGTTATACCAGAGTATTCAAGCCTGAACTCGTTGCGTATTGGGACACTGCTTATACATTTCGTAAAACAAAAGCATATGAACAAATCTAAAGCTCGAAATGTTTGTTTAGCTATAATTTAACAGATTCCGCATCATGGTTTGTAAACATAGCAGTTCAGCTGTTCAAAATTGGTTCTTTGTCACAAACTAACACAGGTTGCAGCTTTTGATTCTTGTCGACAAATAAAGGAGTGCGCAAGCTAGAGAAAGTAGCTGTAAAGTAAATTTCTAGCAACGCATTTAGAATATTTAAATGATTGAGATAAAATTAAAATGTATTAAACCAAGTTATTTGTGATAAATACATTTGTAATACTCAAATGTGCTGTGTATTGTCTTAATAAGGATAACGTGGCTGACGCCATGAACATCGAAGTTTATTATTACGTTAGTGTGTCCTAGTACAAAAAAATGAAAGCAGAAGGTTAACTTGGACAATGATAGAAAGTCGCCTGGAATAAAACACTTAAAAAATACTGAACGATGAGCTTTCTTTTAAGGATTAAAACGTTAACACGTGGCGATGGAGAAAGCTATACATAATTCAACGACAAGTGCACTGGAAAAGACAGAAGTTACGTTAATTAATGTTATCATAACGTAATTACAATGGAAGCAACTTGCTTTTAGTTTCAGTTACCTGATAACTTTTTATATGCTCGGTCCAACTCATTCTTGCCGCTATCTGGACCTTAAACATTTGTGTAATTAGAGCGTTTGATGGTCATTTATAGGAATCGGTGACATTAAAGATAGAAAAGAAGACCCCAAACCAGTAGAAGAAGAAGCGCAGACAAAAATTAAGCAACGGCGAAGTCGGACTAACTTCACACTGGAGCAGCTAAACGAGCTGGAAAGATTGTTCGATGAAACCCATTATCCGGATGCATTTATGAGAGAAGAGCTGAGTCAGAGACTGGGGCTGTCAGAAGCCCGAGTGCAAGTAAGGCAAATATATGTTACATGCGTCTGGTACGCTAGAACATAGCAAAAAAATAAAGTATCTCAATTGAATTTGGTAACACAACGTTTTAATTTCCTGGGTGAGCTTATAATTTATTTTTAACGAAGATTGTGGGCTACACTTCAATGAGAAGTAATTCAGTCCTGTGTATAATCAGATATACGTGCATAGGAAACAAATGAGAAAATCCACACAACAGGTTCAGCATGAAAATAAAATTATATATGTTTACATAAATATCCTTCAGATGTTGACACTGTATACCGCTATGATGAGTTAAATATGTTTGAGCCGTAAGAAGTGATAATTAATTTACAGGAAGTTTCGGAGAAGTTGTAGTTGATAGGCCAGCGGCAGCTGCATCTGCTATTGGGAAATTGCTTGCATGCGCCCTCTGTTACAGTACCATCTGCATCAAGCTGTATAGTATTCTTAGGGGGGTTTCCAGCTTGTAATACGATAACGAGGTAAACTTAGCAGCAACTTGACCTGAACAAATCGACCAGCGTTCAAAACCATCAAACAGACCTGCAAAAGAAAAAGGTTGTTACTTCAAGAACCATGGGGGTTGGGGGTGGGGAGATGTAAGATTTTTGCGATCGCTTTGCGTACTCCTTGTAGTTTCCCTGTACACGATAAAATTGCATTTTTTCCTTCAAATTCCCATTTGGCTTTGCATTATCGCATCGGAAAGGGCGAGGATAAACTTTGTACATTGTACAAATCCTAAGCAGTCCTTTTTACGAATATTTGAATTTAGTTTTAGTTCGTTATATGGAACGCTATATTGATCAGTGTCTTTTAGTTTCTACAAAGTTTTCCTGTCTTCAATATTTGCTATACATGCAGCACTGCATATTTCAAACAACATTATTTCAAAATGCATCATAACAATTGGAGCCTTGAAATAATTCGTCTTCATCAACTTTCTCTGTTACCTATTCCAATTATCGAAAACAATTCTACATACTGCTATAATGTCATTGCTTACGCATTGCCAAGATCAACTGCAACTATATTTTGCCAACAGTCTCTGCGCTTTTAAAGACAATTCTGATTGGCTCTCTGATGTTAACAAAACCTAATCCCAAACGTGCGTGTTGAAAATCTGAAAACATTTTATGCAGATTGGATTTTGATACAGTAATCATTGGAGAAACAATCAGAGATACCTTTAACTGTTTTGTAAGGTCATTTTAGTATCCACAGTATGATTTATTTGCTATTTTGTCACATGCCAATGAAATATTGCATTAAGACACACTGGAATACGATCGAACAAAGGTTTTCATAAGATTGAGTGGCATATTAAACAAATAATCTGTTTGTTAACAAAACATTGCATTGTGATTTGAAGATGAAAAACGCTGAAGTTCAATTTGATAGAAAGTAAATTTGGTATCCCTGTTCCGAAACGGAGCAACGTTTATTTTTCTGTCAGTGTATGATTCTGGAAAAACTTCCTCATGTGATGGTACTTGCAGATAGAAATGATTCGAAATCGTACATGCATAATTAAACACCAGACTTTCATTTGAGAATTGCAAAGCAGCTTAACATATTAATGTGGTATTTATTGTATGGGTTTTAATCTGTGTCCTTGTGAGCATAATATTGTCTTGCAAAAATCAACAATGGAATAAACATTCGATTATTTATAGATAGATATATTAACCTTGAATATTGCTAATTACCAGATATCGATATCCTTTAGTATCAGGAGAGCCTTTTATTTTGCTTACAGACATAGTACTTTTATTTTAGTCTGCTAATGAGCCGAATCTTATTGGATGGAGCTCATTCTCAAATGTCAGGGCCATTATCGGTGTAGTATTAGGTATCAAACTGTATCTAGTGCTTCTGGGATGACAGCCTAAGCTAGCAATGTAACGGGGCATGAAACTAATTTCGCCTGAAGCAGGAAAAATCAAGGAAAAAGTAAGATCTCGCATGCTTTCGGTCGCTTGCACCATCGTTTCTCTCCGAAGAGGCGGCCATGCACGTGCATGTAAGAGTCGGATAATTAAAATAAACGAGGTCAATCATATTAATAATTAATAAGTCCGACGGGATATTGCATAGCACAGTTGTCAGCTTGAGCAGTCCAACCCGTACATCTGAGATACAGCTGCCAATCACTGCCACTAAATTCCTTCATTTTTTGCCGTATAGGTATGGTTTCAGAACAGAAGAGCAAAATGTCGAAAACAAGAGAATCAACTTCATAAAGGTATCTTTGTTAAATTACAGATCCGGTGATATAACGTTACTAATACCCAGACACATGCATTGATGTAAAATTTAAATGTGCAATGTCTTCAACCAAGGTTATAAGCCAACGAAAGGAGAGACAAATTTTAGTCTGGATTTTGGAGCCAAGGTGGGGGTTATGGAAAGGCAAGTGGGTGAACGTTGGAGGTTGAGGGTATCTGGTAGTGGAACAAAAATAGTAAACGCTACAATAATTCATTCATTCATTCATTATGCATACACGGTGTAGCCTGATTTTAAGCAGAATTATGTTTTCCATCATTATGATGTAATTGTATCTGAAGTCACAAAAACTATTAAGATTAATGGCTCCACACCCTGACGTGAGAACTTTTTCCTTAGATTTGAACTTCCTTTTACTACTGTAGGTGTACTCATTGGTACCACCAGTCAGTTCGAAGCTTGTCGAGTGGCACCATACGTTAACGTGGGAGCCTTGAGAATGCCATTTCAACAGGCAAGTATAAATCCATCAAAGCTTATTGCATACAATCTCCATTAGGGAAGATGCACGATCTTTTAACGTACTGTCGCTGCTTTAACGAAACTTGTTTTGGAAATAAAATTCCACTAATTATTTAAATATGTCATCTTCCTCGTCTTTTGAGCAGTTCTCACCATGTTATTACTAACACGATATTGATAATGAACACATACTATCAATAATTCTCCTTGGAATGTGTCCCAAAATGAGCATAAGTAACCATTGATGGGGGAGCAAAACCTATGAGGTTCTCTGACATATTCGGGGAGTTTTTTTTCCACTTTTGTCACCATTTTCAATTAGCTGCAGTTGATTAATCCCTAACTGTCTGTGTTATGTGGCGTGTTCTGCCTTTTATCAGTAAATGCTGCTAATACTGACACATGCTTAGCGTAGAAAGCTGTTTTTAAATATCTAAACTCTTGCAAAAACTGTTGAACAGTTGCGGTATTCCTTATTTATGACATTGCCGTCCTGCTCAAAGGACTCCCATATCGTAGAATAACCTGATTTTGCCTATGCATATCGTCAATGAATTAGATTTGAACGGCACTGCGTTTATTCGGATTGCCCTTTGTGTGGGCTATCCAGACGTTCGACTAATTGAAACGGAATTTTATTCATTTGCACACATCTAACTGTACATTTTAAATACAACTTTTTAAATCTTTCATTGACAAATTGTGAGTTTTAAAAACTATTCGTGGGAGGTGGACCTTGCTGGCTGGGCCAGTATGTATTGCCCAATCGCTATTTGCCGTTGAGAAGGTGCTGGTGAGCTGTCTTCTTGAACTGCTGCAATCCATTTGATGCCCTTAAGTGAAGTAATTCCAGAATTTTAACAAAGGGACACTGAAGGAAGTATATATTTCCAAGTCAGGATAGTGAGTGGCTTGGAGGGGAACTTCCAAGGGTTGTTCCCATATATTTGCTGCCCTTGTTCTTGGAGATGGAAATGGTGACGCGTTGGGAATGTACTGTTGAAGGAGCTTTGATGAATTTCTGCAGTGCATAGAGATGTACAACACAGAAACAGACTCTTTGGTCAAACTCGTCTTAAGATATCCTAACCTAAACTGGTCCCATTTGCCACATCCCTCTAAACTCTTCCTATTCATATAACCATCCAGATGCCTTATAAGTGTTGTAGTTGTACCAGCCTCCACCACTACCTCTGGCAGCTCATTCCATACAGGCACTACCCTCTGTGTGAAAAAAGTTGCCCTTTAGGTCCCTTTTATATCTTTCCCCTCTCACCCTAAACCTATGCTCTCCAATTCTGAACTTCCCCACTTCAGGGAAAAGACCTTTTCTATTTACCCTATCTATGTCCCTCATGATTTTTCAAACCTCTATAAGGTCACCCCTCAGCTTCTGACGCACCAGGGAAAATAGCCCCAGACTATTCGGCCTCTTCCTATAGCTCGAATCCTCCAACCCTGTCAACATCCTTGTAAATCTTTTCTGAACCCTTTCAAGTTTCACAACATCCTTCTGATAGTGCCCTTAAAGTTTTTTTTTCTCAACAAATTTAAGAAAGACTAAAAAACAATCATGATTTGGAGATGCCAGTGTTGGACTGGGGTGTACAAAGTTAAAAATCACACAACACCAGGTCAGTTAAACCAGTTGGACTATAACCTGGTGTTGTGTGATTTTTAACTAAAAAAAATTAAATTCTGGTGTTGTCCCTTGCATCTCTACCACTTTTAAAATCGAGATTTCTTAATGCTTTTCAAATACTTTGTTCACTTTCGCGAATTTCTCCAAAGGTTTTCCTCCATCATGGTGTGGGAGGGCAAAGTGTTGTTTCAAGTGGTATTTTTGTACTTTACTCCGTTTTTGGTTAGAGCTATTTGCATGGCGAGGCGCCCTGGAGGACACATTTTGTTGCATTCCAGGGAATATGCTATAGCTCACTGGAATCGTTATCACTTCTGAGGCAAAGCGTTCACCATTCTTGGAAACAATAGAGTCTAACTGCAGTGTGTTGGTAAGACAATCCGTTTGCCACAGCCTGCGACCCCACTATATTGTCCGTTCGATGACTGTGTTCAAATAGTAGAATCGCTAAGTGTGGGGAAATGCCGTATTCAATGAGCCACTTTCATTGTCTCTTTCAGTTCCTCAGAAGCAATTGTTTAAAACTCTTGTGTTACTCTTCGTGGTTTAACGCGTTCGAAGAAATAAGAGTCCATTAACCATACAGTCTTGGAACTGTGTACAATATCTGTTGTGCTGCCCCCAGCTTACTGGATGCAGCATTGAGAGAGCCAGGCACTGGACAAACTCTCCTTAACCCTTTTATTTCCTTCTCGTCTATTGATCAATGCAATATTCAGTAACGTTTTCGCTTTTTAATCAGTGAAGTATTTGTTACCACTGCCTATTTTTGATGAACAGGGTATCTTTTAACAATGTTCTCTCCTTATTCTGTTTCAGGAAAATCACTGCAACATGACTCCCTTGTCCTTTCAGGTCCAGGCGCAGCTGCAGTTGGACAGCGTGGCGCATGCGCACCATCACCTCCACCCACACCTGGCTGCACATGCGCCCTATATGATGTTCCCTCCACCGCCCTTTGGTTTGCCCCTGGCCACCTTGGCAGAATCCGCCACGGTGGTAGCAGCGGCAGCAGCAGCCAAAACCACCAGTAAAAACTCCAGCATTGCAGACTTGAGACTTAAAGCGAAAAAACACGCTGCAGCACTAGGGCTGTGATCCGAACAGTGATTCGAAATCCACAGATCTTTCAAAACAAAACCCTCCGAAGGAGGAAGGACTCGCAGCTGGGAAAAGTTCAGAAGTGAACTTTCTGCAAATCCATTTTAGCACAACTTTACTTGATACACCTGGGGGCTGGTCTCCTATAGCATAATGGAAATTCCTTACGTATGCTTTTGCTTCCCATACACCATTGGAATAATTATTCAGAAATGGAAAATAGATCGCAAATCAGCCACGAACTGTTTATGAGAGTCAAGAGTGAACAATCAAATGAAATACGAAGAATTACTCTTGCATGTATATTTATACTATTTTCAATGATGCTTATGTCCTTTGAGTCAGAATTGCACTTGGTTTATGTTAGATGGAACAAACCATTGCTTTTGCAAGTATGGAGAAGCAAAATAGTTTCAACGGTTCTCACTTTAGGATTTTCATGTGTACTATTTTCTTCTTCCAATAACATAAGTAATGGATAATTATAACTATTCTACCTAGATGTCCATTTGTTTTAGATCAAAAAGATATAAATTATGTATTCTACATTCTTACCGTTCTTACCTCTTGTAGTTTAAACTATAAGAGAAGGTACGGCCCTCTGTAAAAAAATGTTGATACACGAACAAAATTTATTTTGGTTAAAATTGTGTATGGCTGATAGACTGTCAGTATTTAATTTTTATTTCATAGAAGTGTGTTTATTCATAAATATTTCTCTTGTGCTGTTGTGGGAATTTATTTCACATAGATGTTTATGGGATGTATTTCTATAAGGTGTTGGTTTCATTGAAACCTTGATTCAATCAATGAAGATCAGAATTTGAAGAGCTCATTGTAAAGGAATATTGCTCAGAGTAATACTGCCTTTCCCCAACGTCATGGTAAACCTTGAAAGCAAAGATGTTTTGCAGTTCGTAGATGCTGCGCCATTCTAGGATTATTTATAATAAAATGAACAGACTATTTGTACAAGTGTTCAACGATGACTCTAAAATGAAACAAAACCTTCGCTGTTGTACAGTTCTATGGTTTAATGTCAATGCAATTAATTTGAATGAAATTGATTAACGAAAATCAACTGATATCGATCTGATGTTGCATTTATTGCAACAAGTGCCAAGGAAGAGTGAAATGGTTTTATATATTTAATTAAAATATGTTGAATTCATCATCGTTTTTCTTTTATACCTCCCTGGACACGACTTTCAAATTTGAGGTTGCATTGTTAAATTTTGTGCATGGCATTTTTGTGTTCAAGAATATGAAGATATTTTTGAATTCACTATCGCAGCCTAAATAAGAAGGGGTATCCTTTTCACTGATGCTGTTCTTTACACTTTTGTTATGGCATTTTCGTTTAATTGCTATTTTTAGTACAAAAGGCAAGGAAACGTCACACGCTGCAACTTTCGTCAGTGATACACGTATATATGTCAAAGGTTTGCGTGGTTTTAGATACATCTGATTTGTATGCAAGACTATATTCTTAAACAGTGGTGAGAGTGCGATGTTCTTATCGTATGTTAAACTAATGTTAACGTTATTTTCATTCCTCATTGGTTGTACTTCTCGGAATTAATATGTAGTTAAAAAAAACTGAAGGATAAGTACATGGAACAACAGAAACTGATCATTAAATCGTCACATCGATACACATCAACAGCTGATCTGGGAAGGACAGGCAAAGAGAAAATGGGAAAACATCTATCACTCATATACTGCCTAATGGTTAGGTTGATTTTAGCGCATTTTAATAAGAAATTGCATTTATAAACTTTTATACTGACATTTAAAACAGAACCTGGTAAAGTAATTCTTACTTCAGGGTAAGTATGACGAATGAACAATATAACTATATCAATTCAATTTGACACAGGAAGGGTTCGCAAACAAAAATGCCGTGAACGAGAGGTTCATAGAGACCATATCCAGCATTCCATTTCAGCTCTTAACACTTCACCTTGAAAATAAATGTGCCTATTCAGTAATAAACTGTTCAATTTCAGATGTTCCAGCCTCAACGCTTTCGGTGTCAAACTGTCCGAAAAGTGGAAAATTCCACTTGATTCAACAAACAAGGTGTACATGAGGCCCTCAGGGATTAGCGCGGATATGCACACTGACCGTACCTGTAAGGTGAAAAGAGCTGCGTATTCACTTGACAGAGTTACTGGAATTCGTCATCTGCTCAGTTCACTGGGGGAGGGAACAGTGGGTGTTAAGGTGTTGCATCTCACAGAGAGCGCAGAACATTCAAAATTAATCTCCAGTCATGTACTAGTAAGACTTTATATCATAAAGTGTTCCGTTTGCAAAACTCATTTCACCCGCTGTGTGAGCGCAGAGGATACAGGAACTGCTGTTTAATATGAAGACAAGAAACGCTTCGGAAAGCAGAATACTCGCTGAGCCACTGCAAGGTTTGGGTTCCAGAGGCCTCGGGGAGAGGAGACAGCAGCAGCTGGAGTCGCACAGTGACCGGTGGGCCACCGAGGTGCCCGGGGCAGGGGAAACTGGTAAGGGATTCTGCCCAGTCTTTTTGCAGCCTCCTTCCAGCGGCATCCTGCTTTGTTTACTGAAGCTCAACTCCACAGCCAGTTCCTTTCAAGTTTGTTATGACATTTTGTTTTGAAGTTGCCATGGTACCCATTTGGCTGGAAGGCAGTGCGTCTATTTCAAACTTGTTAAAATCGACGTTAATGGGCGATAACACCCCCAGCGCGGGGTTGGTTTATTTCACATGCTTAATGGCGATTTCTGTAGCTGGGATGATCTGCCAAGATCCTGTTTGTCTCAGGCAGTTGATCTCTTTTAATATGCAATTCACTCCCCACCCCCCTATTGGGAACTTGAAACTTTTTAAAAAACATATCATTCTGAGGATATTACTATTTGACAAGGTTATCATTTCTTCCCCTTTGCCAATTGTTCTGACCAAATCGTAGTATTGTAGCAATGCCACCAGTTTGGTGTGGATACCCACATGAGGTCCAAAGTGGTGAGTGCCATATTTTGATGAAGGCAAGCCTTGCCCTTGTTTATTCTTCAACGTGGTAAAAGTTGTTGGTTTGGACCATGTTGCTGAAGATGCTTTGACTGAAATGCATGATACATTTGGACCAGTGAATGGTGTACCTCATGAAAACTACATTAACCTGGATAGTTCAAGTTACCTATTTGTTCTTCTACATGCATATCTAACAAGTCATGCAGATTCCATCACATTCATTCTCCATGCCTTTATTACAGTGGAGAGATTTTGGCAACTCAGGGGTGAGCTGCTTGTGGCAGAGCATCTCTTTCCTACTTTACTAACTTACTAATCATATGGCTGATTTAGTGGAGTTTCTGGTCAGTAGTGATTCTGAAGATGTTGATAGTAGGAACTCCACTGTGGTAATAGCATTGAATCGCAAGCGGAACTGGTTATGCAAAGATCTTATGGAAAGTAATTTTTGCCAGACAAATGATCCTAGAAATTTTGCTGCCAATTAACTAACCCAAGCTAAATGTTGGTTAGGCCATGGTGCAAATAGATATGGACTGATTCGTTATCTGAGAAACTGTATTCAGATCTGAATATTGTGAGTTATCAGTGAACTAGCCAACTTCAGATTTTGTGATGAAGGAAAATTTAAACAGCTCAAGATTATTGCGCTATGGTATTCAGACATTCCTGGAAAGGTAGGATGGGGGGAGGTTGGAGAGTTGGTGATAACATGACTACCTTCCAACACAGACAACCATTTTCCTTTATGTTACTTTAGTTCCAACCACTAGAGAATTTCTTTTAAATGACCACCTACTGACTTACGTTTTACTTGCGATCCACTGCCTGATGATAAAGGCAGTCACTTTCCTATCACCTCTCAAAGATAGTATTTGTTTATGTAGATCAATGTTCTGATGAAGTCTGGAGGCAAGATGCACCATGTGAACATAAACTCAATATTGTTCAGCAGGTTACTGATGTATGTTATTTGATGAATTGTTGTTGATTCCTATCTTCACTTTGCTGATGATTGGCAGGAGACTGATAGGACTATACTTGACAGGGATTTGTCCTGCACTTTGTGGACAGGGCATACCTGGGTAATACTCAACATTGCTGGTTAGTTGCCAGTATTGTAACTGTACTGGAACAGCTTGGATAAGGACACTGTTGTATCTAGTCTTAGCAGTTCAACTGAAATGTTGCGGAACCCATAAACTTTGCTACACCTAGTGCAGCCAGCTGTTTCTTGATGTAATGTGGAAAAGCTCAAATTCACTGAAGGCTGGGTTATCTGCTATTGAGTGGCTCATGAGAAAGTTGGAAAAGGTCATCTATTTGCTAATTCTGGCTACAGATTGATAAGTTGATTGCACAAGATTGTGACTAGTATAATTCCACCATTTTTATTTGCATAGTTTGTAGTATGGATTTGCTTAGTCTTGTTTGTGAAGTTATGTTTGGCTGCAAACATACTGGCAGGGGTCAGAATGGATGACTAGTTGAATGATAGATAACTTGGTGACAGATGATTTTAAGATCTACTGCATCCCAAATTTTTTTTTTAGCTAATCCTAAGGTTGAGAAGTTGTTAAAACTGAACCTTAACAGAACTGCAAAACAGCTGATGGTCAATCAGTAATACATTTCATATGATACAGTACCTTATGGAGATGATGAAGAGATAAATTTTAAACTCGTGCATCTAGTAGGAAACTGACATGGCGGGATCTGCGGTACATTTTCTACCCTGCCTGATATTAATTTGGATAGGGTGCCAAATCTGTGGCTACTCAATCCTGTCAGTTACTTGTTGGGTGAACTTAGTTAAAGTTCCTTCACCCTTACCCATGGCCTACAGTGTCTAGTAGAACACTACAGCATATTTTCACCATGGTTCTTTTGCAAATACCAAGGGGTATTTTGTGAAAAGACAAAGTCTATCCCCAAATGGAAAATGGAACCTATTGAGTATCACGGTGCTGTCCGATTTCTTTTTATGTTATTATAATCAGGTATTTACAGTCATAAAATATTTGAACAAAATTACAATTTAGATTTTACCACAACTTGTTTGAGGAAACATTTTATAAATTCTAACCCAATTGCCATATCGTTTTTTTGCCAGGCATTATGAGGTTGATATAATTTGGCAATGAGGTGAGGTTCATGAATAGGAAATTTCACACTTAGATATTTTTCAGTTTTATTTTACAGGGATGGCATCAGTGGGGAACCTACCACCCGCACCATCTATAATTTGCTGTTCAGCTCCTTAAAGAGCTTATTGACAATCTGGAAAGGGACAGAATCAAACTTTCAAATTTTACAATGGGAAGAGCAAATAATCTGGGGCACATTAGTGCACAGCTGTTCAAAGCATGGCATGAGGCCATTATTCATTGTAGCTGCTGATGGAAAAATATATATAAGAAGGAATAATCACACTGAGGTACAAATGCAGTGGCATAAGTTGCTGCCACTTGATCAGGGTGGCTTGTGTATCTGAACAGGAATGTTTTAGCACTTGTTTGGACTATGAGACTGTTGGCTATCTGCTCCATGTCTTGCCTACTCTATTCAACAAAATGTCAAGCCAAATAATAACTATTATTTGCTTTCCAAATTGCCTTCCATCCCAAGGTCCACTTCCTGGATTCTCTTGGTATTGGTGATTAGGGACCTAGGAATTATCCAGCCACTTGACCCTGGACTGAAAATCCAGCCCATTGTTACTCTGTCTCTTATTGCCAGGAGTCCTATTCTAATACTTATATTTATTTAGTAGACCACATGTAAACCTATTTTCAAGCAAATATTTACTTTCAAGACTTTGTGGTAATGTAAATTTGATGTGAGAATTCATGACATGAAATTATTCCTGGGACCTATCCTCTGAGTCATTGGGTCCATTCTAGTTTTTGAGAAATATATATAAGTATTAACTTTACATTACAGTGGATTAAGTGTGACATTATTGCACAATGCTGTGATGACTCCTTAACTCAATACTATACTTCATCGTCACTCTGTAACAACTGCAGCTATGTTGATTGTGTTTCATTGCTGCTTTTACCTCTTTCCTGCTTTCTTGTCATTGCTGCATACCTCTCATGGGCAACTGTTTTTTTTTCTAGGTTAGAGGCAAATATGAATATTTTGTGTCGGAAAGATTTTCCTTATGTGACTCAGAGCCAAATGTTTTGATAAAATTCCTCTCATATGCCTTTCCATGCCTTATTATTTTCAATGTGCTACATAATTGCAAGTCATTGCTGTTGGAGCTGCTGCATCATGTGTTGGTGAAAGATAAATATATTTTCTCCTTTCGCATTATGACTACTGTTCTGTATAGGCAAGCATTACTCATAAAATAATTTGTTTTCACTGTTATTTTCTAGTCCAATATCAATAGAGTTGTTTACCAGAACAATTTCCTTTGCAAATATTGTACTGTAATATGCTATCCAGATATTCTGATTTAAAAATCACATAACACCAGGTTATAGTCCAACAGGTTTGTTTTGGAAGCACTAGCTTTCGGAGCGCTACTCCTTCATCAGGTGGTTGTGTTCAACCACTTGATGAAGGAGCAGTGCTCTGAAAGCTATTACTTCCAAATAAACCTGTTGGAATATAACCTGGTGTTGTGTGATTTTTAACTTTGTACACCTCAGTCCAAGAGGAGAAAGTGAGGACTGCAGATGCTGGAGATCAGAGCTGAAAATGTGTTGCTGGAAAAGCGCAGCAGGTCAGGCAGCATCCAAGGAACAGGAGAATCGACGTTTCAGGCATAAGCCCTTCTTCAGGAATGAAGAAGGGCTCCTGAAGAAGGGCTTATTCCCAAAACATCGATACTCCTGTTCCTTGGATGCTGCCTGACCTGCTGTGCTTTTCTAGCAACACATTTTCAGCTCACACCTCAGTCCAACACCAGCATCTCCAGATATTCTGAGATTCAATCCATTCCAGCACTACACTATCTTTGACTTCAGCCTTTTTCTCTTAAAATGTTTACAAGGTAGGAAATAACCTACAATTTTCTATAAATGTAAATTCTACTTTCAACATTAATGCAAGAAAGATAATCTTTTAGTTACTGAAACCTTTCCTGATGTAATTTCCCAAAGAGGTCTTCTTTGAATAAGAACATAAAATATTGGAAATACTGGGCAAATCAGATGGAATGTGTGGAGAAACAATCACAGTTAACATTTCAAGTTGATGAATTTTCATCAGAATTATTTCCCAATTGACTTCTACCTCATTCATTGATATGTTTGCAATTTTTTTTGTGGATGGAAATTATACAAATTTTAGACAAGTGTTAAATTTATAAGCTTATTCAGAAGCATTGTTAGTGTAGTTTAGAACTGCCACAGTAAGTAAAATAGCCATAATTCTAGTGAAATATAAGGCTGTTTTCTCACTAAAGAGAGACAATGGGTGATGGTTTAACCTAAGGGTCATCACATCTCAGGTGAGACAAGATTGAGGAGCGTCTTTCATGGTAATGTTCGCTGGTATGGGGATTGAACCCATGCTGTTGGCATCACTCTGCATTATACAGTATTAAAAGGCTAAACTAATTTGTGGGAAGCATTGACAAATTATATCACTAATGTTGCTCCATGAAAAGAAACCCTGAGATATTTGTCATCAGTATAATATAATACCACTATGAGTGTGCCATCCAAAATGGTATTTTCTGTAATTGCAATCCATCCCATCAAAATGGTTCAAAACTGATAATCACCTGTGTGAGAGCATATTCATGTTAACCATATTCAGTTTTTAGTCATAATTTATTTTGCTCCCAACTACAGCAAGTATGTGTATAAATCAGCTCAATGATTTATTAACAATGATTATTAAACAAATGGTGGTAGCATTCATTTAAAAAAATCATTCATGGGATGAGGATGCTGCTGGCTAGGCCAGCATTTATTACCCATCTCTAATTTCCCAGCGAGCAGTTAAGAGTCAGCCACATTGTTGTGGGTCTGGAGTCACATGTAGGCCAGGCCAGGTAAGGATGGCAGTTTCCTTCCCTGAAGGGTTTTTCCAATGATCAGCAACGGATACATAGTAATCTTTGGACCCTTAATTTCAAAGTTTTTTTTTTGGTGAATTCAAATTCCACCATCTGCCATAGCAGAATTTGACCCCAGGTCCCCAGAACATGACCTGGGTCTCTGGATTAACAGTCCAGCAATGATACCACTAGGCCATCACCTCCCCAATACTTCCCAGCTGCATCAATGGATGCCTAAATATGGTCTTTCTTTAACCATTCTTCCAATATCAATATTTGTGGTGGGTTCACCAGTTTGGCTTGGCACATTGCTGCTGAATCTCACTAGCAATTGATCTGAAACCCTCTTGGGATGCTGATTCCATACCAGCCTGATCCTGGAGCCAGTGCCACCACACTATGTCATCAACCACCAGAACCAACAACGTTCATCCAATTCCCAACAACATCAGAAGGATTGTTTCAATTTTGTGTGTTTTAATTTTGCTGTTAATCTATTGTGCACAGGTGAATGATTATAGCTATTTCTTGGAAGAAGGATTATTGGAATAAAAAGACAGCAATTATAGTTGATAAGTTCAAAATTACTTTATGTACCAGATGGAAAGGAAGACTTATGAGTACAATTTTTATATCAGTCTAAACATTCCTTGGAACATTTTTGTTTTTATTTGAATAGATTTTCATCCTTCCCATTCACAAACAATAAAGGTAGAATTGATGGCTCCAGAAGAATGAATCCTAGGACGATCTTGGGAAACACTTTAATAACCTCTCAAGATAAGCAAAAGTAATTACATTTCCTCGTAACTCCATCAAGAAGGTTATTGGGCTAGTGTAGGTTAGGTAGGCTTCGGTCGGCGCAACATCGAGGGCCGAAGGGCCTGTACTGCGCTGTATTTTCTATGTTCTATGTTCTATGTTAAGAAAGAATTGTTGGAAATAGCCTTTCCTTCCTGTTCCCCTGCCCACCACTGCCATTATATTCCTTCCTTCTGCTCTATCATTTACCATTTAGCATAACGCTACACCAGATAATATCTCAATCGCCATATCAACATAATATAATCTCTTAAATTCTTTTCAGGCTTGCTAGCTATTATGCAATGTACAAAATGACTCATGGCACCTTCCTTATTTCTTGCTCTACAGACTTCAGCTAGGATTTATGCATCCTCACTGGCAGATTTGAAGATGGGACCTCATAAAATTAACTGCATGGTTTTCCCATCATCTAATTGCCTGCTTCTGACCTGTTTAAAATTATATGGGCTTGGTGGAGATGAGGGAAAGCTTGCTCACTCTAGTGCCCATTGAAGCTTGTAAGTGGTCAATTTAATAGCCTTATCCTATCCCCTGCTACTATTTTAGCCATAATAGAGGGAGAGTTACACCATCTGGTAGCCTGGCACCTTTATCT
This sequence comes from Chiloscyllium punctatum, assembly GCF_047496795.1. NCBI lineage: Eukaryota > Metazoa > Chordata > Chondrichthyes > Orectolobiformes > Hemiscylliidae > Chiloscyllium > Chiloscyllium punctatum. Next base: position 60,036,021 of record NC_092744.1, read on the forward strand.
GTGCAGGTTAGAGTCATGCTAAGTAAGATGACTTCCTTTGTAGATCCATGTGCCTGTCAATACCAACAGTATCCGTTTCCTCTTATCAAGATCACACTTCTCCCTCAATCCTTCCTCTTGGGCCTCTCAGGCCTGTCTTCCAAACTCCTTTCTTGGGCCTGCCAGCCTGACCTGGGAAAATCCAACCCCCACCCCCATCTCTGCTGCTTATCATGGTCAAAAGTGAGGATTGCAGATGCTGGAAAACAGAATTTAGGTCAGAGTGATGCTGGAAAAGCACTGCAGGTCAGGCAGCATCCGAGGAGCAGGAAAATTGATGTTTCAGGCAAAAGCCCTTCATCAGGAATAGAGACAGGAAGCCTCCAGAGTGGAGAGATAAATGGGGGTGGGGGGGGGGGGAGGAGAAGATACCAAAGAGTACAATAGGTGAATGGGGGTGGGGATGGAAGTGATAGGTGAGAGAGGAGGGTGGGGGAAGGTAGCAAAGAGTACAATAGGTAAATGGGGGTGTGGATGGAGGTGATAGGTCAGAGGGGAGGGTGGAGCAGATAGGTAGGAAGGGAGATTGGCAGGTAGGACAGGTCATGAGGACAGTGCTTATCGTGGTGTCTAGTTTCCAGTGTTTATCTCCACTGAGGACTGTCTGTAGTGTCAGTGGCCACCAGTCACACATGGCACCATTCGGACTACAGAGTTCTAATTGGCAGCATCTCTCTGAGGCAGACTTTCTGTTCTGGAGGGATGAAAATCCTGCCAAAATCCTGTGTGTGGGCTTCCCACTGACTTTTCAGCTGAATGTGTGGTTACTCACCTCCCCATAACAATCCTTGTTTTATCTTCAATAAAACTGAACCAGGATTGCTTATTTCTTTGTCTTACGTTTAGCTTCCATTCAACAAACAGAATACCCTCATGTCTGTACTTTCCTCTGAAGAAGACATTCATCAAAATTTGTCCTCTCTGTTTGAAGGTCTAAACAGCATACGCCAAAGAGAAGATCAGATACACTGTTGGACCTGGAGCAGCAAGCATTGAAAACTCATCTCTTCCACTCTAGCGACTCACTCAAACACTCAAATGCTCTAACTTGTCTTATTGCTGTCCAACTGGTCTAGAACCATCAATATTCAAAGCGAAATCTAAGCACCTTGTTTTAACCAAAAGAACCAAGTCCCAAGATTTTACATTTTAAGCATAAACAAATGTATCTACAGTACTTAAAGCAAGCACCATTAACTTAACAATATAGTTTATAACTAGAAGTGTTGTGAACTTAGATTTGCTTCATACTTCCCCCAAGAATTTTCAAATACTTTATGGCAAAGGCTATGAGTTATTAACTACTGACAGGATCTTGAAAAGTCTGCCACAGTCCTCTAGAATTCCACTTTAATTCTCCCCAGTGTTCCAGCTATTTTAGAAGGAAAAGTTTATTTTGGCACCTCTGGACTGTGGATGCCTTAGTTCTTTGTTCTGCTTGTCTTATCAATACTTTGCAACTAATCCTGCTGATTGTTTTCTTTTGTCACAGGATTCTATGAGGATCGCTATATTTTTGTGCTAGCTTAAAATTTGGCCATCTTTTATCTTCAGTTCCTACATAATGTTCGAACTGAGATCAAGCCTCACCTGCATTCCGCATGGCTAACTATGAAGGCAGATTTATTTCTGCTTCCACTGCAGTGTAAATGACTGTCATTTACATTGACTGTCTGAGTGAGTCGCAACTGCGCACTTCAAATTCAAACTAACTTTTCAACAGGAGCTTCCATAAAGTGAAACCAGACAACCTTCTGAAGCTCTATTCATTTTCATGATGATGTAAGATATTCTGGAGTATTCTTGAAGAGACTGTTAGGTTAGCCATCCATCATTTGATTTTTTTTGGTCTGATGAAATAAATGGATTTTACACTCCTTTGGAATTTACCAAATGCTGTCAAATTAATTTATCTTTAACTCCTAGAAACTCTCTTTGGACTGATCTTTCTGGGGGAAGTGTAGATTTCTTGCTTCCAGTAAAAGGTCCACAGATTTTTAAAATTTTGTTTAATCAAAAAGCATTCTTACATACAGCTAACACACAACTAACAAAAAGCATTCTTACACACACCGTGGGTGGCATGGTGGCACAGTGGTTAGCACTGCTGCCTCACAGCGCCGGAGACCAGGGTTCAATTCCCACCTCAGGTGACTCTGTGTGGAGTTTGCACATTTTCCCCGTGTCTGCGTGGGTTTGCTCCGGTTTCCTCCCACAATCCAAAAATGTGCAGGTTAGGTGAATTGGCCATGCTAAGTTGCCCGTAGTGTTGGGTGTGGACTTGTTGGGCCGAAGGGCCTGTTTCCACACTGTAAGTAATCTAATCTAAATGGATTTTTTCCCTGTCAGCAAATCACCTTTTTTTTTCATCCTTTAACCACGACCAGTAAATCCCCTATGAATTCCATTTGATTTATCTTCTGTGGCCAGCAGAGAAAAATCAGAATAGTATGTTGCTTCGCTGGTGTCAGGATCAAGGATGTCTCAGAGAGGGTGTAGAATGTTCTCAAGGATGAGAAGGTCCAGCAAGAGGTCATTGTCCACATTGGAACTAATGACATAGGAAGTGAAAAGGTTGAGATTCTGAAGGGAGATTACAGAGAGTTAGGCAGGAATTTAAAAAGGAGGTCCTCATGAGTAGTAATATCTGGATTACTCCCGGTGCTACAAGCTAGTGAGGGCAGGAATAGAAAGATAGAGCAGATGAATGCATGGCTGAGGAGCTGATGTATGGGAGAAGGATTCACATTTTTGGATCTTTGGAATCTCTTTTGGGGTAGAAGTGACCTGTACAAGAAGGATGGATTGCACTTAAATTGGAAGGGGACTAATATACTGGCAGGGAGATTTGCGAGAGCTGCTTGGGTGGATTTAAACTAGTAAGGTGGGCGAGTGGAATCCAGGGAGATAGTGAGGAAAGAGATCAATCTGAGATTGGTACAGTTGAGAACAGAAGTGAGTCAAACAGTCAGGACAGGCAGGGATAAAGCAGAGAACAAGGTAGGACTGATAAATTAAACTGCATTTATTTCAATGCAAAGGGCCTAACAGGGAAGGCACATGAATTCAGGGCATGGTTAGGAACATGAGACTGGGATATCATAGCAATTACAGAAACATGACTCAGGGATGGACAGGACTGGTAGCTTAACGTTCCAGGATACAAATGCTACAGGAAGGATAGAAAGGGAGGCAAGAGAGGAGGGAGAGTGGCATTTTTGATAAGGGATAGCATTACAGCTGTACTGAGGGAGGATATTCCCGGAAATACATCCAGGGAAGTTATTTGGGTGGAACTGAAAAATAAGAAAGGGATAATCACCTTTTTGGGATTGTATTATAGATCTCATAATAGAGGGAAACTGAGAAACAAATTTGTAAGGAGATCTCAGTTATCTGTAAGAACAACAGGGTGGTTATAGTAGAGGGTTTTAACTTTGCAAACAAAGATGGGGACTGCCATAGATGGAGAGGAATTTGTTAAGTGTATACAAGAACATTTTCTGATTCAGTATGTGAATGTACCTACTAGAGAAGGTGCAAAACTTGACCTACTCTTGGAAAATTAGGCAGGACAGGTGACTGAGGTGTCAGTGGGGGAGCATTTTAGGGCCAGCAACCATAATGCGCTTAGTTTTAAAATAGTGATGGAAAAGGATAGACCAGATCTAAAAATTGAAGTTCTAAACTGGAGGATGTCCAATTTTGATGGTATTAGGCAAGAACTTTCAAAAGCTGATTGGAGGCAGATGTTCGCCGGTAAAGGGATGGCTGGAAAATGGAAAGCCTTCAGAAATGAGATAACAAGAGTCCAGAGAATGTATATTCCTGTTAGGGTGAAAGGAAAAGCTGATAGGTATAGGGTATGCTGGATGTCTAAAAATTTGAGGATTTGGTTAAGAAAAAGAAGGAAGCACATGTCAGGTACAGTCAGGATAGTTTGAGTGAATCCTTAGAAAAGTATAAAGGCAGTAGGAGTATACACAAGACGGAAATCAGGAGGACAAAAAGGTGACATGAGATAGCATTGGCAAATAGAATTAAGGAGAATCCAAAAGAAATTTACAAATATATTAAGGACAAAAGGGTAACTAGGGAGAGAATAGGGCCCCTCAAAGATCAGCAAGGTGGCATTTGTGTGGAGCCGCAGAAAATGGGGAGATACTAAATGAGTATTTTGCATCAGTATTTCCTGTGGAAAAGGACATGGAAGATATAGAATGTAGGGAAATAGATGGTGACATCTTGAAAAATGTCCATATTACAGTGGAGGAAGTGCTGGATATCTTGAAACTCATAAACGTGGATAAATCCATTGGACCTGATCAGGTGTATCCTAGAATTCTGTGGGAAGCTCGAGAAATGATTGCTGGGCCTCTTGCTGAGATATTTGTATCATCGATAGTTACAGTTGAGGTGCCGGAAGACTGGAGGTTGGCTAACATGGTGCAACTGTTTAAGAAAGGTAACAAGAACAAGCCAGGGAACTATAGACCAGTGAGCCTGACATTGGTGGTTGGAGGGAATCCTGAGGGACAGGATATACATGTATTTGGGAAGGCAAGGACTGATTAGGGATCACCAACATAGCTTTTTGCATGGGAAAGCATTTCACAAACTTGAAGAAGTAACAAGAGGATTGATGAGGGCAGAGCAGTAGACGTGATCTATATGGACTTCAGTAAGGCATTCAACAAGGTTCCCCATGGGAGACTGGTTCGCAAGGTTAGATCTCACGGAATACAGGGAGAACTAGCCATGTGGATAAAGAACTGTCTCAAAGGTAGAAGACAGAGGGTGGTGGTAGAGAGTTATTTTTCAGACTGGAGGCCTGTGACCAGTGGAGTACCACAAGAATTTGTGCTGGATCCACTACCTTTCGTCATTTATATAAATGATGTGGGTGTGAGTATTGGAGGTATAGTTAGTACGTTTGCAGATGACACCAAAATTGGAGGTGTAGTGGACAGCGAAGAAGATTACTTCAGGTTAAAATGGCATCTTGATCAGTTGGGCCAATGGACAGAGAAGTGTCAGATGGAGTTTAATTCAGATAAATGCTAGGTGTTGCATTTTGGGAAAGCAAATTGTAGCAGGACTTGTACACTTAATGGTAAGGTCCTAGGGAGTGTTGCTGAACAAAGAGACCTTGGAGTGCAGCTCCATAGCTCCTTGAAAGTGGAGTCACAGATAGATAGGATAGTGAAGAAGGCGTTTCGTATGCTTTCTTTTATTCGTCAGACTATTGAGTACAGGAGTTGGGAGGTCATGTTGTGGCTGTACAGGACATTGGTTAGACCACTATTGGAATATTGCATGCAATTCTGGTCTCCTTCCTATCGGAAAGATGTTGTGAAATTTGAAAAGGTTCAAAAAAGATTTACAAGGATGTTGCCAGGGTTGTAGGATTTGAGCTATAGGGAGAGGCTGAACAGGCTTGGACTGGTTTCCCTGGAGTGTCGGAGGCTGAGGGGTGACCTATTTTCACATTCATATGAGGGGCATGGATAGGATAAATAGACAAAGTCTTCTCCCTGGGTGGGGCTGTCCAGAAATAGAGGGCATAGGTTTAGGGTGAGAGGGGAAAGATATAAAAGGGATCTAAGGGGCAACATTTTCACACAGGGTGGTACGTGTATGGAATGAGCTTCCGGAAGAAGTGGTGGAGGCTGGTACAATTGCAACATTTAAAAGGCATTTGGATGGATATATGAATGGGAAGGGTTTGGAGAGATATGGGCCAGGTGCTGGCAGGTGGGACTAGATTTGGGTTGGGATATCTGTTCGGCATGGACGGGTTGGACTGAAGGGTCTTTTTCCGTGATGTACATCTCTATGACTTTATGAATCTAAGTGACCTCTTCTTAGCACAACCTGAAGCTGAACTTGGCTGTTATGAATAAACACAAAATGCTGGATATATTCAGCATGTCAGACAGCATCTGTCGAGTGAAACAGTTAATATACAGTTTCACATTTTGGATTTGTGAACAGTTCACAACCTTAATGTCACATTTGATCCCAAGGTGAGATTCAAACCTCATGACTGTGCCAGCTCTAAAAAAAACCTATTTTCACATTCATAGCACCATTCAACTTTGCCCTGCCTAAGCTCATATGCAGCTGAAACTCTCATCCATACCTTTGTCACCACTCAATGACCATTCTAATGAACCCTGATTGCCCTCCTATATTCCACTGTTTAGACATCTCCACTGCTGCCTGTGTCCTAGTTCACATCATGTTGCATTCAGCCATCACTTCTGTGCTCTCTGCTTGTCATTGACTCCTGGATTGGTTGTACCTTAGTTTTAGAAGTTACAATCAATTATTTGAAATAGTGTACCTCAATTGTGTGGAGGTGCAGAAAATGGTGGAGATACTAAGTGAGTATTTTGCATTTGTATTTCCTGTGGAAAAGGACATGGAAGATATAGAATATAGGGAAATAGATGGTGACAGCTTGAATGATGTCCATATTACAAAGGAAGAAGTGCTAGATGTCTTGAAACACATAAAAGTGGATAGATCCACAGGATCTGATCAGGTGTAACCTCAAACTCTGTGGGAAGCTAGGGAAGTGATTGCTGGGCCTCTTGCTGAGACCATAGCAACACGACGGCTGGAGGAAGAGCGCCTCATCTTCCACCTAGGAACCCTCCAACCACAAGGGATGACCTCAGATTTCTCCAGTTTCCTCATTTCCCCTCCCCCCACCTTGTCCCAGTCCCAACCCTCGAACTCAGCACCACCTTCCTAACCTGCAATCTTCTTCCTGACCTCTCCGCCCCCACCCCCACTCCAGCCTATCACCCTCACCTTAACCTCCTTCCACCTATCGCATTTCCAACGCCCCTCCCCCAAGTCCTCCCTACCTTTTATCTTAGCCTGCTTGGCACTCTTCCTTATTCCTGAAGAAGGGCTCATGCCTGAAACGTCGATTCTCCTGCTCCTTGGATGCTGCCTGACCTGCTGCGCTTTTCCAGCAACACATTTTCAGCTCTGATCTCCAGCATCTGCAGTCCTCACTTTCTCTTGCTGAGATATTTGTATCATCAATACTCACTTGTGGGTGGCACGGTGGCACAGTGGTGAGCACTGCTGCCTTGCAGCACCAAGCGACCCAGGTTCAATTCCCACTTCAGGCGACTCTCTGTGTGGAGTTTGCACGTTCTCCCTGTGTCTGCGTGGGTTTCCTCCGGGTGCTCCGGTTTCCTCCCACAATCCAAAAATGTGCAGGTTAGGTGAATTGGCCATGCTAAATTGCCCGTAGTGTTAGGTGAAGGGGTAAAGGTAGGAGAATGGGTTTGGGAGGGTTATGTTTCGGCGGGTCGGTGTGGACTTGTTGGGCCAAAGGGCCTGTTTCCACACTGTAAGTAATCTAATCTAATCTAAAAGTGAGGTGCCAGAAGACTGGAGGTTGGCTAATGTGGTGCCACTGTTTAAGAAAGGTAGTAAGGACAAGCCAGGGAACTATAGACCAGTGAGCCTGATGTTGGTAGTAGGTAAGGTGTTGGAGGGAATCCTGAGGGACAGGATGTATATGTATTTGGAAAGGCAAGGACTGATTAGGGATAGTCAACATGGCTTTGTGCATGGGAAATCATGTCTCACAAACTTGATCGAGTTTTTTGAAGAAATAACAAAGGATCGATGAGGGCAGAGCGGTAGACATGATCTATATGGACTTCAGTTCCCCATGGGAGACTGATTAGCAAAGTTAAATCTCATTGAATACAGGGAGAACTAGCCATTTGTTTACAGAACTGGCTCAAAGGTAGAAGACAAAGCGTGGTGGTGGAGGGTTGTTTTTCAGACTGGAGGCCTGTGACCAGTGGCGTGCCACAAGAATTCGTGCTGGGTCCTCTACTTTTTGTCATTTATATAAATGGTTTGGATGTGCGCATAAGTGGTACAGTTAGTAAGTTCACAAAGGGTGGTACGTGTATGGAATGGGTGAAAGTGAGGACTGCAGATGCTGGAGATGAGTCAAGATTAGAGTGGTGCTGGAAAAGCACAGCAGGTCAGACATAGTCTGAGGAGCAGGAAAGTCAATGTTTCGGGCAGGAGCCCTTCATCAGGAATATTCTTCATCCTGATGTAGGTCTCCTGCCTGAAACATCGATTTTCCTGCTCCTCGGATGCTGCCTGACCTGCTGTTCTTTTCCAGCACCACTCTAATCTTGATGTGCATGGAATGAGTTGCCAGAGGAAATGGTGGAAGCTGGTACAGTTGCAACATTTAAGAGGCATTTGGATGGGTATATGAATAGGAAGGGTTTGGAGGGACTTGGGCTGGGTGCTGGCAGGTGGGACTAGATTAGGTTGGGATATCTGGTCAACATGGATGGATTGGACCGTAGGGTCTGTTTCCGTGCTGTACAACTCTATGACTCTATGACTCTATGACTTTATGCCTGCCTAGTTCAGTGACTCCTTCAGCCTACAGTGTGAGTTGGTGGTGTTGTGGTAGTCTTATCCTTACTGGGATAGTAATGCAACCCGGGCTACATAGTTTTAAATCACATCATTGCAGCTGTTGCTATTTCAATACTGGATTAGTGGTGCTGGAAGAGCACAGCAGTTCAGGCAGCATCCAAGGAGCTTCAAAATCGACGTTATGGGCAAAAGTCCTTCATCAGAAAGGACTTTTGATGACTTCCTGATGAAGGACTTTTGCGTGAAACGTCGATTTCAAAGCTCCTTGGATGCTGCCTGAACTGCTGTGCTCTTCCAGCACCACTAATCCAGAATCTGGTTTCCAGCATCTGCAGTAATTGTTTTTACCTCACTATTTCAATACTATCAATACATCTTGATTTTTAATCTAGTCTCATCAATGTTACTATTAACTATCATCAATTGTCATAAAAATCCACCTTCATCACTTCAGGGAGGGAAATCTACCATCCCCCCTTACCCAGTCTGGCCTACATGTGACTTTAGACTCATGCATTGTAGTTGACTCTTAACAGGCCTCTGAAATGGCCTACAAGTCATTCAGTTAAGGATAGGCTACAAATGCTGGCTTTTCCAAAAATGCCGACATTATATAAGAGAAGACAAGAGCCCTTCATGATATCTTCACTCTTGGCCTCTTGCACGTCCCTAAGTTTAAATTCTCAATCTTTGCAATTTAGCAAAACCAATGTAGTGTACAAAATCCCATGCAAGGACTGCACAAAACACTACATAGGACAAACAGGAAGACAGCTAACAATCCGCATCCATGAACACCAACTAGCCACGAAACGACACGACCAGCTATCTTTAGTAGCCACACAGGCAGATGACAAGCAACATGAATTCAACTGGGACAACACCACTATTATAGGGCAAGCCAAACAGAGAACAGCCAGGGAATTCCTAGAGGCATGGCACTCATTCACAGATTCTATCAACAAACACATTGACCTGGACCCAATATACCGGCCACTACAGCGGACAGCTGGAACTGACAACCGGAAGCGGCAGAGACAGGCCACTATAAATGCCGGAGGAAACATCACAGAAGCGCTTCACAGGAGGCTCCCAAGCACTGAGGATGTCACCTAGACATGGGATGAAACTTTTGTAACACAAATTCCCAGCTCGGTGAACAGAACCACAACAATGAGCACCCGAGTTACAAATCTTCTCCCAAACTTTGAGTTGTGCCTTCGATTGCCAAGAGGCAAAGCTCTGAAATTTTCTCCATGTATCTATCTACTGGTCTCTCTTCCTTTAAGATGCACCTTAAAACCCAATTCTCTAATTTTATTTGGTGATCTGCTGTAAAATTTCCTGATGTGGCTCTGTGTCAATTTTTGTTTGGTTATAACTCTGCAAAGTTCTTTGGGATATTTGCTATGTTGATGCACAATTTAAATACAAGTTAGTTGTCTTGTCAGTAGCTCCTCCAGACCAGTCTGGATAGGAATGCAGAAATCTAATCACTTCTGTGAACGGAGTTCTTGCTATTCTCTATAGCCTCTCTTCTTACTTGAGCCTTTGTAAAACTGCCAATCTGCCTAATGAGATATGTTATTGCATTGTGCCAGCACTCTACAATGTACTTCGGACAACGCCATGCTATGTCAGTGGGCAATGATTATAGCTGCCATAGTTGTTGTGGAAGCTGAAATAACTGCTATGATTTTGCTTTGAGTTAAAGATTGAGGCAGACATCTGCCTTGGGGAGGTTGATGGAGCAAATGGGCCAACATTTTGAAGACACCACTCGTCTACTCCCTCATGGATCACTAGAAATGCCGAATTCAGCACCAATAACAGTAGTGCAACAGGAGCACTAAACATTTTCCTTCTCAGGATGTCATTATGTCTACTCCTTTGCCCCCCCTCCATCAACCTTGACTAATGTGAACTAATAGAAAGTTAGTTAGTCTGGACTGCCTCAGCAGCAGCTGAAATGCTGCAATCCACAATTGTCTCTCCTAAACTCATACTCACTCAATTTGCTGCTTACGAGGATCTCAAAGGTTTCACATAAGGCAACAGCCGTCAAGGCCAGTGTGGGAACACCCCATAGAATCATAGAGTTAATAAGCTTTCTGTTTTAAAACAATTAATAGATTAATCCCTTGGGTTACAAAATAATTCACTGCAATATTATGTTTAGAAATAAAATCAACAGCTAACTGTTGCAACTTTGGGCGATAGTACACTTTCATTAAACCTTCTTGATCTAGACTGGAAAGTTTTCATTGACATAGAATTGAGCTGAATGATTTCAGTGTTCTTTAACAACCTTTCTTTAAGAAACAAGTTCTTCAGCTTTAGAACAAACATGCCATTGCAAATTGGCGAGCTACTTTACATTATTGTTGAACAGTCAGTGATTGAGTGGGATGTTTATTTCACACAGTTTTGAACACATAATCTTGAATGTCAAAAGGCTTTTTGGAAGATACAATGTTTGACAACATCACGTTTTCAGTGGAATTGCTAAATTAAGTTCAGCCTTTGTTAAAACAAAAGACAATGGGATCACATTTGGCCATCTTCCACAAGTCCCTAGAGCATATCTGACATCAAGCAGCTTGGAGATAATCTTGAACTTGGGTTTCTGGGAATCCAATGACAGCAATATTGGGACTTATAAAAAATGTACTCCTGTAGTTATTGTGATGAGGTCATCTAGGTTGATATCATAGAACGTGAGTTCCCTGACTGAGGCTGATAATCTGTCCAATCAGGGAGCCCTGGCTGTCAGATAAGAACAGAAGTGTTAGTCTTCTGATTCACTCTGAGAGCAGGCTCTGAGAAAGCTGGATCAGTGTCAATGACTCTCCATGTGTAAATAAAAGGTGACTTGGTGATGGGATACCGGCTTCTGTGGAGTTATTTCAGCTTCCAGAACTTTTGTTTGCCTGATCACTCAACAAACCAAAGTAGCCTTTGGACAGTGCTACGTTGTTGCATATCTTCATAAATCTCGCTGTAGCAGCAATGGGAGCACTAGAGTTAGTTTTAGTGTCATATATGCATGTTAAAAGCAAGCTGACTTCCCCACCTTTCAGCATGAATTGCTTCCAACTGACAATAGTGTATATATGGCTGTCATTTGAAAGTGGATTAGGCTCACGTGTGGCAGTTTTAATGGTTAAGTAGCTTGCTGATAATTGCTGAACTGTTATGAGGCTATTCTTTAATGACGTCTGGAGGGAAGAGATAGTAAAGAAAAAGAACAAGCAACTCATAAACAACTAACTTGTGATGCAAAGCCAAGACATGAATCTTTAGATTAGAGAGACATTCCAATGGTCTATATATATATTTTGTTTTTGGATCTAAAATCAAACAAAATCTGACCTCCTGATAGAGAGGATGCCAGTCTAAGCAGCTGAGGCTATTCCAATTATCTCTGTTACATAGCTGAACCCCGCATTTGTTATTTGTCTCAAGATACTATAAAAGTCTACTCAGATAGAGATGAGGTTGTGGTCAGATGTGCCAGCTGTTGTTTTCTTACAGGTAATCAGGGGAATTGGCCAATGCTAGATCTAAGTCAGCAGTATGGGAGCGCAGCAGATGGTGAATGGGTAAATTCTTGCCAAAAGGGTTTCCTCTCCTTGAGGACTACCACTGTCTACACTTTGAAGGTAGTTGATGCAAAATCTGCAGGAGGAGTATGTCAGTAACCAATACAAGATGATGGGTTGATTGAAAAGCCACGAATGTCAAGAATATAATGTAAATTTACCATTCATGTGCATAAATAATTGTATGTTACAAACAGCTAAAGTCTCTAATATTTTAGGCTGAATAACAGATTGGATAGCATAGAGGATTTCTAATTGGCCTTCAAGACATTGAGATTGTCATTCAGAAGAAATGAGTATTAAATAACTGAAATTTCAGAAGCAGCTTTTGAAAATTAAACAATAAAGATGCAATTTCAAATAAAAAGAACATAAGTTCTGTTTGCATTTGCTCTGTTAGTGCTGTTCCAAAAATTATGTCTTTGTTTTTTAAATTATTTTAACATCAGTCTTTTCTCCAGATCTGTTCATATGTTTTAGTCTTTTCTTTTCCATTCATAAAGATTAAGACATTTGCCTTGATTCTTTGTACCTGTATTCCCACTGCCTACTCCTGAGTTGAGAGGTGACTTAGAAGCTTAAAAAGTGCTTAATATAATCTCTAAAGGGTGATTTTGCAACCAAATAAAATTCTGTAGATTTGCATAGTGTTATCATCTTCGGCTGTACCTAGATGATGTGGAGAGCATCAGACAGATTGGCCCAGCGTGGTCTCATGGTAGCGATGTTGTTGGTATAGGTAAGATGGCACTGAAGAATGGTGACATGGATCTGCAGTAGTGGTGTGGTGAGGCGTCTTGTGCTGGTGATGATCTCAGATTCAGGATGGAAGAGCTCAGATGTGGGCCCAAGGCTAAGCACTTAAGAACTGTCATGTAAAACTTTGAACTTTATTTCTTTATTTTCTACCTTATTGCTAAGGTTTTGTACCTCGGTACCTTTGTACCTAAGATGGCGATTTTGTACACTTTCTGCTGTACTCTTGCATCCATGTACTTGAGTACACGTGACAATAAAACCTAATGCTAATTCGAATTCTAAAGCTCCGGCCAATTATTGATGTCAATAGTGCTGTGCTTTAAGGAGAGCTACAAAGAGGTTTTTGTCATTTTTTCCCTTGTCCTCCCCAGGAATGTTGCCATCTGAAATTTTGGAAAACAAGACCTATTGGTGGAAATGCTTTTCAGACTTCTGGCAATATTGTCAAGTCAACTATACTTGATTTTTCAGAAGTTTTGCCTGAATGTTTGTGGAGCTGGCTGAGAGACTAGTACTTATTCATTGAATGGGAGGCATTGGAGGCATTTCTGATGGAATTTCTCTGGCATCCTATGTGTTACTGATGCACTGTCCAGAGCTCACAGCAGTACTGGAGTTTGGTGATGACTACTCCTCTGTAAATAAGACTTTTGTTGACTTCTGGAGATCTGTGTTGTCAAACACTTATAGAAGACTGAACTAATGCAACAGATCCGGTGTTGGATCTCCCCTCTCAAATAATGGTAAAAATAGACTATCAACTTTCTACTGGGATCTTTCATGGACCAAAATGGTTCTGTAAAGAGAAGAATATTAACTTAAGATGGCTGCAGTGATCACCTGGCCACAAGTGGAGCCAGCTGATGAAACCGTCAATAAATAAGATTCATGCTGAACTGAAGTTAACATCATATCAAAACAACTGTAACTAGTCATTCAGATCTTTAGCTCCTGTCTGACATCCACCCTTCTGGAAGTTTCACATATTGTGATGAGAGCCTTGATTGCAAATTTCCAGCATGAAAGAAATTGAAGCCAGACTCAGAAATACACAAATGAAATCTGATTCGTAACAGTAGAACTGCAGGGCTTTCTCTCTCTCCCAAGTTTATTCTCAGCGTTGAGAAAGCAAATGATGAAAGAAATGTAAGGAACATCCACATACAGAGAGCTCAAAATCATCCAAAACTTCTGCTACGGCTGAGAATGCAAGACATTAATTGAGCAACTGCAGTAGTGTGTGTTTGATGCCATTTTTATTACTTTTCTTGGGGTTCGGAAAGAATAAAATCCTATTTTCTTTCACTCAAGAAAACCTTGTAATTGGCTCCTTCATTTATAAAAGTGTTTAACTATTCATTCCACTGTTGTAGCCAAGTCAAATTTTAGTCTCTTATTCCTGATTAGGTGAAAAATGAAATGTATTTGAAATTTTTTTTTTGCTTAACTGAGTGATGTGGCTTTCAGCTTTGGACATTTTGGATGCACATGCAAACAGATATCAAAGGTCTGCATGAAGCATCACTAAAATGTAGTGTCGATTGTGGTTATTGTGTCCTTTGTGACTATGCTGACGTTAGCTTTGCATTGAAACTACTGACTTGAATCTATTTTTCTTAATTTGTGGATGCCATGGCAATTTTTGATTTCATATTCTAATTTTTGGAAAGTTCCACATCCTTGTAGTCATTTTCTAAGTTTTACGTAACATTGTACTATCCTTCTGAGAGTGAATTCCCAATAACTGCTGTCAACTTTGGCTCACCTCTGACTCAAAAAGATGTAAATTCAAGCTCTGCTCTGACAATTTGAGTACAGAACTGAAGCCAAGAAAAATATAAGGAAGGTTAGCCACACAGCCCTTGAAACTGTTCCAATATTCAGTTTGAGTGTAGCTGTTCTGACTTGGGACTCAACTTTATTTTCCTGCTTGTTCTCAATAACTTTCAACTCTCAGGTTAAAAAATCTTGAGCATTGTGAAAAAGCATACAGTTTGCCCAAGTTTTTCATGTTGAACCTATCAGGATTGGTGTCTTTTCACTAATCAATGAAAGGAGACAGGCAGGTGCAACAAGCAACGAGGAAGGCAAATGGCACATTGGCCTTTACTGCAACAGGATTTGAGTTCAGAAGTCTCCTCTTGCTGCAATTAGACAGGGCCTTGGTGACACCATACCTGTTGTATATCATACAGTTTTTATCTCTCCCTAAGGGGGGATATATTTGTCATAGAGGAAGTGCAGCAGAGGTTCACAAGGCTGATACCAGGAATGGCAGGACTGACCTGAGTAGATAAAAGCAAATTACTGCGGATGCTGCCAGACTTGCTGAGATTTTCCAGCATTTTCTCTTTTAGTTTCAGATTTCTCTCCTTACAAATGCTGCCAGACCTGCTGACCTGAGTAGAGATTAATTCATTTAAGGCCTGTATTCACCAGAGTTTAGAAGGATGAGTAGGGATCTGATTGAAACGCGTAAAATTCTAACCGGGCTGGACAGAGTAGATTTAGCAAGCATATTTTCCCTGTTTGTGGGAGTCTAGAGCCAGGGATCCTGGCCTCAGGATATGTGGTGTGTTATTTATTGAAATGTTAATAAATTAGAGAGGGTGCAGTAAAGATTTACATGGTTGTTACAGGGACTGGAGGGTTTGAGTTATAAAGAGAGGCTGGATAAACTGAGACTTTATTCACAGGAGTGTAGGAAATTGAGGGGTTACCTTATAAAGGTTCATGAAGGGCATAGATAGGATGAATAGCAAAGGTCTTTTCTCTTGGACTAGGAGTTCAAAACTTGAGGGCATAACGTTAATGGGAGGGATGAAAGATTTAAAAGGGACCCGAGAGGCAACCTTTTCACCCAGAGGATGATTTATATGTGGAATGAACTGCCAGAGGAAGTAGTCAAGAATGTGGTGCTGCAAAAGTACAGCAGGTCAGGCAGCATCCGAAGAGCAGGAAAATCGACGTTTCGAGCAAAAGTCCTTCGTCAGGGATTTCTGACAGAAGAAGTAGTAGATGCAGGTACACTTAGAACATTTTAAAGACATTTGGATAGGTACATGAATAGGAAAGGTTCTGAGGTATATGGGCCAAATGTAGGCAAATGGGAATAGTTTAGTCTGGGAAACTTGGTTGGCATGAACGGGTTAGACTGCAGGGTCTCTTTCTCTGCTGAATGACTCGATGACTCTGAGTGTTATTGTGCAAAAGGAGACCATTTGGCCCATTGTTCCTGCACTAGCTCATTAAATGAGCATCATTACCTATTGCCAGTCTCCTGTTTTCTCCCCATTCCCTTGCACGTTAGACTCATAGAATCTGCAGCTCAGGAAAAAGGTCTTCCTGCCCATCGAGTCTGTGCCAGTCAAAAATAAACACTTAACTATCCTCATCTGCTTTCCCAGCACTTGGCCCATAGCTTTGTTTGCCTTGGCACAATGCTATGAGGGTGTCTGCCTCTTCTACCGTTACGTGCAGTGAGTATCAGACTCTTGGTTGGAAGCTTTTTCCTCATATCACCTTTAAACCTCCTGCCCCTTACTTTAAATCTCCACTAAAGAGGAAAGTTCCATCTTTTTCATCCCATCAAAGCACTTCACAACGTTACACATCTCCATCATGTTCCCCTCAGTCTTCTCTATTCCATGGAAAACAGATCCAGTTGACCAATCGCTCTTCATAACTAAAAGCAGCCCAGTCAACAGCCTGCATCCACTATAGTGTAATCACATTCACCCTATAACAGGATATATTTGCCCCTTCTATTCACTGAGTTCCCTTCTCTGTCACCATACCTGGGTAGCATCTCTTCCCTTGATAAAGACAGATGCAAAATAACCATTTAATAGATCAGCCATGTCCACTGAATTGTTAAATATATCTCCAAAGAACTCAAGCAAATTTTTCAAGCATTATGTCCCTTTCACAAAGCCATGTTTTGTCTGCCTGATTGTGGTAAGCTTTTCTAAATTTATCTCGATATTTTCTTTGGATAGACTTTGCATCACATCCCTCATAAGAGATTAGATGATAAAATTAAAGCTCATGGAATGGGCATATTACATAGGTGTGGGTTGAGAATTGGTTGACAGGAAGCAGAGAATGGAAATAAATGGATTTTTTTCTGAATGGTAAGCAGTGACTAGTTGTGTACTACAAGGATCAGTAATTGGGCCCCAGCTATTCACAATAAATGTATGACCTGGATGAAGGCATCAAACACAACATTTCCAGGTTTGCTGATGGCATAAAACTGGGCGGGATTATGAGCTGTGAGGAGACTACAAGAAAGCTTCAAGGTGATTTAGAAAAGTTGAGTGAGTGGCGAAACACATGACAAATGCAGGACAATATGGCTAAATGTGAAGTTAAACCTGTGAAAATCAGAAAAGAAGAGTATTATGTAAATGGCAGTCCTGAGTTTGTGTTCACTTGACCCGAAACGTTAATTTTGATTCTCTTCACAGATGCTGTCAGACCTGCTGACCTTTTCTCGTAATTTCAGTATCTATTTTTGTTAACTTAAGTAGTGATATATTGGGAAGTGTGGATTATACAAGGGGATCTGGGTATCCTTGTTCACCAGTCAATGAAATTGACTGCAGATGCAACAAGTAATTAGGATAGGAAATGGCATATTGGCCTTCAATGCAATGTCTTACTGAAATTATACAGAGCCTTGGATAAACCATATCTGGAGTATCGTATGCAGTTTTGGCTGAGATGGTATGAGATGGGATGTAATTGTAATGTATAAAATTCTAACAGGCTAGATAGACTAGATGCAGGGGACAGTCTCAGGATATCGAGTATGCCATTTATGACTGAGATGAGGAAAATCATTTTCAATCAAAAGCTGCTTTCTCAATCAAAAGTGAACCTGTAGAATTTTCTAACATTGAAGGCTGTACTGACAAAGTCGCTGAGTATATTCAAGAAAGATTCGATAGATGTTTTGATTTTAAGGGCATCAAGGCATCTGAGCATATGGCTGTGAGATAGAGGATCAGCCTTGATCATATTAAATGGCAGAGCAGGCTCAAAGGGCTGAAAAGCCTTCTCCTGCTCCTAGTTCCTATGTTTCTTCAATGCATTGCTTCTTTAGTAATGGACTCCAACATTTTCCCAATCGAGTCATAAAGTCATAGAGATGTACAGCATGGAAACAGACCCTTCATTCCAACTCGTTCATGCCAACCAGATATCCCAAACCAAATCTAGTCCCACCTGCCAGCACCCAGCCCATATCCCTCCAAACCCTTCCTAATCATATACCCATCCAGATGCCTTTTAAATGTTGCAATCGTACTAGCCTCCACCACTTCCTCTCGCAGCTCATTCCGCACACGTACCACCCTCTGAGTGAAAAAGTTGCCCTTTAGGTTTCTTTTATATCTTTCCCCTCTCACCCTAAACCTATGCTCCATAGTTCTGGACTCCCCCACCCCAGGGAAAATACTTTGTCTATTTACCCTATCCATGCCCCTCATGATTTTATAAACCTCTATAAAGTTACCCCTCAGCCTCCAATTCTCCAGGGAAAACAGCCCGAGCCTATTCAACCTCTCCCTATAGCTCAAATCCTGCAACCCTGGCAACATCCTTGTAAATTTTTTCTGAACCCTTTCAAGTTTCACAACATTCTTCCGATAGGAGGGAAACCAGAATTGCATGCAATATTCCAAAAGTGGCCTAACCAACATCCTGTACTACCGTAACATGATCTGCCAACTCCTGTACTCAATGCTCTGACCAATAAAGGAAAACATACCAAACACCTTCTTCACTATCCTATCTACATATGACTCCACTTTCAAGGAGCTATGAATCTACACTCCAAGTCTCTTGGTTCAGCAATACTCCCTAGGACCTTACCATTAAGTGTATAAGTCCTGCTAAGATTTGCTTTCCCAAGGTGCAGCACCTCGCATTTATCTAAATTAAACTCCATCTACCACACCTCAGCCTATTGGCCGATATGATCAAGATCCCATTGTAATCTGAGGTAACCTTCTTCACTGTCGACTACACCTCCAATTTTGGTGTCACCTGCAAACTTGCTAACTATACCTTTTATGCTGACATCCAAATCATTTATGTAAATGACAGATTAAACAGTGGCGTCATATTAGCTGTTTTCCAATCCTTTGGAATCCACCTGGAATCCTTGAATTCTGGAATATTTTAGCCAATGCCTCCACTATTTTTGCAATCACTTCCTTTAAAATCCTTGGATGCAGGTCCTGCCAACTTGTCTGTGTTCAGTTCCATTAATTTGTCAAATACTGTGACCTTGTGATAGAGATTGTTGCCAGTTCATTCCTCCGATTAGCACCTTGTTTATCTATTCTATTTAGGGTATTTATAGTGTCATCCATGGTGAAGACCCATGCAAAATGTTGGTTTATCTGCCTGTTCCCTATTGCTGATTTCCCAGTTGCATTTGACCACAATCCCACACCTAGCTTAGGTACTCACTTTGTATGAACTCATAAAATCTCTTGCTGTTAGTTTTTATATATCTTGGCAAATTACTCTCACAGTCAAGTTTCTTCCTCTTTTATTTCTTTTTACAGTCATCTGCTGCTGGTTTCTAAATAAACTTCTGTGGTCCACTACTAGTTTTCATGCCATAGTCTTTGATTGGATCCTCTCCTTAACCTCCTTTGTTAATCACATATAGTTCATCCTTCCCACAAAGTCCTTTTTGGCTGGAATAATTTTTTTGAATGCCTCAACTTCCACCTTGGAACACTTCAACCCCAGGGCATCAATGTGGACTTCAACAGCCTCCTCATTTCCCCTTCCCCCACCTCATCCTAGTTTCAAACTTCCAGCTCAGCACTGTCTCCTTGACTTGTCCGACCTGCCTATCTCCTTTTCCACCTATCCACTCCACCCTCTCCTCCTTCACCTATCACCTTCACCTCCTCCCCCACTCACCAATTGTACTCTATGCTACTCTCTCCCCACCCCCACCCTCCTCTAGCTTATCTCTCCACGCTTCAGGCTCACTGCCTTTTTTCCTGTTGAAGGGCTTTTGCCCGAAACATCGATTTTGCTGCTTGTTGGATGCTGCCTGAACTGCTGTGCTCTTCCAGCACCACTAATCCAGTATTTGGTTTCCAGCATCTGCAGTTATTGTTTTTACACCGTTGTGAAATATCTGCCTAAATATCTGTCACTGCTCATCTACTGACATTCCCCTTAGTCTATTTTCCCAGTTCACTTTGTACAACTTTTTGTTTATACCTTTGTAATTGTTTTTATTTAAGTTGAGAACACTGGTTTGAGATTCGAATGGCTGTCCCTTAAACTGATTTTAAAATTCTACCACATTGTGATTGCTATTTCCAGAAGATCTCCTTTTAATCCTACCTCTGTTCCTAGGTAGATTCGTAATTTATTACTCTAAGAAACAACCCAGGTACACTGTACAAATTTGTCTTCCATGTCATCCTTGCCCATCTGATTTATACAATCAATGTACAGATTAAAATTACTCATGACACTTGTAATGCCCTTCCTTCATGTCTCCATTATTTGCCAGTTTATGTATTGTCTTATAGTGAGGTAACTTTTTGAAAGTCGATAGATGACTCCCATCCATGACTTGTTTCCCTCATTATTCCTTATTTCTGCCCAAATTGTTTCCGTATCATGCCCTATTGCACCTACTCATTACTCATCAGATCATTGATATTAATCTTTGTTAACAAAGATACCCACATTCTTTTTCTGTCTTGCTTATTCTTCGAATAATCCCAAATATTGAATATTGAGTTCTCAGTCTTGATCACTCTGTAACTATGGCATTGTATTAGCTATCTAGCCATACATGTTTATTTCTATTTGTGCTGTCAACTAATCTTTTGTTCAAAATGCCACATTCATTCAGATTTAGAATCTTAAGCTTTGACCTTTTCTATTATTACTGTCTCTGGTTCTAATTTTTTGCTGCATTCCTCTCTGAATATTTTCTATCCCTACCTGTTACGCTTTATCAGTAACCTGTTCACTGTGCTGTTTCCTTCCCTCTAATTAGTTTAATTCCCTAACTGCAACACAAGTCATACGATTCTCCAGGATATTAGTACCAGCATGTTTCAAATGAAACCCTCCCGATATTACAGATGTTTCATAGAAATATCAATGACACCTTTGTCGCTCAACATCTCAACAAGCATCTAATGGTGTAAATTTGCATGTGATACTGAAAGCAACAAGTTCCAACAGCATCATAGACAGAAAAGAAATATATGTTGATATTGCACTGGGTAGATACCAAGGGGTAGGGGAACTGGAGAAGTCTTTTATTGCTGGCTCTTTTAAATGAGCCCTTGTATTTCATTTAATTATTTTTATAACTGTCTTTATAATTTTAATTATAACAGATAATGCATAAATATCACAATAAAAACTATTGGACATCATCAAAATGTCAAATGCATAACAAATTATTTTAAAAACTGAAGCTTATTTAATTTTTTGGCAATCTCCATCCCTGCCCTTGGTAACCTTTTATTTATTCTCTTTAATTTGATTACCTTTCCTCTGGTAGTCTGGGTCTACTTAGATTCGGTACACTAAATAAGATTGGTCAGTGATCAATTCTAATAACTTAGAGTGAGTGTTTTTTTTCTTAAAGAATAAAGAGACTGATTAGGATAAAGAATAAGAAAGAAATGTTGCTGCAAAATAAAGAATAACAATATTCTCAAAATAATTTGTATGTTTTGCTATTTGATTCAATGAAAAGTTTCCTTGCATTATTTACCTTGGACAAATATTGAGCTCAGGAAATAGACGCTTGAAGTGTTTAAAACATAGAACAGACTGAGTTAGTCAGCTAGTAAGATTGTTCAAAACAGGGGCTGGAAGGACGAGAGGTCATACCTATAAAATCCATAGGCTAGGAGTTCATTTCAATGCCAGTTAATACTTCTGTTCACACAAAGTCATGTATTATAGAACAAGCAGCTGAGAAATGTGATGAGTGCAGAATCATTACAGTTCTTTAAAAGGCAAATGAATAATTTCCTGAGAGAAAATAACATCCCCAGTTGCAGTCACTTTGTTGCTAGTTAATTATAATTGTGATTAGTCTTTGGAGTTTAGGTTTTTAAGAGCTTGATTGACTGCCTTAGCAAATTCAAGGTGAATTTCGTAGGAATTGATCTTAAATTCTGCAAAATTCACACTAAGGGATCATCTACCCTTTGCCACTCTATTAATACCAGTACTCTGCCACTATCAAATCTACAAATGCCTATTCATGAATGGATGAAAAGTTTATCACTTCAGATATTTGACCCATTATAATATCAAATGCAGGTCATTTGATTGAGAATGTCTTGATTTTAGGGCAGAACGAGTCAGAACATGTAATGCTGCAGTTGCTAATTTCTTTTCTATCATGGAGTTGAAGAGACTGCAAAGGTTAAATTTAAAATTATTTTTGCAGGGCTGAAAGAAGCAAGAGTGTCTCACAAAGATAATCTGGACTGTTGCCAACCTAGGTTTCTTATGCTCTGTTCCCTTACTCCCCACCACACCTCCAAATTTAGCTTACCATTGACTATGTGGGTGCTGGACGTGAAGTGAATTTTGTTAACTGCATTTCTACTTTATATGTTCCTGGCAGCTGGGTTGTTTTTAAAGCTTCCAATTAACCTTTTTTTTTACTAATAGTTGGATCAGTTGATGGAAAGACTGTGTGAAGTATGCATGTTACAGAACAGAGGAATCCTGATACCAGCAGGCTCACCCATCTCTGGAACTGCTAATCACCATGGGCTGAATATACCTCTGTTTTGGTAGAATGTCACTTTCAAGGAGTTTCATTGAGGGTTTCTCATACAGTTTTTTGTTGCTCACAATCAATTATGCATCCCACCTTGACACATCACTCTTATGCTATTTTGTGTTCAGCAGCAATGAAAGTGCTCTCTGGTGCTGGGGACTTACATGTCCATTCTGCAGGTACCATATTTAAGCCCCAGCTGTTCACCAAACCAGTGTTGCTGTGCAATTCCAAAGGATATGATGGAGAGAAGCAAAGTGGCACTTGGCTTTGCAGGCAGGGACCTGGAGATTCTAGGGGATCAGGTGCTGAAGAAGCGAGCTGTCCTTTTTCCTCAGAACCACTGGAGGAGACCACAGACCAGATGCTGGCAGCCTGGTCTGATATAGCCACCTGGGTCAGTGCAGTGTTCACAGTCAAATGGAACATGCAGCAATGTTGTCTTTTGCCCTCTAAATGGACAAATTGCACTGTCATCCCTCTGCTACCTCATACTTTTGCTAATTCTGCTACATCATTCAACCTCCACCAAAGTATGAGTCAATTATTCTAACTAATACATGAAGCACCTTTCCTCATTGGCTCTCAACCACCACATTCTGCCTAATCTATTAAATCTTCATGCCCTCTGTACTTCCTATTAATTCACTTGGAATACCACACCACATTTCCTGACTGAGCACAGACCAATCCACTGACTGACCACAGGTCCCTTGACTGGACTAAGGATACTACCTTTAGACTTTCAGACCAGGCTATTTGGTCAAAGCAGATCGCAGTGTGTTTTTCAGACATTGATATATGGCATGGTGCCATACACCAACTTGTCAATCCCTTTGTCTGCTCAATGCTGTAAGGTATGACATGCTGCCTGGCTTTCTGTCTGTGCTAAAAGGCAAGGCAATGCACAGATGCAGGAGTGTCCATGCAGTAAAAAATGATTCAGTGCTAGGAAAACAAGCTAATGGCCCCAAGTTGCACGTTGTTCTGATGCATGCGACTGATGCCTGTCCCTGCAAGTGAGACAGCCTGGCAGCATTGTAATGTAAAATGCCAGTGAGCTCTAAGTGCAACAATGAAGTGAACTGTATTGTAAGTGAATCCAAGATGTGCCCTGATGATGTGGTGAGGTTGGTGGATTGTGGATAAAGGGTGCTGGTTGCTGCACATGGAGCATTCCCTGAGGTTTTGGTGAATAGAGGCCAGTGAGCTGCTAGGTTACCATTCTGACTTTCACGTCAGCAATTGGTGCTGTCTAGTTTCTCACCAGCTCTTGGGAGAACCTTGCCTGCATATAAATGAGGCGAGATTAGATAATCATGAGATGCTAATGCATGAAAATAGCCCTCATCACTCATGAGTGAGGTTTTCATCGAGCTGTCTAAATCTTCAGGAAAAGATCAGATATTTTCTTTGCCGTGTTGAAAATCTCATATTTTTCATTTTTGCTGCATTCTCCCAACCATCTTGCCATTGTGGGCGTTATTCAGACACTGGGAAAATTCTGCCCAATGTTTTAGATACAAAATTATATTGAATATACAGTATTGGGTAAATTCTGGAGCATTGAGGAGCCAGAAATATATTTATGAAAAATTTTGGAACTCCCAAAGAATTAGTTCTGAAAAATGGGAATTGCTGAAGTCAGAAGGTGAAAAACTGAAGAGCACCCAATTTTTGGAGTAAAATTCATGATTTCTGGATGTCAATTAACATGCAAGGTTGTCTAAAAGAAGCCCTCCCCTCTTAAAAAGAAGCTGCATTGATTTGCTGGAGGTAGCTGCTGAATTATAATATAGCAATTCTAGACAAAGGAAACAGATCATCAGACATACCACTTCTGAAATTCCCACTCCCTCCATGGCAGCAGACTGGTTAGCTGGACTTACTCTGATGGGGCTTGGCCTCCCCATATGGGCATGTCCTCTGTGATGCTCTCAGTGAGGTCACCACCTTCCTCAGTGCACTCTTGTGCACACAATTTAGATCAATGTGAGGTGCCGCATTTTGGAAAGGCAAATCATGGCAGGACTTATATCTTTAACGGTAAGGTCCTGGGAAGTGCTGCTGAACAAAGAGACGTTTGAGTTCAGGTTTGTTTTTCCTAAAAGTGGAGTTGCACGTAGATAGAATACTGAAGAAGACGTTTGAGATGCCTGCCTTTGAGTCAGTGCATTTGAGTATAGGAGTTGGCAGGTCATGTTATGGCTGTACAGGACATTGGTTTGGCCACTTTTGGAGTCCTGTGTGCAGTTCTGGTCTCCCTCCTAGAAGAAAGAAGTGAAACTTGAAAGGGTTCAGAAAAGATTTACAGGGATGTTGCCAGGGTTGGAGGGTTTGAGCTATACGGAGAGGCTGGATAGGCTGGGGCTATTTTCCCTGGAGCATTGGAGGCTGAGGGGTGACCTTACAGAGGTTTCTAAAATCATGAGGGGAAAGAATAGGGTAATGAGGGAAGGTCTTTTCCCCAGGTTGGGGGAGTCCAAAAATAGAGGGCATATGTTTAAAGTGAGAGGGGAAAGATATCAAAGGCACCTAAGGGGCAACTTTTTCATTCAGAGGGTGGTGCATGTATGGAATGAGCTGCCAGAAGAAGTGGTGGAGGCTGGTACAATTACAGCATTTAAAAAGCATCTGGGTTGGCATATGAATAGGAAGGGTTAAGGTGGATATGGGCCAAATGCTGGCAAATAGGATTAGATTCATCTTCGATATTTGGTTGACATGGATGGGTTGGAAAGAAAAGTCTGTTTCTATGCTGTACATCTCTATGATTCTAACCACAGGGAGGGCTTCCAAGTTCACCAACCACCGAAAGTGGTCACTTTTAGATCTCCTGCTGACCTGGCAGCAGTGTTGGAACAAGTTCAGTAGCTTCACGTGCATGCTGCAAGTCTGAGAAAGCATCTTTATATGGCATTTCATACCCAACACACTACTAAACTTTCATGATGTTCAATGCATCACACTCCCAACACTCACAAGGCAACCATTCCTAGCTTTTAGGCCGCACACCAACCATTCACAAGTTTCATTGCACTTCCGCATATTTTCTATTAGTGCCTCACTCCTCCCATTGACAACCTCCTCTGTATCTCCAGCTCCTTGGCTCTGGCAAGCACATCACCAAAGCATGGTGCCAAACATTCTGAACTGTCTAGTGCAATACGGGTTTGCCAATGCTAAAGGGAATCCTAAGAAATCAGGCATGTCTTCATTCTCTGCATCATAGGCCTGTACAAGAGAGCTAAACACATGTTGTGTAGTTAAGATCATTCAGGATGATGGTATGTTACTGCCATTTTGAACTATCTTCATACTCACCCTGATATCTGGCACAGTGATGGTGTGACCATGGCGACATGCAGAGCAAATGCTGGAGAAACTCATTAGGTCTGGAAGCATCTGAATTGAATTGAATTCATTGTCATGTGTACCAACACACAGTGAAAAGCTTTGGCAGATCATGTAGTGAAGTAGCATAGCTAAGTAAATAATAGGTAAACAGTGGCAAAAACAAAAGCACAGGTACAGGCGAATGTTAAGAGTTTGTGAGCCCATTTAGTATTCTAACAACAGTAGGGTAGAAACTGTTATGAAATCGGCTGGTGCATGTGTTCAGGCTTCTGTCAGGTAGAGGTTGCAGAAAAGCATTGCCAGGGTGGGATGGATCTTTGAGAATGCTGGCAGCCTTTCCTTGACAGCAGGCTTGGTAGATGGATCCTATAGATGGGAGGTTGGCCTTTATGATTGCCTGGGCCACTCTCTGTAACAGTCTCTGATCTTGAATGGTACAGTTGCCATACCAGGTAGTGATACATCCAGACAGAATGCTCTCGATGGCGCACTTATAAAAGTTGGCAAGGGTATTCGCCATTATGCCAAATTTCAGCTGCCTGAGGAAGAAGAGATGATTTTGGGCCTTTGTAACCAGTGCATGAAGAGTCAAGAAAGCTTGTTATGAATGACCACTCCCAGGAGCTTGACACTCTCCACTCATTCCACCTCTGTGCTGTTAATGTGTAGGGGGGCATGAGTAACATCCTGCCAAAAGTCAATAATGTGTTCTTTGGGTTTGCCGGCATTGAGATCTAGGTTGTTCTCAGTGCACCATTTTTCCAGGTCTTCCACCTTCTGTCTGTAGTTTGTTTCGTTGCCATCTGAGATTCAACCGATTATGGTGGTGTCATCAGCGAAATTGTAAATGGCATTAGTCTGGTATCTGGCGATGCAGTCATGGGTATACAGTGAGTACAGTAGGGGGCTGAGTACGCACCCCTGGGGGCTCCAGTGTTGAGTGTTAGTGAGGATGAAATATTGCCCCCATTCTTCACTGATGTGGCCTGTGGGTCAGGAAACTGAGAATCCAGTTGCAGAGAGTGGGGCTTAGTTCTAGATCACTAAGTTTAGTAATCAGTCTTGAGGAGATAATAGTGTTGAAGCCTGAACTGTAGTCAATGAGTAGGATTCTTAAGTAGCTGTTCTTGGTGTCAAGATGTTCTAGGGAGGAGTGAAGGGCAAGTGAAATGGCATCTGACGTGGAACTATTAGTCTGAGAGGCAAATTGGAGTGGGACAAGAGTAGTGGGGAATCTGCAGTTGATTAACGCCATGACCAGC
Organism: Chiloscyllium punctatum; assembly: GCF_047496795.1. Classification (NCBI taxonomy): domain Eukaryota; kingdom Metazoa; phylum Chordata; class Chondrichthyes; order Orectolobiformes; family Hemiscylliidae; genus Chiloscyllium; species Chiloscyllium punctatum. Next base: position 60,063,284 of record NC_092744.1, read on the forward strand.
CTTTCAAAGCACTTCATGACCACTGAAGTTAGGGCCACTGGGTGGTAGTCATTGAGACATGCTTAGGCACAGGGATGATGTTGGCCGTCTTGAAACAGGCGGTTACAGCGGTGCTGCAGGAGAGGTTGAAGATGTCCAAGAAGACATGTACAAGTTGATCTGCACATTCTCTGAGTGCACGGCCTGGTACTGTGAGAAACATTAATGCTTCAAGTCCTGTGTGACTCATCTTCAGAACTTCTTCAGAAATGACTATGGGCATATTGCTATATACCACATGGCCCCCTTTCTCACCCTAACCCTCTGCTTTTGCATAGCCAAAACCTATTGCCTGCCAAGCCACAGCATGCCAAGGAGGAAGATAAAGAAAACAACATCACAATGATGAAGAAGTACTATCACTTTACCTGACATTCACTTTGCATATTCACCAGTTCATACACTTAGAGATGGGTATAGGATTGGGATTTACATGGTGGGCCATTGGACATAATTGCACTGCAACCGGCTCTTGGGAAAAAGATGATTTATGTGCCATCTCCCTGGAGGTCGAGGTGAAAATTGAGTTCTCCTATAAGTGACCTAGTTGAGGACTTTGATGGGGGTGACAGGCGTGAAGGTGCTGATGAAGTACATAGAGGTGGTTGTGCATTGGCACAGGTGGGAAGGAAGATTGACAGATGAACATGTCATGAGGACGGTGCTGAGCTGGAAGGTTGGAACTGGGGTAAGGTTGGGGAGGGGACATGAGGAAAGTGGTGAAGTCTACATTGATGCCATGGTGTTGAAGGGTCCTGAGGCGAAAGATGAGGCGTGCTTCCTCAGAGTGTCAGGTGATAAGGGAGTGGTGGTGAAGAAGGCCCAGGACCTGCATGTCCTTGGCAGAGTAGGAGGAGGAATTGAAATGTTCAGCCACAGGGCAGTGGGGTTGATTGGAGCAGGTGTCCCAGAGATGTTCTCTGAAGCATTCTGCGAGTAGGTGTCCAGTCTCCCCAATGTAGAGGAGACCACATCGGGAGCAATGGATACAGTAAATCCCATCTGTCAATCTTCCTTCTCACCTGTCTGCTCCACCCTCCTCTCCGACATGTCATCTTCACTCCCACCTCCATCCACCTATTGTACTCTCAGCTATCTTCCCCCCAGCCCCACCTCCCGCTTATCTCTCCACCCCCAAGGCTCCCAGCCTCATTCCTGATGAAGGGCTTTTGCCTGAATCATTGATTTTCCTGCTCCTCGGATGCTGCCTGGCCTGCTTTGCCTTTCCAGCACCACTCTAATCTTGACTCTGATCTCCACCATCTGCCAGTACTCACTTTCACCTCGGTCTGCCAGACAGCCTTGTGCCCAGATCCAACAAGGTAGAGAAAATCACAAAACCTGGAGGTTTCCACTGTGAAATTCATGAACAACTCCATGACCCCATGATGGAGCGTCTGGTGGACTTTGTTTCAGTTTCCATTTCAACACAAGGCAAAAAGTCACCTACTTTCTCAATGCTGTAGTGGGAGCTCAAGCTGATGTTATCAGATCTGTGCATGCTACCTGTAGGTTCAGATTTCTGGCACCATGGTTGCAGGTCTGAATGCTGACAGGGGCTTAAAGCCTGCTATGGCATTTTAGCAATCATCCCACAGAGCATGAGGATTATAGAAATGTTGCACCTGTGGCAGTAGCCTTTTTAGAGATAAAGCTGTTGGTTCTATCTGAAAGCCAGAACATTTTTACTCCAATTATTGTCACTCCTACTATAGTCTTGCTGATGTCCCTTAACCCAATCCATCAACCCCCACGGCAAGATGATGAAGCTTGTAACCAATCCTTCAAGGCTCGGAGTTGCTCAAAAGAGTCTGTCATGACAGTTTGCAGTCACCCCGTTTAAAAGTCAGCAGACTTTCACTAGCCATGCTCCAGCCACTGGGGTAGCACAGTACAGATGCAAATCAGGCAACTTATATTACTGTATTTGTATTGTATGTATCTGCAAATGTTTTAAAATGCTTTTTGTTTGTTAACTTTTATTGTGGAGTACTGCCTAAGGGTTGCTTGGTGGATGGTTTGGGAATGATAAGACTTTAGTAATTAGACAAATAAGTTTATTGAAACTGGAGATTGATAATGTGTTCTCTGACATACAATCCAAGTAGAACAAAAAGCCAACTACTGATCTTCTCTGGAGTCCCAAATATATGGATGCAGCTGGATGAATGCATTGTGGTTGCTGGTATTCATTGACATGATGTAATTGGTATAGTTTATTCATACCAAGATGGCTGAATCCCATCTCTTCTTGTATCTTGTCTCTTGTTTCTGTTGTGCAAACCTCAGTTGTACTAGAGAGTCTAATTCCATAACTAGAGTATTTGTTGAATTTCTCGCTAGAATTTTGTCGTGACATCCCCAGGTATTTTCACCTCTTGTAAATTCTTTGATGGCTCTTGATTTCCCATTGTTGGATTTCACTTTGTATAATGTTTTTTTTCTTTGAGCCAATTTGACTGATGTGAAGATTTAGAGGAATTTATTTTGCTATCAACATTAGAAAGTTAAGCAATGAAAATACATTCCAAGTCGAAAAGTGTGGCACCAGAAATGCACAGCAGGTCAGGCAACATTCAAGGATCAGGAATTCCAAGCTCAGTTGTACAATATATATATTCACATAGACAAGTCTCTTATCTTTGTCCACATTTGGTTTCTCAGAAACATGGTTTTGATTCGTCTATTGCATGTTTAAAAATCACGTTTAGCAAGACAGACCTTTTTGCAGAAGTACTATTTAATTAGAGGAGAGTGGAAGCATTCAGGGATAGCAGGCACCATTTTTGCTTTAATAAAAATAGAAAGTGCTGGAGAAACTCACCAGGTCTTGCAGAATTTTTGGGGGGGAATCGGGGTTGGTGGGGGGAAGAGAGAGAGTTTAGTTTTTGTGTCTAACATGATTCTTCTTTAGAACCTAGTTGAGATTTCCAGTACCACAGCATTTTGCTCTTGTTTTACCATTTTTGCTTTAGCTGCCACCACCTGAAACTGACTGTAGTATAAAAGGACAGCTCTATAAGCGTTCAGGAACACAGATGTCAGATTCATCTGATGAATCCTATATCCAATCCTGTCAGATCAGATCACAATTTTACATGGTCTTTGTTGCCTAAATCAGTTAGACAAGTCTCAATCTTTATCCCTGATGTTTCTTTTTAGAACTAACACATGTCACAGTTTTGGACAGTATTAATACCTTGAAATATGGCAAAACTGAAGTAGGGAAAAAGGAAAAACAAATCTGGGGCAAGCACTGAAATTTGGGAGATGCCAAGATGTTAGAATGAAGCAGTGAAAAGCAAAATTCACTTGAGCTCTTTCTAAAAATTGAGTGCATCCAGTTTTCTAACAAAACACTTTTTCTTTATGAACTCTGTCTAAAGTTGTAAAGCAAAAGATTGCAGGTGTTCCTGAACCAATGGTAAGATTATGACCTTGTTCCAAGCATCTGTGGGATAAAGGAAAAGTGATGATATATCTCCCATCATAAAGTTGTAAACTGAATTTATCTGTAACATAGCCGCACACATTTCAGATCTGTTGTTAGAGCATTTTGTTCATGAGTAAATAATTTAATTTCAATAAAAACAGTAGTTTTAACAAATTCTAGAAAACATTAACATATGAAGTTGGATCAAGAGGAAATATTAGTTGTGATGTTCTTAATCACTTTATCAGCCTTCAGAATTTGTGACTGTGCAATAATGCCATTTCAAAATATGAATAACCTGGAGTTAAGTTTTGAATGTTTTTACAAGATGCTTGAATATTATCTAATTAATTGATTCCTTTTGATTAAATTTTTTTGGTCTTTATGCAGGTTACTTTTCTGCCATTATTTCAATTACATTCACTTAGATTTTGAAAGTCTTCATGACACTGCAAGGGTACAAAATATAATGTGTAAATTTATTTGGTTGTAGTTTTGAAATCAAGTCTGCACATTCCATCAAAAGGGATGACTGTCTCTTTAAAAGTTTATCCCTGTGGCACCATTATGTAAGCATACATATGGGACAGTAAAAATGGAAGACGACACATTAAATGACATTATTATAAAATGCAATACTCTTGGAACGATTCCTTATTAAATTAGGCTCTAAGATCTGAGATGAATTTCTCCAATCTCTAATCCATCATTGAAGAAATATTAAAAGATAGGCCTCAACTGGTATTAGATTGGTGCTCAGTCTTTTCTTTCATTATTTTGAATTAGGGTGCTACTGGGGGAAAGCCTCTTAATGAGAATTACAGTGATTCACTATCCTTGTTTCGGTTTCTGACAAGTAAAATATTAACTCTTCAGTCACAGCTGTCTGAATTAAAATACTTTGCAACCACAGATGCACAAATTAAATTGTGCTTTATGTTTCCACATTTTTGTCCTCCTTTGAGTCAAAAGCACCAAATCAACAAGACTACAACATTACTAAAATCCAGCTCTTGATTGAAGCTGCGGTCGTTTTGTAAGTTCTGTGTTTTACTTGGGCAGTAAAATTCAGACTATGTTGCAAAAATATAGACATGATTGTGAATGATTGACATTTTCAGGAATAAAGCATCCTGTGACCTTTCAATTGAATCGTAAACTTAGTAATACAAGTCTGTTCTTTGAGTATTTTTAAATAATCAATCAACTTCTACATACCCAGTTAAATGCAAATTGAAGTATTATCAAAGGTTTTTTTTAAAAATAGTTAACAATATCATTAATCAGACGAGTGTTTAACATTGTGTAAGGCCTTGTCAATATAATTCTATGATTCTTGATCATATTTAAAAGAAAAGGATAAATTGTTTCATATATAAAATTGAGAAAATTATTTTCTCCTTTTTTAAGTACTGTTGTCAACTAAAATGAAACAGAAACAACAAATCTTCACATTTTCTGTCCTCTCCAGAGCCTGTGCCTGATATGAGTCCTGTCCTTGTGTTATAAAAATCTGTGAACTTAGGCACCTCAGAGCAGAGAAGTTCGAAAAAAAAGATAAATCCATCATTATTTATTGATCAGTTATTCTTTATCTCCCAATATGCGCCTCATAAATTCTTCACCTCCTTAATGATTGACTATTGATCAATTCACTTGATTGGTTGAGAGGTAACCCGAGATGGACATTGACAGATGATTGTGAGTGGTTTCTTTCTCCCAACTTGCCTTTCTGATGATGTCATAATAATTGTGATGTGACTGAGATAGGCTTATTTAACAAGATCTGTGACCAGTTCATCAAAGTGTAACACTTTGTGGTGCTAAGTTGTAAATCTTTGCAAAAATATTTACCATTTTAAAAACTGAGACTTATTAGGCATTTGTGAAATTATTCAGTGTCAAACATCACTATTTTATTTAAAATGTTAACATGTCACATTATCAATACAAAATGGAATTTGTTAGTTTTTCTACACTGCAATGTTTGCACAAACTCAGCGTAAAGTACAGTCCTTTATAATAACACAAAATGCATCTTTTTAGAATTATTGTATAGACTAATGCCATAGGGCAAGCCATGAGGCAGTTTAATTTATTTTTTTTAGAAGACATTAGAAGAACTCGATAAAGGGTCAAGTAATTTCATCCAAGTTGCCACTAGTTAGTTAAGGAAAAATGACAATAGTTGAGGATGACAGTGTTACATTTCTTGAAATATATTTTATCAAATAGAAATTTAAGATTTCATTTTTTCTTCACAAAGAATGATTGCTTATAGTATTTTTCTTAGCTCTGAAAAAAAATGACATTTCCTATATCTAAATAGGGCATTTTGATTAATATTTTCTATTTTGTGAGTGGCCTGAAAGCTGAAATGAGATGGTTACTTTTAGACAGGAGTGACTTTGGTTCCAAGGCTTACTTTGTTTCCAGGGAGGTTGCAGTGGGAGTAATTTCAGCGAATTGTAAGTGGACAGTAACTCCACAGGGAGCTCTGGCAATCATGGCGGAAACAATGTTTACATCGATCAGCTGTCATGGTGATTTATGGCTTCATTTTGCCGTAATGGAGAATTAGTGGGAAGATTATCAGGGACTCAACACTTTGGCTTGTTACCCATGTCCAGACGAGCAATTTGTCTCACTGAAGCAGTGAAATACTTGTGACAGCACCAACACTTGCCCTAATTCAATCAACAGAAAATGTTGGAATTAATTTGTTACAAGAAAATTTAAATATGTTCAGCAAACACTAACCGCAAAGAAGAAGGCTGATTTATTGTACTCGGCAAGATATCGATCCACTTCGATCTGACCCATGTTGAGGTTCTAATGTGTAATAATTTCCAATTTAAAGCTCCTTTTCAAGATCACGGGTTTAAGGAGAGGGCAGGTGGAGACCTAACACCAGATTAGGTGCCTGTTGCTATGCTCTTGTCAAAAACCCAGTTTGAATGCAAATTATGTCGTTTTTTTATTACATTATCTTGAATATGTCTGATATGATTTGTATTGTGTGTCAAATTGGTGGACACAGGAATGTCAAAAACAGACACGTTATTTAACAAAAAAAAATTGAGGTAATAAAAGCAAATCAATTGTAATTTTTTAAAGAGTAAAGAGCAACCAGATTTTAACTATGTTGATGCAAATTTATATAGTTGATTACTCATAGTTTTCCAACTTTATTTATGATATTTTGTTTCCATATTTAAAGTTTACACTAAAATAGGCAAGTTCAAATAAAAAGTATTGATTGGACAGGGTCAATTCTTCTCTCAGATAATGTATGAATTTGTATGAAATACCAGCTTGTGTATGTCCAAAGAAGACTTAAATAGTAGAAAAAGCCCGAATAGGCTCATGGGGCTAAATAATCTGGAAGATTTAATGAAAACATCCTAGGAACAATAATTAATTTAATCATGGTAAGTCAGTCAATCAAACAACTCACTGGCATTATAGTTGTGAGGACAGCTTAACCAATTACTAAATCTTCCCAAGTGGCTGTGAGGCCAGTGGTGCAATGGAATGTTCAGAATGGTGTTGCACCATTGCAGACAATTTGAGATATATTTACATAAGAAAAAAGAAATTCCAGTAATGAATGATAAAATCACAACTGAAAAGGTAAATGTCATTGAAGTCCTGGCCAGAACTATGAGTATTTTGATTTTTTTTCCTTAAACACTTCTTCGGGTCATTTAAACCCTGTTAACTCCTCAGTGTCACAGCAAACTGCATTTTGCCTCAGTTTGTGACACAAATGCCTTTTGAGGCAATGTAAATATATTCAATTGTTCCATCATCCTCTCTTTGCCATGGAACATTTGATTTACAATTCGTCATGTTAAAACATGGGGGTGCAAATTAAGGCACAAGCAACAAATTGCAAACAATATTAAAATTATGTAAATTTTGTGAGTAGAAAATCATTATTTGTTGATTAAATGAGCCATAATAAACCCTTTTGATATACAGCATGCATATTGAAAAGCAGTATCTTTAACCTCGGGGAAGAAATGACCTGAGTATTTATGGTGCAGCATGAAAGGTATCTCTTTTCCTTTGTCTCTAAAATGTTGGTGCATAGATGCAAAAGCCCAGTGAGCAATGATATAAATCAGACATTTTCTTGATGGGTGAAATGCTGCTTTATATATGGAAGATAATGCCTAGAGCTACAATATATTGGTGCTCATATTGATGCACATTCAAAATAGAAATCAGCTGAACAGTTTAAAGGTGTCTTTTGCTGTCATTGTGTATGCTGTCAGCTGCATTAAGCTAGCTTTCTTTGCCTTCATTCACTTCTGATACCATAAAGTTGTATTTGTGACAACCTAATGAAAGTTTGGAGTGAATTCCAAAATTAAAACACTAATATCAAATTAAAATTTGAGATAACTATCAAATGTGCAAGGATTCACAGGAGGTATCACATTTTCACCCATATTTCACTAGTGAAAATAGTCTGCACAATTAATTTCAGCAGTGAGATATATATTTAGTTGTGGTTATGTGGTTTGTCATGTATTATCTGTTTTATGGTCATATGGTTTAAGAACCACATTTTTAAATATCTGCTACTGTGAAATTAGGCATCATTCTATTAATGTGTTCAATGCTTGAGTTAATTAGATTGTTATGGACCGTACATTGTCAAAATATGAATAGTATTGCATTTGTAATGCAACAGCCACTTCCTTGAAATTTGAATTGCAGAGTCAGCCTCAATTTTGCTAAATACAATGTATTCTTAATGCCCATTGTAACAAGGTGAGGACCATTGCACATGTCAATCTAATACCAAACATTTGTTCTCATTTATAGTTTTGCAATAGCTTTTAACATCCCTATGCCATTATAAACCAAAATGTTGTGTAAGGTTTTGCTTCAATAGTTATCTCAACTTGAGGAGCTAAAGGTCAAATGGAAATATCTAATTATATACATTGTAAAATAAGACCTAACATAATTATTGCATAAATATTTTTGTAAATTTCAAAGGTATATTCTTTAGGATGACAGTTTCTGAAAAATATGCTTCTGACTGCATGATAATTTATGTTTCTGTTACTGGAGATCTGTATTTCTTTTGAGCCAATTCTGAGCCAGAGGGGTCGAAACATTTTGGCAGAATTGGAAATTCTCTTTAAAGTTTACATACAAAAGACACCAAGTACAATAATGATGGTGTATCATTCCTGGTGTTCAGCATTTTAAAAACAAATTATGCAATTACTTTTGCCATAAACAGGTGTTACGCCTGCTGAAAATTAAACTTAATTGGCAGGAACTGAAGCAATTTTAAAATAAAATATGCACAGTATGCAGATTCAGGAAGTGATCTTCCCTTAACATGTTACAAAAATGCAAACGAATCTCCTTTAAATTATATTGTAGGTACACAACTATTTGTTTTAACAACTGTTTATTCCCAATGACAACACCTTCCCAAATGGCTCATAATTTTCATTGTCCCAGTGGTCATTGAAGATGACAATTTACTTGCTAAATCTACAACGTAACTGAAGTGAGTTACATCAGTGAGTGCAAAGACTTATTTTAAAAATACTTTAAACAATGCTGTGAAAGGCCCAAACCTTTCCTTCAATTCATATATCTGAGTCACACAGAAAATGTTGAAATTTCTTTACTCCCTGAAAAATTCAAGTTTTCCTCTGCAAGGTAATTAGTTCAGAAAACTCCCATTTGAAAAATTCAAAGAGCTTTTCAAATGAGGAAAAAGTGTGCATTTGTCTTTTTTCCTGAACATGATTTTTGAAAGATTAAAAATGAAGTATTTTCATCTGAAGAGAAGAGCACACTGAGAGCCTTAATGTTTTCATATAATATCAAAGAATAATACCCCACTATAATCAATATATGAACATAGTGCGCAGCACCATCATTCTTACAACAATAATTATTGCAATAAGAAAATCATACTTTTGATGCATGGAATAAATGCAATGGATACACTGCTATTTAGAGATAGGCAATGCCTATCTAGTTAGGCAGAAATGTTATCAATTTTACCAAAATTTCATTTTGTCTTCCTACCCACATTTATATGTGTGCACATTTCCAGTAAGCATCACTGAATAGCAGTCAGGAATAAAAACCATAGTTGATTTTTCAATTTAAAAAAAATCACTCTGTAAACCAAGATGCTAATGCAATGGCAGCTCGACAGCTGACCTACTGAGATAGCTAACATGGCACACTAATACAATTGAATCAGGCCTTCTTGATGTGATATGAGTCACACGTGCCATATTGTGCATTTGTCCTTTGAGCTAGACTGGACATTAGATTTCTAAGTAAAATGCCTGTTGTTTTTTAGAATTGTTTAGAGAAATTGAAATCTAAATTGTCATCAAAATTTACAAATTCTCATCAGTTTTAACTTTTCTCCCCCTTAAACATGTTCAGATATAGATACACTTCTGCTTTTCATTTACTTTTCCTCTTCCTGTGTTCCACTGATCCCAGACACATTTTCTCCCAAGTAGGTTATGCAGTTTACTCTCAACGCCTATGTCCAAAGTTATAAACTAAATTTATTACCGTAAATTGGCTGTTAATGTGAAAAAAAGATAAATGTTTGAATTCAGAAAGTGGCCCATTTATCTTTGCTAAAAGCAACATAAGTTGATATACATAGACACAAATTCTGTAAAGAAAAGGAAATGTTAAAGTCTTGCACCTTTCTTGAATTATAGTACCTGGGAATTGGGTAACCTGTAGTTTCCCATTGCATTCTCCATGACAGCATGAATTTGCCAACGAATCAACATCTTTTTCTCCTGTAGTGTAAAATATAGTGATCATTTGAAATTTTGCATTCTCGAATTTATACTGATGAATGCAAGAAGAAAACCTTCAGTACATTCCTCTCCATTCAGAAATTTCCAAGAGACAAAGGTTGTTTATGATTTACCAGATTTCCATGCTTGTGTGTCCCAATCATTTACTTAACTCCTTGTAAAATTTATAAAAGGAAATGGATAATTAGTGCATTTTCCTGGCTTGGTTTGCTGCCAATGAGAATGCTGTCTGCTTGATGACATCATTGTTGTTGAATGCCCAAAGAAATGCCACTTTGCAATAAGAGTCAAATTACCAAATAGATAGATGACATCTATACAATAGAGATCAATATAGACAGTTTTCTTCAAGGTCAGTGGTAAGCATCATCACTTCTATGATGACTGCGCAGTCTGGGGCTGTTGGTTGTCGACTGTTAGAAATTAGGTAAAGAGGTAAGATACTCCATCCACTGAATATAAGTTTCAATAATTTTGGTACCTTACCATAATTATATGATTACATTTTTTCTTTCTCTGTTTGAAACTGAAACATATTCAATTGTCACCTCACAATGGTCATTTGACCAAAATAGATCTTGCTGAATGGTAAATCATAGGTGCACATGTCTGTTCTGCCACTCTTGCACAACGCATCATCTCACAAGTTAATGACATTTTGCATCCTGATTATGTTCCACCTTGTTGGTGCATTGAACCAAATTCTCCATTCCTACTGCAGGTACAAATTATTCTACAAAACCCGGTCAGTTCATTTTGGTTTTCAACTTTATAACATCAATACTTGTTCAAAAAAACATGTAATTTACTAGAATATAAGCACGTCAACTCAATGCAAATCTTAGTTTAACTGTACTCCACATATTTTGCTCTACCAGCAATGATCCATAATGCTGTTGGGGATGTAGTTCCAGAATTCTGACTCAGGGACTCTGAAGGAATGGCAATGTATTTCTAAGTCAGGAGGTTATGTGGTTAGGAAGGGAGCTTAGTGGTAGTGGTGTTCCCATGTATATACTGCACTTTTACTTCTAGATGATGGAGGTCACATGTATGGAAGGTAATGTTGAAGAATCCTTGGTGAGTAGTTGCACTTCATTTTGTAGATGAAGTGCATTTTGTAACTGTTGCCTCTCTACATCGGTGGTGAATGTGTTAGATGGCATGATCATCAAGCAGGCTGCTTTATCCTGGATGTGGTTGAGCTTCATGAATTTTCTTGGAGTTGCACCCATTCAGACAAATGGAAAATATTATATCTTATTCCTGACTTGTGCTTGGGAAGTGGTTCACAGACTTTGAGGAGTCAAGAGATGTGTTACCCATCATAAAGTTCCTAGAGTGTGTTCTGCTGTTATTTCCAGAGTATATGACTGGTCCAGTTCACTTTCAGGTAAATGGTCCTTATGATGTTGAAACTGGGTGATTCAGCAATAATATTGACATTGCGAATCAAAGGTTGATAGCTAAATTCTCTTTCATTGGAGGTAGTCATTGCCTAGCAGAAGTGTGGTGCAAGTATTGCTTGTGATTGACCAGATTAATTCTGGACGTTGCCCAGATCTAGCTGTATCTTGACGCAGGCTGCTTCAGTATTTGAGAAAATATGAATGCTACTGAACATTGTCAATCATCCATGAACATCCCCACTTCTGACTTTATATAGAGGAAAGATCATTGATGAAGCAGCTGAAGATAGTTGGGCATGGGATACTATTCTAAGGAACTCAGCAGTGATATCCTGTGACCGAGATGATTGACTGCCAACAACCACAACCATCTTCTTGTTTGCTAGGTATGACTCCAACTAGCAAGAGTCATCCTGTGACATTTTCCTCTGATTCACCTTGCGTTCAGTTGTGCTAAGGCTCCTTAATGGCACTTGTTAATTTGCTGCCCTGCAATCACTCTTACTTGCTGACTTGAGTTCATCCTTTTCCCCATGTTTGGACCAAGACTGTAATGAGGTCAGAATATCAGTGGGCCCAGTGGAACCCAATTTGAGTGCCTCTGGGCTGTTTATTGATGATTAAGCACCATTTGATAGAACTGATGATGACACCATCCATCACTTTGCTGAGGTTTGAGAGCAGATTAATAGGGCAGTAATTGGCTGGGTTGGATTTGGCCTGCGTTTTGTTTAGAGGATATACTTGGGTGATATTCCAGTTCACTGGGTAGATGCCAGTGCTGTAGCTGTATTGAACCAGCTTAGCTAAGAACACAGTTAATTCTGGAGTACTTAGTGCAGTTGAAATGTTACTTGTCTGCAGACTTTAAAATATCCAGTGCCTTCAGCCATTTCTTGGTATCATGAGGAATTAAATGAATTGAATGAGACTAGCATCCATGATGCTGTGCACCTCGAGAGGAAACTGAGATGGATAATCCACTCAAAATTTCTCACTGAAGATGCTTTAAATGCTTTAGACTTGCCTTTTACACTGATGTGCTAGGTTGACCTGTCATTGAGGGGGCTATTTGTTGAACCTTTTCCAGTAATGTGCTGTTTCATTGTTCACCACCATTGACAGCTAAATGTGGCAGGGCCAGAGAGTGAAGATCTGATTCATTGGCTCTGCAATTTTATAGAAATATCACTTGCTGCCTACACTGTTTAGATTATAAGTAGGTCTGTGTTACAACTTCACCAGCTTAACACATCCTTTCAAGGTGGATCTAGTGCTTCTCCTGGCATGCCTTCCTACACTTTTTGTGTAACCAAGGTTTATCCCATAGCTTTCTGGCAATTGTAGCATAGGTGATATATTGGACCATGAGATTATAGATCCTGGTCAAACACAATTCTGCTGCTGATGGCCCACAGCTATTCCTGGATACCCGATCTTTGGATTCCAGATTTGTTTGAAACCAAACCATTCAGCATGGTGGTAATGATGCACAACATGGTGGAGGATATTCTCTTTGGGTTTGCACTGAGAGTGTTGTGGACAGATGCAGCTACTGCAGGTAGGTTACTGAGGATGAGGTGAAGTCATTTTTGCTTTTTGATGATTACCTCACCACTTGTCACAGGAACAGTTTAGCAGCTATTTAGGATTCAGTCAGGTCACTCAGTAGCAATGCTAGTAGTGCCACCATAGCTGATGGACATTGAACTTCTCCATCAAGATTCCATGCCCATTCCACCCTCCGTGTGGCCTCCGTACATTGTTCAACAATGGAGCAGAAATTATTCATCAGCCTTGGGAGGACAGCTGGGTGTAATCAGCAGAACCTTTCCTTGCCTATTTGCTGTAAGACTTCATGGAGTCAATATTGAGGATTCCCAGGACAACACCGTCCCATCTGTATACAGAAACGAGCCAGCTCCAATGTTAGCATGCAAATGCATTGATTTCCAGTTTTGGACCTCAGATCTCTGTGCAATGAAAATAAATTAGACAGAGCGTTGTCTATGTAATAGGATACATCCAGGAATATTGATGACGGTTGCTGGGCTGTTGACTGTCAATGTGAGACTGTTGCTTGACTAGGCGAATGGACAGCTCTTCCAGTTTACCACTGGGATGATAATAAGGGATACTTTGAAGTGGGCTGTTATTATTTCCGGTTCCTTAGTCAATTATGTGCCTGGATTCGTTCCTTTTATCAGTGATCAGGCATAATTGAGTGGGCTTGCTGGATCATTTCAGATGGCATTTTAGAGTCAATCACATCATTGTGGATCTGGATTCACATGGATGCTGGATCAAGCGGGGATAACAGATTTTTCATTTCCAAAATAAATTAGTGAACCAAGTTGACAATAATTTTGTCTTGTTCATTAGACTGGCTTTTAATTCCAGATTTTTTATGAATTGAATTCAAATTTCAAATGTTGGAATTCAACCCCTTATCCCCAGGACATTAATCCAGTGACAATATTATTAACCATCGCCTTCCTTTGAGAAAAGAGTTTCCATTCAATTGAACAGATTGAATAAAATATAATTGGTACTTTGTCGAAGGGAATTGATACAATAAAGAAAACAAACCTGGAAAATCTTGTAACAAAAATCAAGACAACCTTTGATTTCAGAAGGACACCAATGACTACTATAAAACATCTCTGGTATTTGAATGGGCTACAGTCTGAGAAGGAGGATGCCGCATCCTGTTTATTATCTAGTCTGGAAAAAATAATTCACAAACTATGTAAGAGAGAAACTCAGTAATGATATTAAATAACAGCAAGAGATAGAATGAGAATAATATTTTAATTAAGTTACAAATATGGAATGTTGTAAGGATGAATACTCCATTTATTCTCAAATATTGCCATTAATGTGACACTATTATTAATTGTAATGCTATATTTCTGGTAAAATGTCTGTCCATTTGTATTGGCAATAAATCCATTTATAATAAAGTGCTTTTAGAGATGTTATTGGTTCAGATTTGAACTTAAAATTTGGACAATAAAAAAAAATTTGGACTATAAAAATAAATTTGTCCTTATGCTGAACCGCAATAGATTTTAAATTGTGGAAAAGAAGTTAAAGTCCAGAAATTATCATTATTATTCAAGAAGTAATCATCAGTTTGATGCCCATGTGTAGAACTCTGTGCCCACATTATAACACAAAAAAAAGAGAGCTGTGAATGAACCCTCCCGGCTTGCGTAATATGGTCAGGCAGTATAGCCAACTTCAACTCATTTCACTGTGACAGAACAGTCGATACTGCACTGCTTGTTACAACTGAGAATTGTATTAGTTACTGATCATACTGTTCCCCAGTAATTAGCTGGAAGTTCCTTTTTCAGTAAAGTTTATATTCCAAAGTGCAATATATTCCAGGTCAGACCAGGTTGTGTTTTAAGGATATGAAATTTACTGAGTTTGTGATAAGAGTTCTTAGCCTTCTCTATCCCCACTAAGAATTTTCAAGATCACCCCTCCAACTACATGCACACATGCACATACACACTAACCCTCAAACTCCATTTGTCAAAGCATAAATATGTACTAAAAGGACTCAAGATTAGATATATTTTATGCCTTACTGGAATCAAGCTCCGCCATTCCCAGAATCATCACAAAAGTTAAATACTTTATAAAAGTAAACAAAAATCTCCAATTTATGTGTCTTTCAGACCTGAGTTGGCAGAAAGTATGGACCGTACTTAACAAGAATTACTATTCATTACAAATAATAGATTCCAGCTACAGGTAAATGATGATGATGAACTGTCAACATATGACTCTACTAGTTAAAACTCTAATCATCTGATAAACTCACTGCTATATGTACAGATACATATAGACACAATATAGATGGGAAAATAAATCTTGGGTGTGAAGAGTGGCGGGAAAGACTGGGAAGGCGGTTGAATGGCCCCTGTCCACAGAGTTCACTGAGATGGTCCTTTTGGCTTGTTTGGATGGACTTCTTCTTGATTCACTTTCTCCAGATGCTTTCACTTGCATGCAAAAGGTACAGGCGGAGTCTCTTGGCTACTAGTTAATAAACAGTCTACAGCAACTACTGAGGGAAAAATAAATTCATTTTCTTTAGGTGGCTTTTGCTACTGAGCAGAAACACACCTCATTCCTTTTCACATGTCTAATTGCTCCCTCCAAACATTCACACCCCACAAACTGTCCAGTTGCTTGGGAGCCAATCACATCATTGTTGGCAGGCAGGATGCTTTCTCATTAATAACTGCTCACTGTCAAATCAGCTAATTATTGACAGCCAATTCTTCATTTGTGCACTGCCCCTGACTTCAGCTGATGTGTAATCACACTTGTACTACTGCTTAAATAAGCAGATGTGTAAAAGCACTTACAATGAGTGTCAAGTTACTTGCTTTTAAAGAGTGCAGCAATTTTTCAACAATTTTTTAAATTTTAGAAACTGTTTTAAAACGTTCTTTTCCTACTTCAGTCCACAAATCACAAATAGACAAAAATAAATAGCTATGGTCATTATAAGGTAAACCCCATGAAGAGCTGCAGAAGCTTTGAGAAGTTCATTCAGCAGGTTATTCAGCCTTGCTGTGAGACTATCTTGGAACCTCCACGATTCTCATTCCGCTCACAGGTTTCTGTAACTGCATTTTCCCTCAACTAGAACCACATGCTGAGTGCATGGTACAAGCTTGTCAATAGTCAGATTATAGGTTTAAGGTGAGAGGGAAAAGATTTAAAAGGGACCTAAGGGATAACTTTTTAATGCAGAGGATGGTGTGTGTATGGATTGAGCTGCCAGCGGAAGTGGTGGAGGTTGATACAATTACAGCATTTAAAAATCATCTGGATGGGTATATGAATAGGAAGGATTGAGAGGGATGTGGGCCAAATGCTGGCAAATAGGACAGATTAATTTAGGATACCTAGCCAGCATGGACAAGTTGGACTGAAGGGTCTGCTTCTGTGCTATACAGCTCTATAACTCTATGACCCTGTAATTAAGCCCAGATTAAGATTCTTGATGAAGGGCTTATGCTTGAACAGTTGATTCTCCTGCTTCTTGGATGCTGCCAGATCAACTGTGCTTTTCCAGCACCACACTCTTCACTCCGATCTCCAGCATCTGCAGTCCTCACTTTCTCATATAATTAAATCCTCCCTGTCCTTAAAATTAGTACTACTGCCTGCTATATATTGCAGTTAATACAGCTAACAAACAAACACTGTTTAAGGTTTTGGCCAAGTGAGTTCAGAGAGCCCACAGCTACAGTTTGAAAAACTACAATGGTTAAAATCTTAAATTATTGAACTCAGCACTGAGTCTGGAAGGTTTGAAGTGACTAATCGAAGGTTGGATTCTCATAATGGAGCTTCCATTGAGCTTTACTAGAACAATGCTGGAGGCCAAGGACCAAAGATCAAAATAGGAATGGCAGACTGAAAGGAAATATTCTGCAATGTGGTCCCCAAATCTATGTTCAGTCTCCACATGATAGAAAACACATTGTGAGCAACAAATGCAGTGTATTAAATTGAATAAAATAAATAAAGCGCATGTAAATCATTGCTCCTTTTGGAAACAGTGTTTTGGAATCGGGACAGTAGGAATAGAGATTGTCGAATAGCAGGTCATGCAATGGAAGGGGAAGGGGATTGGGGTGGGGGTGGATTGTGATCTCAGATATTGGGCATGATTGAAGAATGGACCAGAGTTAAAGAGGGAAAATGAAGGGAAATGGATATGGCAGAGAATGAGCATCTGAATATGAAGGCTGCTACAGTGGAAGTTGAGGTCAGAAGGAATCGATTTTTTGCTCTGAGGGAGTGAAAGCAGAAGTATAGGAAATGAGACAGATGTGGTTGAGAACCTTTTCAACTGCAATGGAGAGAAATGCTCGGGCTGAGGAAAAGGAAACCATGATGATATCTGTATTATCCAAGTGATGGATTCGATTGTGTTTAACATTACTGTAATCTATTGTCTTTACTTTTGTTTCATAAAAAACCTTCTTTATATATGGAAGGGTTCAAACATTTCAGTTAGAACTATGAATGGGTGAATTTCAAAGGAGACAGCAGGTGGCAAAATTAAATTGATTCCACTTTTGTCGTGCATTAATTGTGATTGTAATCTCAGTAAAACTAATTGAACAGAATTCTACTGATGTTTTTCAAAACAAAATTGTGAATTATGTTTCAAGGTTAATGTAAAATTGTTATTTATATTCAGTATCATCAGTTATGCTAATTTATTTCCTTCACTAACTTATTCTTTGAAGCAAATTCAACAATGCAAGAGATGATATAACTAAACATATAGCTCATGTAAGATAATAAGAATGAAAGCCGCTTTTTACTGGTGGAGCTCCTGTTTTGTTATGAAATGATCAACTGAACAGCCAAGTTCTCAAACCAAAACTAAAGATATGGTTTCCAGCAGTCTCTGCTTTTGTCATGGCTTGCTTGTTTCATGTCAAGATCTGACCTGTGTTGACTCTATAACAGATGCCTTGCTGTGAGTTGCTCAGCCTCCTGAGTAACAGAATTGAATCTATGATACATGATGCTGTAGGAGTATTGAAACAAATCTACTATATGCACATTGAGGCATGTTTATTTTTTTAAATCTGTTTTTGTTTCTTTAACTGGAGTTTAGGATATGAGCTTCTTACTAGAAAATTCAATTTAAACCAGTATTTAATTCTCAGGTAAAAAAATGATGTGAAAACACAACATTTCCACTCCCAAGCTGATTGCATAGGATTGGAATCTCCCCAATCCTTGTTCAGCATGGGCAATGATGAGACAGTTGGGAAAATATGGTGAGTTCATAAAGATTAGATTCTCCATATCAGGAGAAATAAATCTGATTCTGTGACCAAGTTTTAAATAGTGAGGTGAGAATCTTGCTCATGAACAATGAAAGACCTAGTTGCATGTATTTGCATGCCATTAGTACTTAACCTCAACTCATTGATATGCATTTTCTAATTCTCACACGTGCCAGAGGGAAACTAGATGGTAATAATTCCCAAAATGAAAATCAGAGCAGGTTCATGGTAACTGCAGCTTGCAGTTGGCTCCCCTGGGCTTCCAACTTGGACAGTGGTCTCCAACATCGTGGGACATGCTCCATCAGTAATAATTACCCTGTCCTCGGAGGTTGGTATTGGACAAGTACCGCTCTCATGACAGCATCGTAGCATATCTTTGTGAGCCACTTGCAATACACTTCTGCAATTCAGTGTTGCACTTTGGAGTGCACCAGCACCTTTCACTGTCATTCTGCTTCCAGGACACTTTATATACAGGGACAAAATTCTGACTCTGAGATTGGTTCAACGTGCATCTCAGGGTTCCTGCTCTCAATGTCCTATATTTGCAGAATGCTGTCCAAATATTTTTCATGTGTACTGAATGATTGCACCATTAAGCCTTGTTTCTGATATTACCCAGATGGGCTCATTGGAACCATTCCCAGTGGATCCAGCCACAAAAGTTGTGGTCATCCCTGTGTTTGCTGTACTATGCGCTGTTACATAAATGGAGAGGAACACATGCATGTGGAAGCCCAGGATCAGCATCAGCTTCCAGCTGGTGTGGAGTAAATACTCTATTGCAATGCTTACAGCCATAGACAACCTCACGATACAGTGAAGATGCAGGACAGTCACAGTCACTGACCTTCATAGAATGCTGTGAAAATGAGAGATGGGCAGTGGCTCTCTACTCTGTCCAAAATTGGAGGTCAGAATGCTGTGTGACTGTGGCCAGTGCAAGGCAACACTTTGTTCCACTGGGGCCAATGAGAAAGATAGGATGTGCCCTAAACACCAAGTATCCATGCAGGTCATGTTTGGGGCTCTGTACTGATACCATCCAGACAGGGAACACTGTTTGCTCCAAGGAATCTCTGCCACAAACAGCTGGAAGATGCATGGATGGATGATGGGAATCCATATAATTTGCAGCGCTGCTTTGATGAGAATGGTCTTCAGATAAAACAGCACTTTCAGCGTGTTACAGTTCAGCAGCACTGCCCTAAGCAACGTTGTAAGGATTTCATTGTAAATATCATTCAACGGAGCTGTATTGTGTGATGTCATGAAGCTTACAGTTTTGATGCTGCACAGCACCCCTGTGTCATCCATGTATACGTGCAGCTTAGTTTCTGTGCAGTTCATTCTGTTTAATAAAAATTAAGATTACAAACTGATGGAAGCCCTTACAACATCTGCTACTTCGTCATTCAATCCTGCCAAACTTAGAATGTTTGCATGGGCATTGTGAAAAGCATTGATTTTGCTTAGACGGAATTAGAATTCCATGTTGTCATTAAGGATGGCTAGTCTTTATACCTTCATTCTTGTAGTTGCAGCTAAAATGTCACTTACTCCCACAGCTTATGATGAAAAGTGAACATATGTTTACAAGTGTGAAAACAGATTTACATCAAAAAGTCACCTGTGCCACCTATACACAAGAAAATCTTCTTTCTCCCCCAACACATATTGGTGCATTCCCAGTAACTGTATCTGGGGTAGTGGGAGCCTACCACATAGTGGACCCTTGGAATTTTGGGTAGGTGACATTGGGTGTAATGTAGGAACTATGACTAGAGGCTGTGACCTGCTGAGTGTGTCCTGCCCAGATGTATGTTCACTCTCTTCTGCCTGAATTCTCACAGTGTTGAGGGTACCAGGCAGGTTGGAGGTGGAAACAAGGCACCTATGGAGTCACCTGAGAGGAGACCTCAACGTGGAAGTGTGTGTCACTCTTCCTCCTTCTGGGTTTTTATTGACACTGCCTTGTCTCCTTGTGAGGAAGCAGCTTCTGGAGTGTCACCTTGCCATTTGTCCTGAGCGTCAATGGTTGAGGCGATGGAGTGCAGGTCTCTGTACATGCATAGCATTCACTGAGTATGTTGGACCTGGTTATCTATGAGAGTTATCAATCTAAGGAGACAACCAGACACTCACTTGCCAGAGTTTTCGAGTCAGCTTGTCCAGTACCTACGATAATCTTGCCTGCTATTGCGGTGTCTCTATCTGAATTTAGCTAAATATTTTAATTGCTGGAGGATGCAGGAGGCAGTCTTGCCAGTGTATCCTCTGAAGAAGCCATGGCTTGTTCCTCATAGTTAGAGCTGGAGGTATCTTGCAGGCTGCCCTTTTGATGACGCAGATGACACCAGCACCCACAGGAGACAAAACAGAGCAGGAGATGTCAAGTAAGGGTAAAGGTTTGGGCTTTTTAAAAATTCATTCATGGGATGTTGGTATCACCCTCTCGATCTGCCCACCCCTTTCTTCCCCTGAGATGCTAGTGGTGAGTGTCATTTTGAAACGCTGCAATCCATTTGATCTAAGCGGATCATAACACCATTAAGGAGCAAGTTCTAGGAGTTAGATCAAGTGGCAGTGAAGGCATGGCAATACATTTCCAATTCTAGATGGTGAGTTGCTTGGAGAGAACTTGCAGGTTGTGGTCTTCCCATCTCCTTCTAGATGGTAATGGTGGTGCATTTAGAAGGCATTGTCTAAGGAGTCTTGATGAATTTCTGCAATACATCTTGTAGATGACAGTCACTGCTATTTTATTGAGGTATTTTAGGTGTTGGAGGTGATTTCCTCAAATTCCAGGAGCAGCAATTACTGTTTTATATGCTGTTGCATTGTTTTGGAACTTTGGAAAAAAAAGTCAAAACAACAGCAGTTTTAAACGGGAGAAGAACAGACAAAGGAAGCACATGGTGAGGTCAGTGCAGGAGAGAGAGAGAGAGAGAAAGAAACTGACACCACACTCAACCTGCACAGTTACTGCCTTTGCTGTTTGAAATCATGTATCGCTGGACATTGGAGTGTGTCTGGGAAAATTAACAAACAGTGAAATTCACAACTGATCTTGGAGGAACTGTTTGGGCGAAGTTCACAGCACAGAAGCAGATAAGTATATTGTTTTTAAGTGGGCCCTACAGGAAGTCTGCAGTAGTGCGTAGAGTGGGTTCATTCTTGATTATATTTTTTAGAGATATGTCTCTTGATTAAACTTAAAATGTAAGCCATAACTATTAATTTAATCTGGGGCAGTGTTTTGTAGAGGAATAAGATGGTGTTATTTTCTGGGTCTGTAGATTGTGAAGGAGCAAAAATGGCCTTTACTAGAGTGATATGCACTTCTTGTGAGATTAGATTAGATCCTGCTCCTTGGATGCTGTCTGAACTGCTGTGCTTTTCCAGCACCAGTCTAATCCAGAATCTGGTTTCCAGCATCTGCAGTCATTGTTTTACCCTGTTAGATTACCTACAGTGTGGAAACAGGCCCTTCAGCCCAACCAGTCCACACCGACCCTCTGAAGAGTAACCCACCCAGACCCATTTTCCCTCTGACTAATGCAGCTCATACTATGGCCAATTTAGCATGACCAATTCACCTGACCTGCACATCTTTGGACTGTGAGAGGAAACCAGAGCACCCAGAGGAAACCCATGCAGACACAGGAAGAATGTGCAAATTCCACACAGACAGTCACCCGAGGCTGGAATCAAACCTGGGTCCCTGGTGCTGTGAGGCAGCAGTGCTAACCACTGAGCCACCATGCCGACCTATGTAGCAGTTTAAAGAGAGTGTAAGGGTTACTGTGGATTATATCTGCAATAAATGCTATTGGTTGCAAATCTTATCAGATCGAATGGATCAGTTGGAGAGACAGTTAGAAGCAATGAGGAATTTGCAGCAGCAACAGTATGTGATGGATGGCAGTTATAGGAAGGGGGAAAAGTCTCAGATACAGTCACATAGATGGGTTGACTCCAGGAAAGGTAAGAGAGCTTGCAACTAGTGCAGGAGCCTTCTGTGGCTATATCCATTTCAAACAAGTATGCTGCTTTGGAAAATGTAGGGGGTGATGGATTCTCAGGGGAATGTAGCACGAACAGCCAAGTTTCTGGTATTGAGACTGGCTGTAATGCAACGCGGGGTACGGCGGGTTCCAAGAGATCAATTGTGTTCGGGGGCTCTCTCGTCTGAGGTACAGACAGATGTTTCTGTGGCCAGCAGTGAAAAATCAGAATGCTGTGTTGTTTCCCTGGTGTCAGGATCAAGGATGTGTCAGAGAGGGTACAGAATGTTCTCACGGGGGAGAGGGGCCAGCAAGAGGTCATTGTCCACATTGGAACCAACGACATAGGAAGGGAAAAGGTTGATATTCTGAAAGGAGATTACAGAGAGTTAGGCAGGAATTTAAAAAGGAGGTCCTCGAGAGCAGGAATATCTGGAATCCTCCTGGTGCTACGAGCTAGTGAGGGCAGGAATAGGAGGATAGAGCAGATGAATGCATGGCTGAGGAGCTGGTGTATGGGAGAAGGATTCACATTTTAGGATCATTGGAATCTCTTTTGGGGTACAAATGACCTGTACAAGAAGGACGGATTGCACCTAAATTGGAAGGGGACTAATATACTGGCAGGGAGATTTGCTAGAACTGCTTGGGAGGATTTAAACCAGTAAGGTGGGAGGGTGGGGGGGAGGGGTGGAACCCAGTGAGGAAAGAAATCCATCTGAGACTGGTACAGTTGAAACCAGAAGCGAGTCAAACAGTCAGGGCAGGGCATGTTAGGAACAATGGACTGGGATCTCATACCAATTACAGAAACATGGCTCAGGGATGGGCAGGACTGGCAGCTTAATATTCCAGGATACAAATGCTACAGGAATGATAGAAAAGGAGTCAAGAGAGGAGCAGGAGTGGCGTTTTTGATAAGGAATAGCATTACAGCTGTGCTGAGGGAGGATATTCCCGGAAATGCATCCAGGGAAGTTATTTGGGTAGAACTGAGAAATAAGAAAGGGATGATCATCTTATTGGGATTGTATTATAGACCCAACAATAGTCAGAGGGAAATTAAGAAACAAACTTGTAAGGAGATCTCAGCTATCTGTAAGAATAATAGGTTGGTTATAGTAGGGGTTTTAACTTTCCGAACATAGACTGGGACTGCCATAGTGTTAAGGATTTAGATGGAGAGGAATTTATTGAGTGTGTACAAGAAAATGTTCTGATTCAGTATGTGGATGTACCTATTACAAAAGGTGCAAAACTTGACCTACTCTTAGGAAATAAGGCAGGGCAGGTGACTGAGGTGTCAGCGACCATAATTCTATTAGATTTAAAATAGTGATGGAAAAGGATAGACCTGATCTAAAAGTTGAAGTACGAAATTGGAAAAAGGCCAATTTTTATGGTATTAGGCAAGAACTTTCAAAAGCTGATTGGGGGCAGATGTTCGCAGGTAAAGGGAAGGCTGAAAAATGGGAAGCCTTCAGAAATGAGATAATGAGAATCCAGAGAAAGTATATTCCTGTCAGGGTGAAAGGAAAAGCTCGTAGGTATAGGGAATGCTGGATGACTAAAGAAATTGAGGGTTTGGTTAAGAAAAAGAAGGAAGCATATGTAAGGTATAGACAGGATAGATTGAGCGAATCCTTAGAAGAGTATAAAGGCAGGAGGAGTATACTTAAGAGGGAAATCAGGAGGGCAAAAAGGGGATGTGAAATAGCTTTGGCAAATAGAGTTAAGGAGAATCCAAAGAGTTTTTACAAATCAATTAAGGACATAAGGATAACGAGGGAGAGAATAGGGCCCCTCAAAGATCAGCAAGACGGCCTTTGTGTGGAGCGTGCAAAAAATGGGGGAGATACTAAATGAGTATTTTGTATCAGTATTTACTGTGGAAAAGGATATGGAAGATATAGAAAGTAGCAAAATAGATGGTGACATCTTGCAAAATGCCCATATTACAGAGAAGAAAATCCTGGATGTCTTGAAACAGGTAAAGGTAGATAAATCCCCAGGACCTGATCAGGTATACCCTAGAACTCTGTGGGAAGCTAGAGAAGTGATTGCTGAGATATTTGTATCATCGATAGTCACAAGTGAGGTGCCGGAAGACTGGAGATTGGCTAACGTGGTGCCACTGTTGAAGAAAGGTGGTAATGACAAGCCAGGGAACTATAGACCGGTGAGCCTGACCTCAGTGGTGGGCAAGTTGTTGGAAGGAATCCTAAGGGACAGGATGTACATGTATTTGGAAAGGCAAGGACTGATTAGGGATAGTTAACACAGCTTTGTGCGGGGGAAATCATGTCTCACAAACTTGATTGAGCTTTTTGAAGAAGTAACAAAGAGGATTGATGAGGGCAGAGCAGTAGATGTGATCTATATGGACTTCAGTAAGGCATTTGACAAGGTTCCCCATGGGAGACTGGATAGCAAGGTTAGATCTCACGGAATAAATGGAGAACAAGCCATTTGGAACAGAACTGGCTCAAAGATAGAAGACAGAGGGTGGTGGTGGAGGGTTGTTTTTCAGACTAGAGGCCTGTGACCAGTGGGGTACCACAAGGATCGGTGCTGGGTCCTCTACTTTTTGTCATTTACATAAATGATTTTGATGCGAGCATAAGAGGTACAGTATGTAAGTTTGCAGATGACACCAAAATTGGAGGTGTAGTGGACAGCAAAGAAGGTTACCTCAGATTACAATGGTATTTTGACCAGATGGGTCAATGGGCTGAGACGTGGCAGATGGAGTTTAATTCAGATAAATGCGAGGTGCTGCATTTTGGAAAAGCAAATCTTAGCAGGACTTATACACTTAATGGTAAGGTCCTGGGGAGTGTTGCTGAACAAAGATACCTTGGAGTGCAGGTTCATAGCTCCTTGAAAGTGGAATCGCAGGTAGACAAGATAGTGAAGAAGACGTTTGGTATGCTTTCTTTTATTGGTCAGAGTATTGAGTACAGGAGTTGGGAGGTCATGTTGCAGCTATACAGGACATTGGTTAGGCCACTGTTGGAATATTGTGTAATTCTGCAATTCTGGTCTCCTTCCTATCAGAAAGATGTTGTGAAACTTGAAAGGGTTCAGAAAAGATTGACAAGGATGTTGCCAGGGTTAAAGGATTTGAGCTATGGGGAGAGGCTGAACAGGCTGGGGCTGTTTTCCCTGGAGCGTTGGAGGCTGAGGGGTGACCTTATAGAAGTTTACAGAATTATGAGGGGCATGGATAGGATAAAGAAACAAAGTCATTTTCCTGGAGTTCAGGAGTCCAGAACTAGAAGGCATAGGTTTAGGGTGAGAGGGGAAAGATATAAGAGGGACCAAAGAGGCAACTTTTTCACACAGAGCAGGGTATGTGTATGGAATGAGCTGCCAGAGGAAGTGGTAGAGGCTGGTACAATTGCAACGTTTAAAAGACGGGTATAGGAATAGGAAGGGTTTGGAGGGATATGGGCCGGACTAGATTGAGTTGGGATATCTGGTTGGCATGGACGGGCTGGACTGAAGAGCCTGTATTCATGCTGTATATCTCCATGACTCTATGACTTTAACTGTACATTGGTTGTTGATGAAGTGAATATTTGTGAATATAATGTTATTCAGGTGAGCTGCTTTGCCCTAGATGGTATCAAGCTGCTTGAATACTGCTGGAGCTGCACTCATCCGGGCAACTGTGGAGTATTCCATTATACTTCTGACTTGTGCCTTGCAGATAATGGATAGGCTTTAGGAAGTCAGGACCCCTGGTCAGGTGAGTTACTGCAGGAATTCTAGCCTCTGACCTGCTCTTGTTGTCCCAGCTAATCCAGTTCAGTTTGTAGTCAATGGTAACCCTCAGGATGTCAATAGCAGGAGATTCAACAATGGCAATGTTTTTTAAATGTCAAGGGGCAATAGTTAAATTCTCTCTTGTTGGAAATAGTCAGTGCCCAGCACCTGTGTGGCACAAAAGTCATTTGCCACTTTTCAGCTTAAGTCTGGATATTGTCCAGACATTGCTTTATTTGGACCTGGTCTGTTTCAGTATCTGAGGAGCCATGAATGATGCTGCACATTGTGATGGAAGGAAAGTCATTGATGAGGCAGCTGAAGCTGTATGCTGCATTGGATATGGCTCAGGGAAACTTGCGCAAAGATATGCTGGACCTGAAATGACTGATTTCCAAAACTACAGCCATATTCCTTTGTGTCAGGTATGACTCTAACTAGTGGAGAGTTTTTCCCTTGATTCCCATTGACTCCTATTTTGCTCAGGCTCCTTGACACCACATTCAGTGGAATGTAGCCTTAATGGCAAGTAACTCTCACCTCACCACTGGAATTCTGTCCATGATTGAACCAAGGCAGTAATGAGGGCAAGAACCGAGTAGCCCTGGTAGAAACTAGAAGTGAGTGTCAGTGAGCAGGTTATTACTTCGGAAGTAATGCTTGATAGCATTGTTGATGACACCTCACATTGTGATGGAATGATAATGTCTGGTTTGTACTTGTTCTGCTTTTGTGTATAGGACTCACCTGCACAATTTTTCCCCATAATTGGATACATGCCTTTGTGTAGCTTTACTAGAAATCTTAGCTTGAGGTGCAGCAAGTTCTGGAGCACGTCTTCAGTTCTATTGATGGGATGTTGTCAGGGTCATGTAGAGCAAACTAATTGGCTGTAAACTGACATCAGTGATCCTTAGCAGCTATGGATGGTGTATCCACTCAGCAGTTCTGACTGAAGATTGTTGCAAGTATTGAAGATAGGGATGTTACATATCTATGGACCTGGCATACTATCCTTCACCCTTCACTGAACCAGGATTAGCCCTCTAAATTTGATCTTCATGATTGAGCTGGGAATATGGTTGTCCATGAGTTTGCAGGTTGTGTTGGAATATGATTCTGCTGCTATTGATGGCCTCGCGCATCTTATGAAAACTCAGTCTTGTGTTGCTCAATTTGATCAAAGTTCAACCCATTTAGCATGAAATAAGAGTCAGATATCATGGTGTAGGGTATCCTCAATGTGAAGATGGGGTTTTGTCTCCACAAGGACTGTTTGGTAGTCACAAAGTGTCATAGACATGTGCAGCAGATAGACTGGATATATTTTTCCCTCTTGTTTGTTCCTCACTACTTACTGCAAACCCAGTCTAGCAGCTACATCCTTTCGGACTCGATCAAAAGCAGATTAAAATTAAAAATTGTTTGGTGAATAAAATATGAGGAGGTAAATTTGGTCTTGACTAATGCTAAACTCAGGACAGCTATCTCACAGACTAATCAAACAAAAGCCTAATGTAGTTATATTCACAGAAGTAGTAATGCTGCTGAGCCGTTCTTGATGATGGATATTCAAATTCCTCCCGCAATGTACATTCAGCATCCTTGCCTTTCTCAGTGTTTCCTCCAAGTGATATTCAACATGAAGGAGTACTGATTCTTCATGCAGTTGGTATGTGCTAATCAGCAGGATGCTGTCTTGCTCTTGTTTGTCCTGATGCCGAGAGATCACAAAAGGCCAGGAGTCTCTGTTGAGGATTCCTAGGACAACTCTCTAACAACTGAATACTAGACTGAATATTCTGTTGGGTCTGTCCTGCTGATGGACAGGGATAGTGATCATGATGTCTGTGACATTATGTTTACGGTATAATTCTGTGAATATAACTACATCAGGCTTTTGTTTGATTAGTCTGTGAGATAGCTGTCCTGAGTTTAGCATTAGTCAAGACCAAATTTACCTCCTCATATTTTATTCACCAAACAATTTTTAATTTTAATCTGCTTTTGTATTCATAACTGAGTAATTCACAATATATTTTTCTTCATGGTCACATTGATTGAATGCTATGATAATGTTCTTAAAGGGACAATGTGAATGTAGAATTCTTCAAAAAGAAAGAAACAATTTTCTAAAAATAGTAGTAATATGCATGCATTAAGCTCTGTTAATAGATATTCAAATGTCAGTTAAATTTGATGGTAAGCAGAAAACTGACAGATTATGCGTTCTCTGCTTGGATTAAAGTGGTTAAAATCAGTAGGATTTCTCAGAACTGTTCAATCTTCTTTTTGCTGGTTGGCATTTAGTTTTTATCAATGTAGTGCAGAAGATGAATTAGTTTATATCCTTCAATGGCCTCACTCTCCTGGAACAGGGTAAATCATGGTGCCAGTATGGTGATTTAATGGCCGATTTGTACGGCAGGGTCATTGAATAGATTTTCCAATTCTTCCTGCATCCTGGTATTTTGAATGCCAGGACATTGAAGCCCAATTATGGACAGAAATTTGACAGAGCCACCTTTCAGAATGTGACACTCTCCTTAATTTTTGTTATACTCAAGATATACTATATCTTGATTTAGGAACTGTGAAATTGATCCCTTTTTCTCAATCTGTAAATAAGTCTACTTTCTATTGGTGGAAAGTCCATCATTTGCCAGCTTTACTATGCATACTCAATTTTAAAATCCGCTAAGACGTTGGAGCAACTTCCTTGGTGGTATAATAGCTAGGACTGCTGTAGCTCAGTTTCAATCCCTTATCAGGAAATAAAGGTCTATTCTACAAAAAGGGTTTTATGGCACAGCATTAGCTTAATGGAAAAGGCTCAGGTTTAAATCCCATTTGCTCCAAATATATGCCATGACACATCTGAACACGCTGATGAGAAGTATCTACTCTATTTTAAAATAAGGGTAGAACCTATTTGTACCAGGGTGATGTTTTGAGAGTCAGCTCAAGCTACTCTCAAAATGTTTGCAATCATGATGTGTTCATGTCACTTGGAGTTTTGCTGGAGGCAATGCTTCTCTGAGGTGGAAAGGTAATTGAACTTATTGAAGAGCTTACTACGAGCAACTTTGCACAGGGATTGAAATGTCACTGAATGCTATTGATGGTTCTTTCTTCAGCATATTACCAGCTAATGGAGGGGCAGATTCAGAAGAAGGTCATTGTTGGCTAGAGTTTGCTTCCTTAATGCTGAGCAACAGTGGAAGGAGGGTTAGAGTGATTGCACCATGGGAAGGAAAAGCTGGAGACTGGGTAAAAGTGATGAGAGCATGAAGGAAAGCAGACTGTGTTTTCTCCCTGGGGCAACATGCATGTGCAGAATGGTGGTTTCTCGAGTAAGCCCAGCAGGAGACCAAGGGTCTCGTACACTCTGGTTTTCAGTGCTTGTGAGGAAGATCATGAGAGTATTGCAGGCGTGCTACTAGTGGGGTCAGGGCTTCAGCATCAAAGAGGCTCAAAACATTTTAGGTGAGAGCAAACAGTGTGGCATCAATCTGGCATTCCTTTTGCCCTTGACATACTGCTATGTTATGATTGTGTGCAGTTCTGGTTCTCCCTCCTATAGGAAGGATGTTGTGAAACTTGAAAGGGTTCAGAAAAGATTTACAAGGATGTTGCCAGGGTTGGAAGGTTTGAGTTATAGGGAGACGCTGAATAGGCTGGGGCTGTTTTCCCTGGAGTGTTGGAGGCTGAGGGGTGACCTTATAGAGGTTTATAAAATCATGAGGGACATGGATAAGGTAAATAGACAACACCTTTTCCCTAGGTTTCCAGAAATAGAAGGCCTAGGTTTAGGGTGAGAGGGAAAAGATTTAAAAGGGAGCGAAGGAGCAACTTTTTCAGCAGAGGGTGGTATGTGTATAGTGTGAGATGCCAGAGGAAGTGGTGGAGGCTGGTACAATTGCAGCATTTAAAAGGCATCTGGGTAGGATATGAATAGGAAGTGTTTAGAGTGATATGGACCAAGTGTTGGCAAATGGAACTAGATTAATTTAGGGTATCTAGTCAGCAGGGATAGGTTGGACTGAAGGGTCTGTTTCCATGCTGTACATCTTGATGACTCTATGAATGCAAAACTTGTCAGGCCTTTCCTTCAACATCCGCTACACTTCTGTCTTTCCAGCCAGTGCTTCCTTCACATTAAGTAGGACACTTGCTTGTTCTCTGACAGGATCACCTTGGGTGTCAAGGGTTTATTACAGGCTTCCATGCCTGATAATTGGATTAATGTCATTATTTGGATGACCCAGAGAGAATAATGCTTTCTCTTTTCCTGCCAACCCTTGCAGACATGCCACTTGCTTTATGTGCTGGTATTCAGATTTCTTCCATAGCAACAGAATTCCACCCTGTACATTTGGTAGCAATGAGATACAGCTCATCATGTTATATAACTGATGCTGCATCTGTCTTGCTCTGGTAGTAAAATAAAACATTCCATATTGCTTTAAATGCATTTGGAGAGCTCTATTTACTTATCTTCAGATATAGTCAAAATATTATTCATAACAAACTGATTATCCAATAATTATAGATATTTAAGAAAACGGAACAAATTCAAGGTAATTTAGGAGACATGGATGATGGATGATAACTTTCTAGAAACATTTTTAAACATCAGTTTTTAGAACATAGAACATAGAAAAGTACAGCACAGAACAGGCCCTTTGGCCCATGATGCTGTGCCGAAGTTTAATCCTAATGTAAAATATAGTAACTTAACCTAAGTACCCCTCATTCACTGCTATCCATGTGCATGTCTAGCAGTTGCTTAACTGTCCCCAATGACTCTTTTGATGAAAGGTCATTGACCTGAAATGTTAACTCTGTATCTCTCTCCTCAGATACTCCCATATGGTGGAACATTTTGCAGCACAGAAAATCCCCTCTTTTGACTCAGTATATCAAAGTTTAAAAAGAAACCCTTTGAGTTGACTGCAAGCAGAAGTGCTGCACAAAAATTTGCATTTTAGAATACAGAAATATTTTGGTACACTGCCAAAGTGAAATGGATTATTGTTGAGATCATTCACTGTCAAATTCAGTTTGATCATAAGAGGGCTCTGCTATACAGTAAAGTTAAATCCAACAATGCACATTTCCAGATGGGTTATATTTGTTCAATGTGGTTGATTACAATAGCCTTTTGCAGCTTAGTTCTGTGAAAATGTGTCCCTCTTGGGATCTTTAAAACAAAATATTAAACCTGCTCTCAATGAAGTCAGCTGGCAGACAATAAAAAGTAAATTCTTGCTGCATATGTGGAGAAAAAAAAATCACCATTATGAGAATGAATTGTTTTCAAAACAGAAAATGAGACAAGGTTTTTTGTTTCTGAGTTTACAACCAAAGTATATCAATTATCAAATAGAGTTGATTGCAATTTAAACAAATCTTTGATATAATGAACATAAGGAGGGAGCAGGTCGTTCAGTTTCTGAAACTCTTCATCACTCATTTAGATCATGACTGATCTGTACATTAACTCCATCTGCCCTTACCATATATTCCTTGAACCTTATACTAACAAAATCCATCTATCTCAGGCTTGAAAGTTTCAATTGACTCAACATTCAGAACCATTTGAGGGTAGTAAAAGAGGTAAGTTTCACATTGTCTTTCTGTGAATTTCTCCCTATGTTTCCTTCTGGGTTTCCTTATTAAAGGTAATTCTTTCTCAATATGCACCCAAACAAATAGCTTTTTCATTTTAGAGACTTTGGTACATCATTCTTTAACCTTCTCACTAAACAGGATGCAACCCTGTTTATACAGAAAGTGCTGGAGAAACTCAGCAGGTCTGGCAGCTTCTGTGGAGAGAAAACAGAGTTAATGTTTCAAGTTTAATGACCCTTCATCAGAATGTATTTTCGCAACCTGATATCATAATTTAACATTTAAGCCTGATATCATTCTGATAAATTGACATTGTACAGTGTGCCTTTGTATGTGATTATGGTTGGGCCATATCTCATGAAACACAATCTAAAGTGTTGAATGTGAAGTGGCAGCTTCATAATTTCACTTGTGTTGGGAAGAGAGACCACTGATTTGTCATCTATTTCAATTTGATTCAACTTTAGTGCCACAATATAGTGCAAGAACTATTACTGGATTAGTGGTGCTGGAAGAGCACAGCAGTTCAGGCAGCATCCAACGAGCAACGAAGTCGACGTTTTGGGCAAAAGCCCTTCATCAGGAATAAAGGCAGTGAGCCTGAAGTGTGGAGAGATAAGCTAGAGGAGGGTGGGGGTGGGGAGAGAGTAGCATAGAGTACAATGGGTGAGTGGGGGAGGAGATGAAGGTGATAGGTCAAGGAGGAGAGGGTGGAATGGATAGGTGGAAAAGAAGATAGGCAGGTCAGACAAGTCCGGACAAGTCAAGGAGACAATAATCCTGATCTCGGGCTACTGTTCTGGGCACATGGATTTGAAGCCCAACTTTGCAGATGGTGAATTTGTATTTGGTTAACAATTTGGAATAAAAAGCTAGCCTAATGTGATCATGAAACCATTGTTGATTGATGTAAAAACCTGTCTTGTTCACTAATGTTCTTTCATTTGGGAAATGTGACATCCTTACCTGGCCTGATCTAAATGGGACTCCAGTTCCACAACAATGTTGTTGACTCTTAACTGACCTCTAGGCAGTTTGGGATTGGCAATAAATCCATAGCCAATGATACCGGCATCCAGTGAATGAATAAAAATGATGCAACAGTGTACATCCTCTCCTCTTTATTGGGTCTTTCACACGTCACGCTCTCTCTCTCTCTCTCTCTCTCTCTCCCCCTCCATCTGTTCTCCACTTCTGTTGGGTGGGTCTTTCTTTTGACTATTTCACAAACTTCTCCCAATCTTTATCAGGTTGAGTTTTACACCTATTATCCCATCATCCCCGTTAGTCAATATCCCCTTACAATCTTCCCTTTCTGGTCCTTGAACAGCACCTTACCCAATGAGGTTATATTTTAGAATCCTGTATGTAAAGTTATCCTATGGGCTCTCTGGCTTCCATAAACTTCAGATCTAACTAAAGCTTATTCCTCTGATGACTTTGCATTGGCTTTATTAGCCTCTAGTTATGGACAAATGCTAGCAATTATATCAGGATAAACTAAGCTATCCCAACATTATTTTGTCTCTATTTTTCTAGAAGGAGTTAGGTATACCTCTTAGGGCTAAAGGGATTGCAAGGTATGGAGAGAAAATGAGAAAAGATGCTGATCAGCTTTGATCACATTAAGTGGCAGAACAGGCTCAAAGAGCAAAATGGCTTACTCCTATAGAACATAGAACATAACAGTGCAATACAGATGCTTCGGCTTTCGATGTTGCACCGACCTGTGGAACCAATCTGAAGCCCATCGAACCGACGCTATTCCATTCTCATCCATATGTCTATCCAATGACCATTTAAATGCTCTTAAAGTTGGCGAGTCTACTACTGTTGTAGGCAGTGCATTCCATGCCCATACTACTCTCTGTGTAAAGAAACTACCTTTGACCTATGTCCTATATCACCCCTCAATTTAAAGCTATATCCCCTGGTGCTAGGCATCACCATCTGAGGAAAAAGGCTGTCACTGTCCAAACTATCTAACCCTCTGATTATCTTATATGTCTCAATTAAGTCACCTCTCAACCTTCTCTCTAATGAAAATAGCCTCAAGTCCCTCAGCTTTTCGTCGTAAGACCTTCCCTCAATACCAGGCAACATCTCCTCTGAACTCTTTCCAAAGCTTCCACATCCTTTCTATAATACAGTGACCAGAACTGTGTGCAATACTCCAAATGTGGCCACCCCAGAGTTTTGTACTGCTGCAGCATGATCTCATAGTTCTCAAACTCAATCCCTCTACCAATAAAAGCTAACATACCATATGCCTTCTTCACAACCCTACCAACCTGGGTGCAACTTTCAAGGATCTATGTACCTGGATACCGAGATCTCTCTGCTCATCTACACTACCCAGAATCTTACCATTATCCCAGCACTCTGCATTCCTGTTACTCCTTCCAAAGTGAATCACCTCACACTTTGCCACACTAAACTCCATTTGCCACCTCTGTGCCCAGCTCTGCAGCTTATCTATGTCCCTCTATAACCTACAACATCCTTTGTCACTATCCACAACTGTACCAACTTTACTGTCATTTACAAATTTACTAACCCATCCTTCTATGCCCTCATCCAGGTCATTTTTATAAATGACAAACAACAGTGAACCCAAAACAGAGCCTTGCGGTACCCCACTATTAGCTGAACTCCAGGATGACCATTTCCCATCAACCACCACCCTTTATCTTCTTGCAGCTAGCCAATTTCTGATCTGAACCGTTAAATCACCCTCAATCTCGTTCGTCCATATTTTGTGCTCTTGCATACTGTGGTGAACCTTACCAAACATCTTGCTAAAATCCATATATACCACATCAACTGCTTTACCCTCATTCACCTGTTTGGTCACCTTCTCAATGAGCTTAATAAGGTTTGTGAGGTACAACTTTCACAAAGCTATGGTAACTATCTCGATAATTATTCCTTTCTCGATAATTATAAATCCTATCTCTTATAACCTTTTCCAACCCTTTACCCACAACCAAAGTAAGGCTCACAGGTCCATAATTTCCAGGGTTTTCTCTACTCTCCTTCTTGAACAAGGGAACATTTGCTATCCTCCAGTCTTCTGGCATTATTCCTGTAGACAATGATGACATAAAGATCAAAGCCAAAGGCACTGCAATCTTCTCCCTGGCTTCCCAGAGAATCCTAGGATAAATCCCATCCGGTCCAGAGGACTTATCTATTTTTACACTTTCCAGAATTGCTAACACTTCCTCCTTATGCACCTCAATCCCATCTCATCTAGTAACCTGTATCTCAGTATTCTCCTTGACCAAAATGTCTTTTTCTAGTGTGAATACTGACGAAAAGTATTCATTTAGCTCTTCCCCTATCTCCTCTGACTCCATGCACAACTCCCCATTACTATTCCTGATTGGCCCTAATCTTACTCCAGTCATTCTTTTATTCCTGATGTACCTATAGAAAGCCTGAGGGCTTTCCTTGATACTATCCACCAATGACTTCTCATGTCCCCTCCTGGCTCTTCTTAATTCTCTCGTTAGGTCTTTCCTGGCTAACTTGTAACTCTCACGTGCCCTAACTGAGCCATCACACCCTAACATAAGCCTTCTTCTTCCTCTTGACAAGAGATTCAACTTCCTTAGTAAACCACGACTCCTACGCTCGACAACTTCCCCCCTGCCTGACAGGTACATAGTTATCAAGGACCAGCAGTAGCTTGCCTAATCGCATCCTAATTGCCTTTCCCCCAGCTATAACTTTTGCCCTGCAGTATATAGCTATCCTTTTCCATTGCTAAAGTAAACATAACCAAATTGTGGTCGCTATCACCAAAGTGCTCACTTAACTTCAAATCTAACATCTGGCCAGGTTCATTACCCAGTACCAAATCAAAAGTTGCCTTGCCCCTTGTTGGCCTGTCTACATGTTGTGTCAGGAAATCCTCCTGTACACATTGGACAAAAATGATCCTATTTTCTACGTTTCTATTATTTTGGGGTCTCACACTGGTTGCTCCCCATGAGCTTTTCATCCTTTTGCACCATTACTTATGTCTTCCTTACATCTTCAAATCTTCATTCTTCTTCCTCTGAATAGCTCGTAGCTCCAAGATAGAACTTTCCTACGGGTAGTAAAAGAAAGCTACTTGATAAATCTTCTCTTTGCAACTTGGGTTTTATGCCAAATATTCTATAATCCCCATTCATCAGTCTCCCTTTACAGTCTTAAAGTACTAATACTTCATTAAAAGTTAACAATCACTTAATTGTACTGAAATAATTTCTCTGGTGGATATCCCAGCATGACTGTTTGTCTTGTCCTATAGCTGTCTCAACAATTCATTAATTGTTGATGGAATAGATTTTGCCTTTCCCTACTTGCTGAAACATCCTTAGGAATCTCTGTTATGTTGCTTGCTTGTGGAAGTGCTCTGATGACCTTAGTTTTCAGCTTTATTCACCTTTATTCCTGTGATTAAAAACAGAATGTGTTGAAGAAAAACTGCAGGTTTGACAGTTTAGTTCTGAAGACATGGACTGGACTCAAAACATTAACTCTGTTTCTCTCTGCACAGATCCTGACAGATCTGCTGAGTTTCTTGAGCACTTTGCTTTTATTACTTGTCCTTGTCCTTTAGTGTTAGGCCTGCATCCTGCAATGTTTACATAACCTCACAAAGTCAATAATCATGATCCTCCTTTGTGGAACAGTATGTTAGAATATTATACTTTTGTTATATTATTCTCTACTTCCCTTGGAGTACATTGAACATTGCCATCTGGAATATTTCAGGTACAGATGCTAATCTAAAAGGTGGCCTGTGGAAGCAATAAATATCAAAGGACATCATAAAAGTAGTTGTCAACCTTGATACCTCCTCCAAAGCTACTTATCATCTCTCTCTCCAATAAAAGAGCAGATGATGGCGATTTTCTCCAACGTAAGTAGACTATAATCAATGATGATATTGGGTAGATTTTACTTTGTACTGCCTTGTTGAGTTGGATCAGGCCACACAGATTTTAATACCCTTACTTGATTTAGAAACAGTGACTCAACCTGAGCACTAGTTAGCACTGTGATTAGCAAATTTTGAGAAGATTTGTAGCTCAGGTTAAGGTTCTGGATGTAGGTTTGCTCACTGAGCTGGAAGGTTCATTTCTAGACGTTTTGTCACCCTACTAGGTAACATCTTCAGTGGGTCTCCGGGTGAAGCACTACTGATAATTCCTGCTTTCTATTTATATATTTGGGTTTCTTTGGATTGGTGATGTCATTTCCGGCGGTGATGTCATTTCCTGTTCTTTTTCTCAGGGGGTGGTAGATGGGGTCTAACTTGATGTGTTTGTTGATAGAGTTCTAGTTGGAATGCCATGCTTCTAGGAATTCTCGTGCATGTCTCTGTTTGGCTTGTCCTAGGATGGATGGGTTGTCCCAGTTGAAATGGTGTCCTTCTTTATCTATATGTAAGGATATGAGTGAGAGAGTCATGTGGTTCTGTGACTAGTTGATGTTAATGTACCCTGGTGGCTAGTTTTCTGCCTGTTTGTCCAGTGTAGTGTTTGTTACAGACCTTGCACGGTATTTTGTAAATGACATTAATTTTGCTTGTTGTCTGTATAGGGTCTTTCAAGTTCATTAGCTGCTGTTATAGTGTGTTGGTGGGTTTGTGGGCTACCATGATGCCAAGGGATCTGAGTAGTCTGGCAGTCATTTTCGAGATGTCGTTGATGTAGGGCAGAGTGGCCAGGGTTTCTAGACGTGGTTTGTCAAACCCACCAACACACTATAACAGCAGCTAATGAACTTGAAAGACCCTATACAGACACCAAGCAAAATTAATGTCATTTACAAAATACCATGCAAGAACTGCAACAAACACTACATTGGACAAACAGGCAGAAAATTAGACACCAGAATACATGAACATCAACTAGTCACAGAACGACATGACCCTCTCTCACTCGTATCCTTACATACAGATAAGGAAGGGCATCACTTCAACTGGGACAACACATACATCCTAGGACAAGTCAAACAGAGACATGCATGATAATTCCTGGAAGCATGGCATTCCAACCAGAAGTCTATCAACAAACACATCGAATTGGACCGCATCTACCACCCCCAAGACAAAGAATAGGAAATGACATCACCAACCCAAAGAAACTCAAACATATAAATAGAAAGCAGGAATTATCAGTAGTGCTTCACCCGGAGACCCACTGAAGATGTTACCTAGTAGGGTGACGAAACATCTAGAAATGAGCCTTCCAGCTCAGTGAGCAAACCTACATCTAGCACTGTGATTGATAAACATCCCCTCCTGTTGCATTCTTTCAATTTGTGCTGTCTTTACATATTTGTGAGTGAGGTACCTTTCTCAGAGGAAAATCGGTTTCTCATTTCTTGTACTTAAAATGGTACTTTTTTTTGTAATTTACTCAGTCTTGAGGATAAATAAGGAAATTCTTCTCGAAATTCTGTATTGACTTTTCCATGAGCAACCTAATCTGATTTGAATTTTAATCGCAAGCATGCCTTCCAGACGAAATGTGAAGATTCGCAATTTTGTAAAATATAAAGGCATTCAGTTTTTAAAAAATCTTTATGTTTAATCTTACCATGATCTGACCTTTACTTTCATATTTGTTCTTCTTGGGCCTTCCAGTTTGATTGAAGGAAGTTTTATTGTGATCTGATCGAGCAATTTCAACTTGTCAGAAAGTCTAAAAATACCTGCTTGACTTAGAGGGGGAAGGATGTATTGATTATAATGAGGGCTGCCAGATGGACCTCATAGAATATGAGTTCCCTGATTGGTGCTGTTAATCTGGTCCAATCAGGGAGCCCTGGCTGGCAGATAAGAATGGGAGCGTCAGAAGTTCTGTTCGTTCTGAGAGCTGGCTTGGAGGGAGCTGGACCAGCGTTAAGGACTCTCTGCATGTAAATAGAGGGTGACTTGATGACAAATTACAGGCCTCCGTGGAGTTATTTCACAGGGACCAAACTGTAAACATTACTCCACTGTTTTATTACACTGTAATTATAAACTCCCCATGGGTTGGGACTGTCATGCCTCAGGTCCTTTTGTTTCAAAGAGAACTTCCTATGCTTTAACTAATTCTACTTTATCTATTCCTAAAATTGCTGTAATTTTTACTATCTCACTACAAACATATGCGTAAGTATGATTGATGCAGGTACACAATCCTTTATCCAAACTCCTCGGGGCCAGTTGTTTTTCGGAATTCAGAATTTTTTGGATTTTCGAATAAATGACATTTTCACAGTGAAATTTTTAAAAAATTACCGAACAGCAGACACACGTGTGAATAGTACAAACGCTAAGACACAATTGACGTCTGCCAGTGCTGGGCCACACCAACATCTCAGTGACGTGGTTCGAGTTAGTGTGGAGTTGGGCCACCTGCTCACACATCAAAATGATGCTCCACACTCCATGAAAAAATGTTCGTATTTCAGAATTTTGGGTCAAGGATTGTGTATCTGTATTTTAAATGTGGATTGAGTTACACTTGCAATCCCTGATCCTTCACACATATCCTTTAAAAATGCCCTGGCCTTGATTTTTCGAGTATAATGCCATTGGGACTGAACAAGAGTCGCATTAAAAGCTTTTACATGGCACAGTCTTCATATTCACAAAACTTTTGTTGTCAAAATTAAAATTATGTCAGTACTTAACACTAAATCTGCATATTATCATCATTTATAATGGTGAAACCTATCTCAACCTGTCTCAACATGCGAAAATTACACCAGTTTGCTGATAAATCAATATAATTTACTGAATAAAACATTCTACTTTTTTTCTGAGTTGGCTGTCATTCTTAAAGTCCCAAAGAATGTTCAGAAAATTTAAAAAAAATTCACAAAGACATTGTCATGATGATTTAAAATTCAGACTAACTGGCCTGCATGTGACTCCAAACCCATAGCAATGTGGTTGACTCTCAACTGCCCATTGGCAAATTAGAGATGGGCAATAAATACTAGCCTAGTTAGCGACATCCACGTCCCACGAATGAACACAAGGAATTAACTCTCAACAATAAACTTAAAAGCCATGCACTCCACCCACATCTGTACCAATGGATCACTCTGACAAGAAGTCATCAAAACCTATCATAGTCTCAAGAAGACATAAACAAATGCAAAGTATCTGATACTGGCTGTCACAGAAAGACCAATCCAAAAAAAAAATGCAGGGAGATACACACTGGAACAAGTATTTCATAAGAGCTTCCAGAAATATCTTAGCAGATTTTCTTTGATTATCAGCTATGTCCATTTTCTCTCCGTGAAGAAGTTGGTACCTGGTCCACAAAGAAAGAATTAAAGAAAAAAAATCATCCAGCAACTTTTCAATAACTGCAACATTTGACTGATTGCATCCCAGAAACCAACTAATCAACATTGACTTCAGCTTAGATGATTACTGCATAAAGACAACAAAAGAAAAATAAACTGCATATTGTTTTAGCTTCCTTTGTTTTGGGAACTGTTCCCCCTTTGACTTTGTAAGTGTGTGTGTTTATTTGTGTGGGCCAAAGTGACTGAACAAAGACCATCTGCTTGACTTTGCATTTTTATTATTTTCCTCAGCTTTAACAGTTAAGAAATTTTCTCTTTCTTTAACTCGAGAATGTTCTGTTGGTTGGCTTCTTGTGGACAAAATAATTAACAACATTCTTAATTCGAGAGAGGTACAGCCTTGTGCATAAAGAATTTAAACCATTCGCAAGTTTACCTTTTCTCATTTGGTTGTAGCAACATGATATCTTCTTTTGCTAAATTAGTTTTTATATATTTTAATAGTTTACTAGCTCATAATTTACATCATGGGTAAGTGTGAGAGGCTTTTGGTCCGTCACCATTGTGATAGAATAAATTGGATAGTAATATCTAACAGATAAACAAACAGAGTAAAATGTACAATTCTGGAAGTTACTGTCGAGTTTGTCCTGTTCTTTCCTGCATAGATATCACACTGCAAAAACAATAATCAGTTTTCACAGATGTGGTACTTAATTATCCAATAAACCTGCCATTACCTTAGCTGCTATTCCAGTCTTTTACTTTTTTTTGGCCAAGTAATGAGTTATGATGAGATTTTTAGAGGGATTCTTGCTGCCAGGCCAACCCCCAGTAACACTAAGCTTGCATGAGGATCTGAGCTACCTATTCACTTGCTCTGGACACTAACCAATACCCTTTGGTCTCACCTGCAACAAAGGTAACAGCTGTGCTAACCATATTCATCTCCTTCCATCCCTACCTCTTTCTCTTTCCAGGAGGAAACAGCATCAATAGAGCAGAAAGAGTCATGATGGGTGGTGGGCTGCCTCACATTCAACTCCTCACATGGAGAGTGTCCTGACTGAACATTCATGAACCGGTATTGGAAGCTGCTGTTCACTAACTGTCCTGGGGTATCCTGAGCAAAGGCTATTGCTCTTGACTTGACTGAAGCATGCTGAAAACCATGACAACTATCCTGCCCTTGTGTCTGTGCTAAACAACATGGCAAGACAAGAGTAATATGACCCTGGTATCTCTAGTTGAGTGGACAAAGCTCAAAATGGCAAGGTGAGGCAATTCAAGACAGGGAAGCTTTGAACATCCAAATAGCATCATGGCAGTGGGAGAAAAGCCTAGAGATGTAACTTGGTTTGGTCCATGAGCTGAATTAGTGATCCTGAGCGCACAGTGTCCTCCCTGCAGCTTTACGATGTTAGTTGCCAGGATAGCCCAAGGTGTAGCAGCATATTGTAAATGGATCACAACTATGTCATTTGGGGTCATGGAGATTGCCATCCGACACATACCAATGTCCAATATGGGGTTCATATAGCAGTGACACGGAGAGTGCCCTGAGATGTTAGTGACTGGTATCCAACGTGAAGCTCCGTTGGAGGAAACAGTGAGCTAAATCAGTCTAATTTTCGTGTCAAGATTTCTTGATATCAAACCTGATAGCTTCCTATGGTACCAAATGCACTAAGTATTAATGTAGTGAGTTAACAAGGCATTCAATAGTTTCCCTTAATTGGCAACTCACCACTGCTGAGTGAAAACCTTGCGTCGCATTTATGAAAATCATGAAGATGTAGCAAGATGAGAGATAGTCTTTGCTGGACTTCTCATCTGATTCTGCCACAGATCTCACCGTAGCTCTCACATTGCTCAAACCTCTATAAGATTCCACCCTCTGTCTCTGTCTGACCTGTTCTGATAATGCTACCTTCCCCATCAGCACTCGCTATGTCTTCCTTTTTCCACAACAGAAGAATGCACCCAACCTGTGATGAACAGAGCCCTCCACCAGGTCCAATCCATTTCTTGCCCTCTGACCTCACCTCTTCCCCTCATTCCCATACCACAATAGGATT
The DNA here is from genome assembly GCF_047496795.1 of Chiloscyllium punctatum. NCBI lineage: Eukaryota > Metazoa > Chordata > Chondrichthyes > Orectolobiformes > Hemiscylliidae > Chiloscyllium > Chiloscyllium punctatum. The sequence continues at coordinate 60,105,643 of NC_092744.1, forward strand.
CCCTTGACCTCACTTTCCACCATACTAACCATTTCCATTACCTTTTGTGTGGTGTCACCATCAAACGCATCTTTTTTTCCCCAATCAGCATCCACCTCCAAAATCTTGTCCCCTTCGTGCAGCATCTTTTCATTCAAGTGCAAGACTTATAACACGTGTCCTTTTAGCTCCTCTCTCCCCAAATTGAATTCCAATTGAAGCAGTAGTTCACTTATTCCTGTTGAAATTTAATAAGATGTTATTCACTGCTCAGAATATGGTCTTCTCTCCAGACTGGAGACAGAATTGAGGCTGGGTGACTGCTTTGCAGAACACCTTCTTCTCAGTCCATAAGCATGACACAAACCTTCCAGTTGCTTGCCATTTTAATATACCACCTTTCTCTTATGCTCACCTTTATGTCCTCAGCCTATTCCTGTGAAACTCAAAACAAGTACGTGGAACAGGACCTAATTTTGTAATTTGGCTGTTGCCTTTTAGACTCAATATTGAGGTTGACAACTTCAGAACTCTGTACTCTATTTTTATTAGTTTTCTTTTAACAGGTGCCTGTCCATGTCTTGTTTCCATGTTTTTGTTTTCACACATCGCTGCCTTATTCTGCAATTACTACTTATTCCAAATCACAGCTTTATTTCTTTACAACACTTACCACTCCTATTGCATTTTGTTCCATGATATATTTGCCAATCTATCCTACTCTCTAATCTACCTTTGACCTTCCATTTTGTTCTGACCCCCTTTTACAAAAATATAAAACCTATCATATTTTCACTTATACCCCTCAGTTCTGGCAAAGAGCCATATTAGACCTGAAACATTAACTCTGTTTCATTCTCCACAACTATTACTTGCCCTGCGAGGTTTTTTTCCTCCACTTTGGTTTTATTTACCAGAAAATTAGGCCTTACTCATTCAGGTAGAAGTGAACTTTTATTGGCTTGATGAGACTTGGTTGGTGCCAACCATTCTTTCTGGCACTATAAATGAACTTTTTCATGTGAATGTCTCTAATTTAGGGTGGCAGAGCCTCACAGCACCAGGGACTCGGGTTCACTTTCAGCCTCGGGCGACTGTTTGGAGTTTGCACACTTTCCTGTGTCTGCGTAGGTTTCCTCCGGGTGCTCTGGTTTCCACCCACAGTCCAAAGATGTGCAGGTTAGGCGAATAGGCTGTGCTAAATTGCTCATAGCATTCAGGGATGTGCAGGTTAGGTGCATTGGTCAGGGGTAAATGTAGGGTAGGGGAATAGGACCAGGTGGGTTATTATTCAGAGGATCGGTGTGGACTTGTTGGGCCGAAGGGTCTGTTTCCACACTTTCGGGATTCTATGAATTGTTACTGGGGTTACCATCTGTGTTTGTTGATGATACATTTTAATATTTTAATTGCAGCCACTTTGGAGATAGAGAAGAATGTTTTCAGAGATCACTTGGAAAGCTACAAATGAATGGTGCCAGATCTTGGGCAACATTTATTTGCATTCAATGGCATCAGGTTCATGTCTTTTTCCTCAACCTGGCCTGACGAGATGCCAGAATCCAGCCATAAGCCAAATCCCTTTCCATCACCATTTTGCCAAACCCAGAGTTAATAGTAAATGCCAGAACAAGTGTTCCACTGTAAGACAAAACCCTCACTATGGTGCTGCTAGATTTCATGACTACTGATGCACCAACGCAGATAAAGATCACTTTTGTGGCTCAATACAACTAAACATGATCTTGCGATATTAATACTTGTAAGAGATTAAGTGTTCTATACAGATGAAAGGAGGTATAAATATCATTTTGCACACCACTAATGCAAAATTGGGGAATTTGATCCTCAAATCACATGGAAACTAATTAATAAAATTAGGTTGATTTATTCAGTCACAGTGACCATTGATGTTCTGCCCTACATGTTATAAATCATCCTGTTACAATGAAACAAAATATTCACTGTGAGCATTGCCATGGACTATCTCAATATTTGAGATTTTATCTTTGAAAATGTATTCAAATTATTTGGTAGCATTATGCAATTTCAGCAGGCATATGATATTCATCTCAGTTTTTTCTGACTAACAACCAGTCAGTTATGTTTTAATTATAGACAGTAATAAATTTGTTAAAAACATGGAAGAGGCCACTATTATAATGATTGTAATGTAGGAACTATTCACTTTCTCACAACAAAACAGAGACCTGGGTTCAATTCCCACCTCAGGCGACTCTCTGTGTGGAGTTTGCACATTCTCCCTGTGTCTGCGTGGGTTTCCTCTGGGTGCTCCGGTTTCCTCCCACACTCAAAAATGTGCAGGTTAGGTGAATTGGCCATGCTAAATTGCCCGTAGTGTTAGGTGAAATGGGTCTGGGTGGGTGGCGGGTCGGTGTGGACTTGTTGGGCCGAAGGGCCTGTTTCCACACTGTAAGTAATCTAATCTATAAAAAAACAAAACTAGTGTTCTCCAAAGATTAACCAAATATTTACAGTTTGTACTAAAAAGAAGTTGAGCCTAGCATTTGTGAAAGATAATTGAGAGTATGGAGCTTTCTGTTATGCTTTTATAAGAGGTATGAAGGTACAGATAGGACTTTGAGAATGAAGATCTCTTATTTTCTTCACTTTAACTTTGCTCCATGTTCTGCATCTTTCTTAAATTTATATTTTGCAACTTTATACACTTTTGTGGTAATGTCTTCAGCATTTCATCTTTGCTATTTATATTTTGCTTGAACAGCTTTTTTGATCCATTAGTGTTTGTTTAAGTATCACCAGTTGCTGTCAGCAATGCGATTTTAGTTTTATTTTTCACTTTAGTATCATTTTTTTTTAATCACACATTTTCTTGCTTCATATGTCAGAGAAGGCCTCAAGTTTCCTTCAGATTTGTGCTGTTGTAATGGAACATCTATGGCATTAAGCTTGTTTTATGGTCTGTTGCTGAAACAGTTCAATGTTAATTCTAATAGCTTCACACCACATAGTGGCAATGGCAAATTTCTTTAACTTGCACCATCACCATTTATCTTGCCATTTCAGGAAATGTTTTTGTCCTACTTGCTCTTCCTGGTTTCAGTCCCTTCCTTTGGTTTGAGATATATTTTTTCATCAAATATAGTTATTGCCTCATTGCAAAAGAAGATTAGCATCCTATACAGATGCCCTAACCAAGATGAAAGATCCAGAAAATCTGGAAGAGATAGAATGGTTACAGAATAGGATCTCCTTCAGTCCATCAAAACCACGTCAGCTTTCTGAAAGAGCACATCACTATATTCCAACAATCCTGCTTTTTCTCAAACCTCGGCTTTGCCAACACATCCATGTAACTGAAGTCTCTCATCCCAGGAATCATTTGCACAATGTTTTTCTGCGCTCTCGCTAATGCCTTCCACTCTTTCCTATAGGTTGACACCCAGAATTGGACATTTTATTCCAACTGAGTTTAAATGTTTAATAAAGATTCACCATATCTTTTCTTGTCAAGTCACCATTCTTCAGAACTGTGTTTAGCTAGGATGAGTTTGATATATGTGCTGAAGATGGGATGGGGAAGGGGGTGGAGTAGGTGGACATGGAGCCCAGAGAGAGAGAACAGTAATTGTACAGATAAAGGAGTGGTTAAAGGTCAGCATGGGAGAATCAATAGGTGCTATTGGAACCATTCATAGCTGACATAGCATTGGTTTTGGTTGGGGTAAGGACATGGGAGAAGGTCCTTTGGCCCAAAATTATTGAACTCGATATTGAGTCCTGAAGGCTGCAGGGTCCCCAAGTAGAAAATGAAATGCTGTTTTTCCAGCTTGCACTGAGCTTCAGTGCAGCAGGCCTAAGACAGAAATGTTGGCCAGGAAACAGAGTGGTGTGTTGAAGTGACAGGCAACCGGAAGCTCAGGGTTATTTTTGCATACAGTATGTAGGTGCTCTGCAAAGCAATGGCCCAGTCTGTGTTCATCTCCCGAACATGGAGGAAGCTTCCTCTTCTCTTCCCTTCCCTTCATGGTCAGTATCCTGCAGGGACTATTCTTCTGGGACACGGTGGCCCTCTCCTCCTTGGGCATAAGCCCGAAATGTCAACTCTCCTGCTCCTCAGATGCTACCTGACCTGCTGCGCTTTCTCAGTGCCACACCTTTTAACACTGACTCTCCAGCATCTGTAGTCCTCACTTTCTCCTAGTTGCTCTACTTTGGGGAAAAGAAATGCAGACTGGCTGACCACTTTGCAGAACACCTACGTTCTGACCCTGAGCTTCCAATTGCCTGCCACTTCAACACATCACCGTGTTTTCTGGCCCAAATCTCTCCTTGGGTTTATACGAAGATCAGCTCAAGCTGGAAGAATGACATTTTCTGTTTGGGGACCCTGGAGCCTTCAGAACTTAATATCAAATTCAAGACTGTAGAGTCCCCAGGCAGAAAATGAAATGCTGTTCTTCCAGTGCAAAGCTTCACTGGAGCACCTTGCCAACAAACCTGTTACAGTGGAAGTCTATGTACACTATATCTATTGCATCACCTCATGAACAGCCTCTGCTACATAAAAGTAGCTGATATGCACATCCACTAATAAGTGACAAGTTATAGTCTCACCTAGCAAGTGTCAGGCAATGCCATTGCCGAATATCCTGCTATTAAGATCTTGGGCATTACCATCAACCAGAAATCGAACTGGACCAGCCATATAATTGCCATGGCTACAAGAGCAGGTCAGAGACAAGTTAGGAATTCTATGATAACTCACCTCCTTTCTCCTGAAGCCTGCTTACTATGTACAAGGCACAAGTGAGAAGTGTGATGGAATTATTTTTGCTTGGTTAGGTGAGTACAGCTCTAGCAACACTGAAGAAGCCCTACACCATCCAGAACAAAGCATCCCATGGGATTGGCACCATGTTAATCATATTGAACATTCACTTATTCCACCACTGGTGCACAATGGCAGCAGCATGTACATTTACTAGATGTATTTCTGCAATTCACCAAGGCTTCTTTAACGGAATCTTCTGAACCTTCCAACCTCTACCATCTAGAAGGACAAGGGACGCAAATACATCAGGACACCACTATCTACAAGCCACATACCATCCTGCCTTGGAACTATATCACCATTACCTCATTGTTAATATGCCAAATCCTGAAATTCCATCCCTAACAGTGCTGTGGGAGTACCCTCAGCTCATGAACAGAAGCAGTCCATGAGGAGAGATTACCACTACCTTTTCAAGAGCTATTAGGGACCATCAATAAATGGTGGCATATGTGAAAGAATAAAAATAACCCTGAACTTTAAGATACTATGATCATCATCTCCTAACGTTTTCCTGCTTACATTTGATCCTCTTGGCCCACCTCATTTGCCCATACCAGGTCCAGCTGTGTTTCCTCTCTCATCGGAGTGGAAACATACTGAAGTAAAAAGTTCTGAACATAATTTAGAAATTCTTCCCCTGTCTACCCTTAGCACTATTACAACCCTAGTCAACAGTAGAATAATTAAACTCTCTATTATATCTACTTTGTAGTTTTTGCATTTGTCTTTAATTTCCTTGCAAATATGTTTCTCTACTTTTTCCTGTAGGTCAGAGGCTGATATAATACACATGTATTATAACTGTACCTCAATTGTTTCTAATCAAATAGACTCTCTCTAGGACATCCTTTCTCTCCAATACTGTATTAATTTTCTTATTTAATTATAATGTTCCATTCTTTCTGCCCCTATCTTCCCTGAACACCTATTTCTAAGATTATTTAACATCCACTCCTACACTTTAATGAATTGGTTTCTGTTACCACAATTTCGTACATCCATACGGTCACCTGCACTTGTAGCTCATGAATCTTATTTACTACACTTTCTGCATTCATATACATACACAATAACCCTAATTTAGACACAATTGCATTCCCTATTACTCTGAATCTGCTTAAACTTACTGTTTCTAATTCTAGTCCTAACTGTTTCTTTCAATTCTTTATGCTCCTCCTTCTTTCTCACTTATGTTCCATCTTAACTAGCTCCCTAAAAGCAACAAAACTGCCCACCAAGGCCAGTGGTCCAGGTTATTTTCAGTTGCAAGCCATTCAGTTATATACTTTGAGGTCTTGTCTACCTCATAGCCTGTCCCAACGTCCCAGAAATCTAAAGCCTGCCCTCCCTCTCCAGCTGTGTATTCAACTGTTCTATTCTCCAGTGCCCACTAGCATATGGTGCAGTGATAATTTGAAAATTAATACAGTTGAGGAGTTGCTTGCTAGTTTCTTTCCCAGCTCCCAAAAATATGCCTGCTGGACCTAATTTTTCTTGCTGTCTGTGTTGTTGGCATCGATGTGGACCATGACTGCTGCTCAGTGTTCTGCAGCCACTCTGTGATTTCCTTGAATTGTGGTCATTGCAGCTGCTAACTGGAACCAGGCCTGTCACACTCCTAGATAGAGCAAACATTGAGGTCTGCTAGGTGCTGAACTAGGCTGCTTAAAAATAAGTCTATCTAGGAAGCTTAAATGCCTCTCTAAGTGCCCTGAGACTTTTTCTAATTACTTTAAAATAACCCAAATTGACAGCAGTCTAACCATCACTCCCCCACAAACTCCTTAATGTCCTATCCACGATGCCAATTAAGGGAAACTCATCATCAGACTTATCCCTCTTGCCTTCATAACACCCCTGATAATTTAGTGTTAACTCATGCTGCCCATTTCCCCCATCTGTTTGACCTTATACCATCCTCGCCATCTCACCCATTATCCACAATGGGCAAATGTCTTGAGCCATGCTGATATGAAATAATATGAAGTTCAACCTATTACAGGCTTTCCGGCATTACAAAAATGTGCAAGTGCTGGTATTGGACTGAGGTGGATAGAGTAAAAATCACACAACACCATGTTATAGTCCAATAGGTTTATTTGAGGGATAAGCTTTCAGAGTGCTGCTCCTTTGTCAGGTAGCTAGCTGATGAATGAGCAGTGCTCCGAAAGCTTTTACTTCCAAATAAACCTGTTGGTCTATAACCTGGTATTGCGTGATCTTGAACTTTAGAAAAAGATGTAAATCCTTTCAATACATTCATATCCCTTGAAGTAGTTAATCTCTAGTAAAAACAAATTTTTGATTCAAGTATTAAATCAACTATTAAAATAACACAGAGATAAAAAGCCCCAAGTCGTGGACAGCTAAACCCTTTATTCCCTGAGTTATCAATCAAACATAACTTTCATTGTGATAATGATTAGTTTTGTAAAACGTCCATCAGTCCTATAACGACAAATCTTTGATTTATGCCATCAAACGTCTCATTTTCAACTGCGTGAATAGCTATTTTTATCGACTTTTGGGTTGATAAAGGGTGGGGATTTCTATGACTTAATAACTTCATAGTTTAAAAGACCTTATCAATTTAAATGCACATTCATATCTATTCACAACAATCCCAAAGGGGGACCCTGATGTCCAAAAGGCTACTTACCTCTCCAAAATGATACCTCTCAGAAGAATGTTGGACGGTTTACATATTTTTCTGAAATGGCTAACATTCACAAGTCATGTCTCAAGAACATGGCTGAACAAAATGCCCAATGGAGGCCAAAAACTTCAGTTTGATCTTCTGTTCTGTCAACTAATTTGACCTTGTGTTAAACAATGGGCAAGTTAAAGTTCAGAGGAAATACTTCACTGAACTGTTTAATAATTTTCAGTAACTTTGTGCAGCAAGGAAGGATATAACTTATTAGCCTCTGTTACCCAATGGAGACTCATGACCTGGCAGGTGGGGTGAGCAGGTGATCCAATTGACAGGTGATTTAAAAAGTTGAACAAACAGGCTTGAATAAAGATCATGCAACTGGAGATATTTTTAGTTTTAATGATTTGTTCAGAAATGTATGCGATTTCAAATATTCAGTCCAAACATCACAGCAGAAGGATATGACAAAGTGCATTTTCCATGGTGCTGGATAATTTGATATTTCACGTCCTTATTCTTTAAACCTCCCAAGAATGAGAATTCAGGTTCAATATTTCAATATATGTAGTCAATGTGTTCTGTATGGCTTTTCAAGCATTTATTAAACTGCATTATTTGTGTTATATTGTATATTATATACAGCTTACTGCAAATAGATCAAATTGTAAATTGGAAATGACCTGGAAATAAATTGCTGCTTAGTGAGCTTGGAAGCTCTTTAGTTTTGCTGACACCATTCCATTAGGAAATTTCATGAAAATATTTGATTACTTCAGGCCATCACTGTGGAAGATAACTTAATTATAATGACACAAATAAAGTGAATCTAATTAGTGGTCCTGGGGCAACAGCTCATTAGCACTGTAGTTTAGTAAATTAAATTTCAACACTAATAAATTAAAGTATTTGTCTTAGATGTATGGGAATCTCAAAAATGCCTGTAGTTTGGCTCTATCAGGATTTTTTTATTGACTTACAGACGAAAAGGTTAGTTATTAATAAAGGCATGAGGGAATAGACACATTCATGATGCAAGATGGTTACCCTGATATAGACACTCAAAAATTATTTTGTAAATGTGCAATATTGAAGAACTGAAATAATATATCTACAAATTAGGACTACATCCAATGTTATTGCATTTCAGAATTGCACTAACCTATTGCTTCAGCCAAGTCCCTGTAAACTTCACTAAATGTGTTATTTCTGTAAAATCTGAAGCAGATATATTATATCCATGCAGCTACAAATGGGTTTTACAAATTGCATTTTTGAACTGAACAAACTTGTGTAGGTTTATGTCTACAAGGAACAAAATTATTTGTCCGTCAGACACAATTTGTTTCACCGATGATTTTAAAAATCAATGTCTATACACATTCAATGCAGAAGTCATAAAAATTGATCCACTAGACCAATATACTGTTCTGACAAATCATGTCCATCTAAAGACAGAAATATGTGAATAAATGATAGATAATAAGTCATTGACCATGTAGCATGCCAGTGATGCAGGAGTTGCATTACAGTAATACAGAACTCCTTTGGAACTACTGAATTAACTTTTTTTTTCAAATGTGCAGTTTCATTTCTTCATGTCCCTAATATCATCAATATTAGAATATGTGTATTGAGACTGACGGATTAATTAACTTTCCAAACTATACAGCAGATAGGCTCATTTTAGATGTGTTTTAGTGCTTTGAAGATTTTCATATATTATGATTATTCAATTTTATTTTCTTCAGCATAAGAATTTATTAAATTGTTGATTTGGTTAAGTTTATAGTGATTATTTTCTGAACCAGTAAGTTAGTCATCCTTTTGGTAACTGATATTATTGAGCAACAGAGACAGAAAAAGGGTTTATATGCTAAATATGTTATTAGATTTTGACATTAACATTTTTAAATTTGCAATGTATTGTCAGCTCTACTAGTATTTAATACTTAACAATTTTTAAGGAACTCTATTTTAATATTGCTGAACTAAAATACCTCAATTTTCAGACTTCTCAGATCCATGATGCCTTCCTGCAGCTGAAATATAGAATAATTTGGATTGTGATATTTTCTGTAGCTGCAATTAGTATGACAGATTTGAATTAATGGTCTATTGTGGCCACAGGATATCCCAAATTGCTTTATATTGAAATGAGTACTTATGAAGTGTAGTAACCATTGTAATGTAGGAACATGATAGTTTCTCTTAATTTTTTTTCCTATAAATCATTTCCTCATCTTTTCTCTTCTGATTTCTGATTGACTTCTTGCTGGTGTCCAACACCATAGATCCCTCACCAGTAGGCCACTCTTCATGTGTCAACACAATGTCTGCCAATAAGGACTTCTGTCAGTATTACAAAGAGAAGGCAGCTTCTCCTTTATCAGGCATGACCTACATTGGGACAGCCTCCAGAACTCTCATTGGCTGGTAACATTGAGCTGAATGTTACTTTTATCTGGCTAGGTTCTTGTCACGAGGCCCAGTGAATTTTCTCACCTTGTTTTACCAAACATACCTTATTCACTACATCCCCTTTCCCTACACCATCTTACCATGAGTCCTTTTTGGAACAATTCTGCTATTCAGCAGATATGCCAGAACTCAGTGGCATCCCTTGCAGCCAAACCTGTGCTGCTCCTAGATAAACTCCATCAGCCCAAAGTTGCCTTGCACAGTTGCTGTCGTTTGCTGTGCGCATAATAAAGGAGAATTGGGGCCCCACTTTGCAGACAGTTACCTGCAGGTTCTGCTGGATGGGATGGTGTATCAGTAGTATTGCCTCATCCCCCAGGGCCACCTTTTGAGCCCACAACATTAGATCTTGCTAACCATATCTGAAGTTTCTATCCAGGTTAAAACAATCTCAGTCATCTGGTGGAATGCACAACACTGTAGGAAGTAGGTCAATGACCGTTTCACTCTGCCAGCATAAGTGCCACCATCTTCTCTCTGATGCCTCACAGTCAGTCTAACAGTGCTGCTGTACCTGCCCACTCCCCACCCCCAAGGCTCTTGTTCTCTCACTGTCACTGTTGCAAAATCTTCCGCATTCGCTCTCACCCATCCTAAGCTCCAAAACCAACACTTCATGCCCTCTGCATTTACTTGGGTAACTTTCTCACTTACACCAAAAGTCACAGTTGTGCCATTCACTTTCATTTTGCTTAATACATCCCTGTGCCTCATTCCAGTAGGAAACCAACCCACATTAGGGCAGAAAGACTCAAGGTGGATGGTATCATTTAGCTCCTCACCCCTTATGTGGAGAGGATCCTGAATCTGACTTAGAGTCATAGAGTCATAGAGATGTACAGCATGGAAACAGACCCTTCAGGCCAACCTGTCCATGCTGATATCCCAACCCAATCTAGTCCCACCTGCCAGCAGCTGGCCCATATCCCTCCAAACCCTTCCTATTCATATACCCATCCAAATGCCTCTTAAATATTGCAATTGTATCAGCCTCCACCACATCCTCTGGTAGCTCATTCCATACACGTACCCCACTCTGTGTGAAAAAGTTGCCCCTTTGGTCCCTTTTATATCTTTCCCCTCTCACCCGAAACCTATGCCTTCTAGTTCTGGACTCCCCGACACCAGGGGAAAGATTTTGCCTATTTATCCTATCCATGCTCCTTATAATTTTGTAAACCTCTATAAGGTCACCCCTCAGCCTCTGATTCTCCAGGGAAAACAGCCCCAGCCTGTTCAGCCTCTCCCTGTAGCTCAAATCCTCTAACCCTGGCAACATCCTTGTAAATCTTTTCTGAACCCTTTCAAGTTTCATAACATCTTTTCGATAGGAAGGAGACCAGAATGGCATGCAATATTCCAACAGTGGCCTAACCAATGTCCTGTGCAGCCACAACATGCCCTCCCAACTCCTGTACTCAATACTCAGACCAATAAAGGAAAGCATACCAAACATCTTCTTCACTATCCTATCTACCTGTGATTCCACTTTCAAGGAGCTATGAACCTGCACTCCAAGGTCTCTTGTTTCAGCAACACTCCCCAGGATCTTACCATTAAGTGTATAAGTCCTGCTAAGATTTGCTTTCCCAAAATGCAGCACCTCGCATTTATCTGAATTAAACTCCATCTGCCACTTCTCGGCCCATTGGCCCATCTGGTCAAAATCCCTTCTTCACTGTCCACTACACCTCCAATTTTGGCGTCATCTGCAAACTTACGTACTGTACCTCTTATGCTCGCATCCAAATCATTTATGTAAATGACAAAAAGTAGAGGACCCAACACCAAACCTTGTCGAACGCTTTACTGAAGTCCATATAGATCACATGTACTGCTCTGCCCTCATCAATCTTCTTTGTTACTTCTTCAAAAAACTCAATCAAGTTTGTGAGACATGATTTCCCATGCACAAAGCCATGTTGGCTATCCCTAATTAGTCCTTGCCTTTCCAAATACATATACATCCTGTCCCTCAAGATTCCGTCCAACAACTTACCCACCACCAAGGTCAGGCTTACCAGTCTATAGTTCCCTAGCTTGGCCTTACCACCCTTCTTAAACAGTGGCACCATTTTTGCTAACCTCCAGTCTTCCGGCACCTCACCTGTGACTATCGATGATGCAAATATCTCAGCAAGATTCCCAGCAATCACTTGTCACAATAGGGGATTTGCAGAGAACTCGTGAGCAAAGACTGTCTTGCTTAGCTTGACTGACAAGTTTGACAAGCTTTCTGGCCTTATGCCTCTCTAAGTAAAACAGCAGTCAAATGAGCCTGGTATCTCTGGCTGAAAGTGCAGCAAGGCAAAGCAATGCATGGTCGGAATACTATGAGCATCCAGATATGCTCAGATTGAGTGAGCACTATGTGTCCAAATGAAGAATTTAGAGATTTCTGTTCCAGCCAATGAGCTGGCTCATGTTACTAAATGCACTGTATTCAGGATGCAGCATTACAATGTTAGTTGCCGGTACAGCCAGAGATGCAGCATTGAAGTTCAGAAGCAGTCAATAAATGCATCAGAGGTGTATTGTGAGATATGTTGTAAGTTGGCAATAGACAATAGACAATAGACAATAGATGCAGGAGTAGGCCATTCTGCCCTTCGAGCCTGCACCGCCATTCAATATGATCATGGCTGATCATTCCTAATCAGTATCCTGTTCCAGCCTTATCTCCATACCCCTTGACTCCACTATCTTTAAGAGCTCTATCCAATTCTTTCTTAAATGAATCCAGAGACTGGGCCTCCACTGCCCTCTGGGGCAGAGCATTCCACACAGCCACCACTCTCTGGGTGAAGTAGTTTCTCCTCATCTCTGTCCTAAATGGTCTACCCTGTATTTTTAAGTTGTGTCCTCTGGTTCGGCACTCCCCCATCAACGGAAATATGTTCCCTCCTGCCAGAGTGTCCAGTCCTTTCATAATCCTATACGTTTCAATCAGATCCCCTCTCAGTCTTCTAAACTCAAGGGTATACAAGCCCAGTCGCTTCAGTCTTTCCGTGTAAGGCAATCCTGCCATTCCAGGAATTGACCTCGTGAACCTACGCTGCACTCCCTCAATAGCCAGAATGTCTTTCCTCAAATTTGGAGACCAGAACTGTACACAGTACTCCAGGTGTGGTCTCACCAGGGCCCTGTACAGCTGCAGAAGCACCTCTTTGCTTCTATACTCAATCCCTCTTGTTATGAAGGCCAGCATGCTATTAGCCTTCTTCACGACCTGCTGTACCTGCATGCTTGCCTTCATTGACTGGTGGACAAGAACACCCAGATCTCTCTGAACAGCCCCTTTACCTAATTTGATACCATTGAGGTAGTAATCTGCCTTCCTGTTCTTGCCACCAAAGTGGATAACCAGACATTTATCCACATTAAACTGCATCTGCCATGCATCTGCCCACTCACCTAACTTGTCCAGGTCACCCTGTAATCCCCTAACATCCTCATCACATTTCACCCTACCACCTAGCTTTGTGTCATCAGCAAATTTGCTAATGTTATTGCTGATACCATCTTCTATATCATTTACATATATTGTAAAAAGCTGCGGTCCCAGCACGGATCCCTGCGGTACCCCACTGGTCACTGCCTGCCATTTCGAAATGGAGCCGTTAATCACTACCCTTTGTTTCCTATTAGCCAACCAATTCTCTATCCAACCTAGTACTTTGCCCCCAATCCCGTGTGCCCTAATTTTACTCACTAACCTCTTGTGAGGGACTTTATCAAAAGCTTTCTGGAAGTCCAGGTACACTACATCCACTGGATCTCCCTCGTCCATCTTCCGAGTTACATCCTCAAAAAATTCAAGAAGATTAGTCAAGCATGATTTCCCCTTCATAAATCCATGCTGACTCTGTCCTATCCTGTTACTATTATCCAGATGTGCCGTAATTTCATCCTTTATAATAGACTCCAGCATCTTTCCCACCACTGAGGTCAGACTAACTGGTCTATAATTTCCTGCTTTCTCCCGCCCACCCTTCTTAAAAAGTGGCACAACATTAGCCGCCCTCCAATCCTCAGGAACCGACCCCGATTCTATTGAACTCTGGAAAATAATCACCAGCGCATCCACGATTTCCCGAGCCACCTCCTTCAGTACCCTGGGATGCAGGCCATCAGGTCCCGGAGACTTATCAACCTTCAGACCTAACAGTCTCTCCAACACCAAATCCTGACAAATAGAAATTCCCTTAAGTTCAGGTCCTTCAGCCACTGTTACCTCAGGGAGATTGCTTGTGTCTTCCCCAGTGAACACAGATCTGAAGTACCCATTTAATTCCTCTGCCATTTCTTCGTTCCCAGTAATATATTCCCCTGCTTCTGTCTTCAAGGGCCCAATTCAAGGGCCTAACCATTTTTTTGCCTTGGACATACCTAAAAAAGCTTTTACTATCCTCCTTTATATTCTTGGCCAGTTTACCTTCGGACCTCATTTTTTCTCTGCGTATTTCCTTCTTACTCATCCTCTGTTGTTCTTTAAAAGCTTCCCAGTCCTCCGTTTTCCCGCTTATCTTCGCTAAGTTATACTTTTTCTCTTTTAACCTTATATGTTTCTTTACTTCCCTCGTCAGCCACGGCCGCCCATGTCTCCTCCTGGGATCTTTCTTCCTTTTAGGAATGAACTGATCCTGCATCTTCTGCATTATACACAGAAATATCCGCCATTGTTCCTCCACGGTCTTCCCTGTTAAGGTATTGAACCATTGAACTTTGGCCAGTTGCTCCCTCATAGCTCCATATTTCCCTTTATTCAACTGAAATATTGTCACTTCAGATTGTACCCACTCCCTCTCAAATTGCAGATTGAAGCTTATTGTATTATGGTCACTACTTCCCAATGGCTCCTTCACTTCGAGGTCACTGACCAATTCTGGTTCGTTACACAATACCAGATCCAGAATCGCCTTATCCCTGGTCGGCTCCAGCACCAGCTGCTCTAAAAATCCATCTCTGAGGCACTCCACAAAGTCTCTTTCTTGAGGCCCGATACCATCCTGATTCTCCCAGTCTACCTGCATGTTAAAATCCCCCATAACAACTGTAGTAACATCTTTGCGACAAGCCAATTTCAGCTCCTGATTCAACTTACCTCCAACATCCAGACTACTGTTTGGGGGCCTGCAGATGGCAGGTGCCACATTCTATGGATATGGTGTACATGTGGTCTATGACCATGTGGCATGCCGTGAGATGTTGGTACCTGGTTTCCAATGTGCAGGTCATTTTGAACAAGTCACAAGTTAACTCGATGGGTATGTGCTCTGATTTCCCTGTATCATCTCCCAACATCCACCTTGTTTGGTGAGTTCTATAAGATAGGAGTCTGAACATTAACAAGGTTTGTTGTTGTATTGCCATAGTTAATAACATTCAGAGCCCTGTCAGATTCTGTCCGTTGTCTTCTCTTCCTCCAATCTGGTGGGGTTACCTCATGTCAGAAAACACTGAGTCCGTAGAAAGAGGACGTGTTAGATCTCATAAGCAGGTATACAGGTGAACCCAAAGGAGAGGACAGAATTGGAGGTGAGCTAGCTAGAACAATTAGTGGCAGGGCTTATCGTGTATTACTTCAATTTCTTGTGCTTTTGCTGCTTTCATGATTTTACACATATTCTCTGTTTCTTCAAAAGTAAATGTAGATAAGTGCACAGCTAAACAAACTCTTCTGTCTCTCACATTATGGAGAGACTTGAATGATGTGGCCATCCACTCTTATAATTGACAAGGCACCTACAGCTATATGGTGTCCAATGCTGACTTAGTATCTGATGTGTATAAGACTAGTACAGACACAATGCTCAAGAAAGTTGGAAGGGTTGCCACTCAGTGAACAACTCAGCATTAGTGACAATGAGGTCCAGAAAAGGAGGGAGAAATACTATCCTCAATTGAGAAGCATAGAAACCCTTATTTCACAAGCCCATTCTTCAGAGATATCAACTTATTCTGAAAAACAGTAGAAATGGGTTCCATGCAACTTGTTTTAATCAAGGAGTCTGCAAGTCTTGTGCAACAAATTTCGGGAATTCCTTTAGTGGGAAAACCCTGGAGATTGTGTCAGCTAAAGGAAACGACCTCAGAAATGGCAGCTACAGTTTCAGTTTCAGTTGAGGTTCTGAACCAAACACCTTCACAGGACTCTCCTAATCTCATTCTGTCAAAAAGAGCTATGATGATGCTGACCATTACCACCATTTAACCTGTACCAAGTATTATTATATTTCAAGGAGTGGGCAAGGAGATGTCATTGCCTCTTCAGAGTGGCTGCCAATTAATGGCTCTCTGCCTTCACAGTGAGAAAGTTCCAGATCTGTTACCTCTTGCAACTGTAAACATGGGATCCTTTTGAATACCAGCTATCCTAAGACAAAAGTCATCTCAGATTCCAGAGGAACCATCCCAACTAGTACCCTGATCAAATACATGCCATTTGGAAAGATAGAACATTAGGTACAACTAACTGGCATGAAGGGTGTTTTGTGGCATTTGCTGGTGAAAGTTATTGCTTAAAATCAAAACTAGCATGACCATGTAGAATTATGCGTTCATTCCAGTATCTGATTACAACCTTTGGGAGTTGTATGATGTCAGGGAAATGTGAAAGAAAACTTTGTTTTGTGGAAGCTTATCAGAAGTCTTGGAAAATGAAGCACTTGTGAGACAGTGTGGTGCTGAAATAGACAAGTGTAGAGTGAATCTACTTGTTGAGTAAGCTTTCATTTCATGCAAGTTCTGATTTTCCACTTGCACTCTCCTGACTGTGGGCTGAGTAACAGGATGTCTGTGCGTCTTCTTCCTGCTACTGGGGCATATTCTTGATCTCTAGATGTTGGTGAAAGACTACATGTGGAGAAAACATACCTTAGATGGACCCTGATACTAAAGGCATATACTGTAGTCTCTTCTATACATGCTTCGTCTTCTATTTCAAAGCCTGAAAACAAAGATATTCCTGTTTCTAGAATGCAAAGACGTGATTTAACCAAAGCTGAGAGAAAGGAGCAATAAAAATCCTTATTTAACCCCCTAAAATAATGGATGGAATTTTGTGCACACCAAGCCACTCAAATCTCTGCATTAGAATATAAATAGATTTCTCAAAGTGCATGTGCTTCAGAAATACCTTTCACCAGTTCACTGCCACTGATGTAGTAAGACGAATTATTTGTGTACATGTGGAACACAAGTTGAGGGGAATGAGGTTGTTCGGATAGATGACCTTCTTCAGGTGCAATGATGGCAATTAAGAATATACTTTCCTTTATTTATCACTTCAAAATGGGCAGCAACTTAAAGGATTGGCAGGGTTTTTAACACGGGAGGTATTATAACAACTTTTGATCCTCGGCATGGAAACACAAAAAATAAGTGCTGGATTCCAATTAGAAGTGGAAACATTGACTAATTTTCTCTCTTGAAATCAAAATTGATGAGGCAAAATATAATACACTCACTAACACACAACCTCCAATGAATTCAGCCAGAAGTATGTCTGCAGCATGTCTTTGTATATTTTTTACACTTCTAAATTATGGCTTTCACTGGAGAAAATCAGAATTTGGAATGCTGTATTATTTCAGTTACTATAAAGTAGAAAATTATCATCCGAATATGATTGCTTTTGAACTATAGGCATAACTTTTATCTTCTGATCATTAAATATTTAGAATTAGATCATAAGACCTTAAGATATAGGAACAGACTTTGGCTATTCAGCCCAACGGGTAGGGTCGACCATTCGATCATGTTGGTTACGTTTTTCAGCCCCATTCTCATGCTTTCTCCCTGAAACCTTTGCTCCCCTTATTAATCAAGAACATATCTATCCCTGTCTTAAATGACTTGGACTTCACAACGTCTCACCATGCTTTGGCTGAAGAAATTCCTCATCATCTCGGTTGTAAAGGATCATCGCTTCACTCTGAGGCTGTGTCCTAATCTCTCCCAGTGGAAACATCTTCGCCAGGTCCACTCCATCCAGACCTCTCAGCATCCTGTAACTTACAAGGAGATCTCTCCTCATCCTTCTAAATTCCATTGAGTACAGACCCAGAGTCTTCAACCACTACTCGTATGACAAGCCCTTCTTTCCCAGGATCATTCTTGTGAACCTTCTTTCCTGCACTTCCTTCCTTAGAATGGGAGCCTAAAACTGCTCCAAACTATTCCAAATGCAGTCTGATCAGAAGCTTACAAGGCCTCAGTAGTGAATCCCTTCTTTTGTATTGTAGACCTCTTGAAATGAACGCTTTATTATTTTCTTAGCAAATTTTTTAACAAAGTATATTTTTACATAAATCAGATTGTGAGAGAAAAACAAAAGCCCTGAAGATCATAATAATGAATGATAGCTGTATCAAATCAAATGGTTTTGTTTCATAGATATCTATTATGCCATAGACATAAGACAAAAATGTTAGAAGTGACTGGTTGCATTGAATTCTGAATTGGTAAAATTTACATTTTGTTTGTGATTTCCTGATTTTCCATGTGCACAAAGTGATACTTTTTCTGCTTGGTTGAAATGGCGAAAGGACTGGGTTAACTCATGTGGAAAACATTGGGTCAAATGTCTATCTTGGGTCTTGTAAACCTCTATGCCTGAAACTTGCAGGATTAATTTATTGAAATATAGATTAGTAAAGATCTCAAAGAAGCCCACAAAAACTATACCTCTTGAAATATTGCAATCTTAAATAAGCATATCATAGAACGTGCTTCTTCAAAGCAATACCAGTTGTCATTCTTATTTCTGACCCAGTTTGGCACATTGCTGAATAAATAATAAAATTCTAGGCTCACCTTGAGCACCTCCTATGTTTCATCCTTTTATTATTGCAATTTAAAAAAAATATTTTAATTTGTTTTCACATTTTTTTGATCTTGTCCTTCTTATCTTAGTCATAGAACACAACCTGATCTTTGCCACATTCTTTGCATTTGCTTTCAGCCAGCATCACAGAAGATAGTTGAGTCATTTAAAAAAATTCAGTAGTGTGTGTTTCAAGCCAGTTAAACACCTTCAATCAACATGACTTCAGTGCACTATTTGAGCTTCATTCTGCATAAGTGATAAATACTCCTCCATTATACCCCAGTACAGATTTTCCTTAGATCTGAGACATTAAAAATATAAAAAGTCTTACATCTGACACACTTTGTGTGTATTATATTTTTGCCATAGTGCTTTATATTAGCATTTTTCTAATTAGCACAAAGTGAAACAGCAACAAATTAAAACTTAAGAAGTAGAGAGCTTATGAATCAAGAGCAAGCAGAACATGTACAAAGTTACCAATGAAGAATGACTAGAAACTTAAGAAAATAACTAATTCCTAATAACCCATCAGCAATTTGGAATAACCTACTGTAACAAAGAATTCATCAAATTATTCAACATGCATTTTGAAACAAAATCTTCAGATCATTTTTCTTAATTTATATGCTTAAACTCCAGAAATATTTATTTTATAATAACAAGATGGAATCAACCCGCTTATTTGTCTTTAGCTTTACTTTCTCTCCATTTCTTCTGCAAGATTGGGCCAAAATTGAAATTTATGCATAAAAGTAATCTCCATAAGGCCACTGGAGCCCAACCTGCAGAAGCTAGAGGAGCTAAAAGTGACAGATGGAGGACTTCAGGCAACACCTAGCATGGCCTTCACAGCACCTTGTTCTCTTAACAGTGCTGGTGTGGGTGTGTCATTCATGTGATTGTTCCCAGCTGAACATGTGTTCATTTGCAGGAGGGACTCCTCCCCACCCCGCCACCTAGTGTTATCGAAAGGATCAGCATTTAATTTACTGGGAACGTGCTTTTGACTTACTTTTTTTCAGTTGTAGTGTTTGTGGAGCTACTGCATTCAAATCTTGGAGTAATTTGGTGATTTATTGGATTTTGAAAGCAGCATTCCTGCATCCTGACAGGGAGATTGGGTGTTCTTTCTGGCATGTTAATTGTTGTGGAACAACATGGGCATGAAAGGGTTAACCTGAGCAAAATTGCAGCTCCACCCATGCTGGTATGGAACATTAGACAATTTGGGCAGTAGTTGGAATCTGCCACAGTATTCTGATGAAGACACCGTGGCTTCCTAAATTCTTGTTAAAGCGCTGAAGTGTTAATGTAACCTTTATACATTTACAGAGATGTAATAAGCTCCATGCTGTTCTTTAAGATAAGAGTCTCTTCTGCTGAGAATTATTTTTGATTCATTCTTTGTTGCAGATTATTGGAAAACCTCTGGACAATTATAGAAATAAGGATTGGTAGTTGCACTCTATTCTAACCACAAGTGGTTGGTATGCCGGCCTTCTTATCACTGTTGTTACATTCACAAAAGCCTATTAGAGTATGGGGTCCAAACTTTCAGCACCTATAAGCAGCCATAGAGTACAATAGCAGAGAGGGGAAGCTGTGCACTGAGGGAGAAGTCGGAGGGCTTTCAACACAAGGCTTTACCTATCAAGGGCTTCAGGGAGCAATTTCCTACCAACACCTTAACCATAAGCAACATGTGAGGAAAGTACAATTAAACAGGTAAGTGGACTGTGAACTGCACCTATCCTTTAACAGGAAGGCAGTGTCATTCAAGGTTACCATCACCAGCAATTTCTATACAGATGGATTTTCCAATTGGGTGCAGATAATTGCCAATGTTTCACATTTCACCTTCTCTGAATTCATCATGGACAAGCTTGTATGACCAGAGAGGTAACTTAAATAGTTTCTGTAAGGTAGGAGTGGGGCTTGTGCCTTTTCCAAACTTATAGGATTCCTGATGAGCAGGGGCTCATTGCCAAAATGCATAAGTCAGTTAACCGCACATGTAAAGGGGCAAAATATGCCCGAATCACAAGGAATACCACTTCATCAGAAAGCAATTGATATGTGACCATGACAGAATACTATGTTAGTGAATGTTCATGAACTTTGCAGAAGCCATGATTCCTTTAATCTGAAGAAGTTAGTGCTTTTGGGTTGTCATGACAAACCAGAGTTTCCAGCTGGTCCCTGTTGAATCAAGACTGCCTATCCTCATTCAGTTCTTTCCATTCTGAGTAACTTCACCCTGCAAGAAAGGACATCAATGATTGTGCTGTTAATTGTTTGGCAAATTACAATCTAAAAGTCAGAGCAATATAACTTTTCCTTTTTACCTCAGAGCTGTGATTTTATTAGCCCAAGATCTAGTAATCTGAGCATGTGTTTGTGCTCAATTTTCTAGGATTCATCAGTCACTGTGACCTAATTTAACTGATGGATGTTTCTTTTAAACTTGTACTTTTATCTAAAAATATATTAAAGGACAATTCTAAAAGTTTAATTCTGGTTAAATTTAAACTGAGTGTAGAGAGGCTGGACATTAGTGAGATGGGGCCTCAGAACCACACGTGGACTTCAATTATGACTGGCTGTACTAACTACACACATGGTAAACTTGTGTTCATTTTTAAATGGTAAAGGTTCAATCATTTCTTTCAATGGAATAGCTAAACTTCACCTCTGCATAATAGCATCTCAGGTTGTGTGCTTTTGAAAATGATTTGCTGAAAAATTGGACAATGGAGACCAACAAGAATAAATGACTTGAGATCTTGACAATGACTGTTAAAAATGTAATTAGAATGATCATATAATTTATCTTTCATTACCCTTTTCTCAGTTTCAAAGGCCAGTTTTATGTTTTGGACTGTGGACTGAAAGAAGTGTGTGTGTGTGTGTGTTTTGCCCTTTGATAAACTTGCAATTTGTTTTCTACTCAGAACTAATTGTGTCTCTTCAGGAGTGTTCAGCACAGTGACAATCTCTTAATTGGCTCTTGGGCGAGTATTTGGACTGTACGACAGAAACAACTAGCTTGTGAAAGAGAAAGCATCTAAATCTTTCTTAGTCTCACTTCTGTGAATGGAGAAGTAAAAGAAAGTTCTGAGCAAGTAGTGACTCCTTCTCTCTAAAAATTTCCACCTAGAAAGGAAAATGGAAAATTCCACCTTCAGAGACATAGGAAAGGAAGAAACTTCCAACCAGTGACTGAAAGGTTAAGAATCAGTGCGCTGTACACTGTCATATTTTGTCAAAGTTTCAATTTCATCCAGTTCCATGGAGGGCTTCTCTCCTTAAGGCCTGGTGAGATTTATCACCATATCATCCCAAACTTGTTTCATTGACTAACTACCTCACTGCTATGGTGACATTCTTATTTAATGCGAGCCGAAATCTACCACTTGCCATATCTGGAAGAATTGGCACTGCTGGGATATCCTGAAATAGACTGGCATTCCCAATGCCATTTTAAAAGACCATTGTGCACCCAGACATGCTCTGACATGCCGGAGCTCCACTGCGTGGGTCCTGACATTATCTCCAGACATAGCAGAGGAGGGGGAATTGGCACCTCGCCTCATGGACAAAGACCTGGAGATCTGGGTGGACAGGGGAGGGCCATCCTCTTTTCCCAGGACCAGCAGTGTAGGTCACAACACCAGGTCATACCAGCCTGGGCCAAGGCTGCTGCCAGTGTCAATGTGGTCTCAGCCATCTGGAGAAATACCAGCTGTGTAGGAAGAAGGTCAGTGAATTTCTACACATTACCAGAGTATGAGCCACGATCTTCTCTCTGCTACCTAACTGACACTCTATCTCTGCTCTTGCAGACACCTCCCACCAGGACTCATGATCTACCACTCTCACTTATTGCGTGCACCATCTTAATGACTCACCCTCACCCACCCCAAGAATCCAGCAATTCTAATGCTGCATGACCCTGTGCTGCCGACTCAATATCTTGGGAGAACTCACACTGTTTTACCCACCAGCAGCTGAACTAACTGCTGCGCCACCCACTTTCACCAAACTTCATCACTCATTTTCTCTCATTCTGGTTGAAAACAGCCCAAATCAGAAAGAAACAACCAAGGCTGGTGGTGGGCTGCCTGACATTTGGCTCCTCACCTCTCAGAGGGGGAGGATCCTGATTGCCCATTGTGGGAGACTGACTGTGTCCAAGCCCCTGACTGAATGATGTCTCCTTTGACATGGCTGATCATGTCTGACAACCATGACAAGCTTCCTAGTTTTGTGTTTGAACTAATAGGCAAGGCAGGACAGACATGTTGAGACCTTATTAGTTTTTTGCACAGGTGGTGCAAAGTGCAAAAAGACTAGGCAATGAAAGGCAGAGATGCTGTGAGCATCCAGATAGGATCGAGGTGAATGAGTGCTAAGGGAGTGACCAAAAAATCTTGAGAGGCAACCTGGTCAAATCTGTGAGCTGGGTGCCTCTCTCTGCATGCTAAGTGTCCTTGCAATAGCCTTTCAAGGGTAAATGCCAGTGCACACGAAAGTGAAACTTTAAAGAGCGAAAGGGTACTTTAATTGGAGTGGAGGTGCCAAGAGGGTCCTAACAGGATGGCACGGGTTGGATGCCAGTGTCTGTGGATGAAGGGTAAATGTGGCTGGTGCCCTGCAACATGAACTGACGCTGTTGTCCAGTGTCCAAGATGGCAGCCCGGTGGAGGAACTAGCAAACCAGAGTTGCCAGTGTTGAAAGTGTGGTGCTGGAAAAGCACAGTCGCTCAAGCTGCATCCGAAGAGCAGGAGAATTAATGTTTTGGACATAAGCCCTTGAGGCTTGAGGGCCAAGGAGGCTGAGAGATAAATGGGAGGGAGTGGGGCTGGGGGAAGGTGGCTGGGATTGCGATAGGTAGATGAAGGTGGGCTGAAAGTAATAGGTCAGAGAAGAGGGTAGAGCGGATAGGTGGGAAGGGACATGGACAGATAGGATAGGTCAAGAGGGCGATGCCAAGTAGGAAGATTGGATTTGGGATAGGGTGGGAGAGGGGATATGAGAAAACTGGTGAAATGCACATTGATTCCCTGTGGTTGGAGGGTCCAAAGGTGCAAGTTGAGGAGTTCTTCCTCCAGGCGGCGGGTGGTAAGGATGCCCAGGACCTGCATATCCTTGGGGTGTTAAAGTGTTCAGTCGTGGGGTGGTGGGATTGCTTTGGGCATGTGTCCCAGAGATGTTCTCTGAAGCTTTCCGCAAGTATACGTCCTGTCTCTCCAATGTAGAGGAGACCTCATCGAGAGCAACGGATACAATAAAACCCACGTGTGGAAGTGCAGGAAAATCTCTGACGATGTGGAAGGCTCATTTGGGGCCTTGGACAGAGGTGAGGTGGGAAGTGTGAACGCAGGTTTTGCAATTCTTGTGGTGGGAGGGGAAAGTGCCAGGAGGGGAGGGCGGCTGGGTGGGAGTGTGTGGACCTGACAAGAGAGTCGCAGAGGAAATGGTCTTTACGGAACACAGGTAGGGGTGTGGAGGGAAATATATTACTGGTGGTGGGGTCTGGCAGAAATGGTGGAGGATGATGCAATATATCTGGAGGTTCGTGGAGTGAAAGGTGAGAACCAGGGGGTTTCTGTCCTTGTTGCAGTTGGAGGGGTGGGGTTTGAGGGCAGAGGTCCGGGAAGTGGATGTGATGCGCTGGAGGGCATCATCAACCATGTGGGAGGGGAAATTGCGATCTTTGAAGAAGGAGGCCATCTGGTGTGTCCTGGAACTGGTCCTCCTGGAAGCAGATGCAGCGGAGGCGGAGGAATTGTGAATAAGGCATAGCACTTTTACAGGAGGCAGGGTGGGTGGAGGTGTAATCCAGTTAGCTATGGGAGTCGATGGGTTTGTAGAAAATATCCATGTTGAGTTGGTCACTGTTGATGCAGATGGAGAGGTCCAGGAAGGAGAGGGAGGTGTCTGAGATAGTCCAAATGAACTTAAGGGCAGGGTGGAACATGTTAGTGAAGTTGATGAATTGTTCAACCTCCTTGTGGGAGGATGAGGTGGTGCCAGTACAGTCATCAATGTAGCGGAGGAAATGGTGGGGAATGGTGTTGCCAGGCAACCGTTCAGACTTTCATGTTGGGAATTTCTAATCTAATTTCCTTGCGGCATGTAGTAGAAGAGAAAGCTGTGATGAAGGAAGATTTGGTGCTAATGATGTTGTAAGCAAGCAATAATCACCATTTATAAGCATTTTGCTCGTGAGAATCTTGTCTCAATGACAGGAACATATTTATAAATTGCAGCTACTTGCTCCCAATGTCGAGATAAGGCTCACTGAACTTCTCATGTGATTCTCTAAGCTTGATTGCCAGACCCCATATTGTTCAGGCCCCTATAAGCATGTCCATAACCACATTTCCTCAGCAAAGAGTCAAAAGAAATCAGAAGGGAACTGAAGGAAAACATTTCTTGTTTCCTCTAATCTGAGCTAAACTGTGCTTCACGAACGTTTTTTGTTCCTTTCCCACTTGTAACATTAGATCTTATCTTTTTATGTGTCTGTATGGATGTGGGAGTATTTTTTACCTGGGTTGGGTTAAACTTATACAGTTATATATTTGCAATGTGCATTTCTGTCTTACCAAACTTAAAACAGGATGATTGCAATAAATGGTAATTTTCTTGTTAATGATAAAAACTTGGAGTACATATACTTGTAATTTGAATTAGACTTAAGTAAAATTGAACAACTTAGTGATTTATTCAAATTTTCACATTTATGACAACTGTGGGAATAGTGGGGCTTGATTTCCAGTGTACTACCTCGAAGAGTCATATCACAGTTCAACTATATCAATATTATAGTCAGACGAAGGTAAGGAAGTCAACCAAAGAAGTGAACCCAATTTTGATAGATGGAGAAGGACCGGGTGAGTGGATTTGTGTTTAACAAAATTAGGAATAGGCTGAATGTTGGTTGGTGTTTATTTTTTCAGAGAGTAGTGAGTCTCAGAATGCATTGACAATGTGATGTCTGCTGGCTCACTGCATACTTTCAGGAGAGAACTGGACCGATTCTTGTCTAGAGCAGAGATGACATCATTTGGATGCTAAATGGTTTACTTGTTCGTGTACTTATGGTGTCTATACTCGGTTGATTTTTTAGCCTCGAAGTAAATTACGTCACTGTGGTTAGGAACTGCCAGAGGGTGGTGTTGGTTGGAGGTGTTGAGTCACAATTCACTTTTCATCATGATTGTGGGATAAACTTGACAATGTGCTGTCGTTTTCCTGACTGTCATCTTTGTATGTTTATACGTTCCATTGGTGGCTCACAATGAGTGTAACTTGACATTCACGATCTTGCTAGGCATTTTACAGGTTTAAGCAAACATTTGTGATGAATATATTCTTACTTTTGGGAATGGGTTCTGACACATGAATGCAGGCAAGGACCAGCTGGGCCAAAATGCCCACTCCGCTTGTCCAAAGTTTGTTTTGTATTTATCATGGTTAATTTAATAGAAGTCTATCTTTATGTTTTAAACTTGAGTGCTATATTGCCTCTCTTTTTTGCTTTTACTTGTCTATGGAAAAATAATGCATTCGCTTTGTTAAAGTGAGACCAGCCAGCTATTTGTGTGCAATTGTTCATATTTTGCATGGATGCATAATTTATATGACATTCAATAAAATGTGTGGTGTAGCCTGACAGCTTGAAGTGTTTGGTGGCTGCCAGCTGGGTTTATCATTTTGATCAGCAAGAGACAAGAGAAATATTGAACCCTGAATTTTGTGATCTCTAGTGTCAAAAAAATTGAGTTATGCGGGAAAAACAGAATAAATTGCATTTTCTTTGAATGTAGGAGTTTTGAAAGGTGAATTCTTAGAGAAATAAAATACTTTCAACAATATTATAAAAGGGAAATCTGGAGAACTACTTCTTGGTAAACCTTGTCAACCAAGGAGCACAAGTTCAGCAACAAAAGACAATATTCAAAACACTCTTTCCACATGGAGTGAGTAATACTTGGAATCAATCTTTGTGTGCATTGGGAAAGTAACATCCTTGAAGAACTTCAAGACACCTACAGTACAGTGATAACAGAAGTGTTGGTTGTTTTTCTAGATGGATGAGTTACCAACTGTCTACATTTATGTACGCCTGCAGATCATCAGAGCAAATGAGCCCAGGGTCTACAGACACATTTACCAGTAAGGTCACAATAGATAGTATTATGATTGTAACAGGAGGAATGCATTGATAAGAAAGCTCCATCCCCCGCCCCCCACCCCCAACCAGTCACACCATTAGCATGAGTGTTGATTCAATTATCGGAAAGTCCAATTACTTCTTTGTTATACTGCACAGGAAGTGATGGCTGAGTGGTAATATGGCAAAAACGTTAATCTAGAAACCTAGGTAACGTTCCAGAGATATCAGTTTGAATTCTACTGTGGCAGATGATGGAATTTGAATTTAATAAAAGCCTGGAATTAAGAGCTTAGTGATGAAAACATTGGTTATTATTGGAGCAGCCATCTAGTCCTTTAGCGAGAGAAAGCTGCTGTCCTTACCTGGTCTGGTCTACATGTGACTCCAGACCCACAGCAATGTGCCTGACTTTTAACTGTCCTCTGGGAAAGATGGTGTGCACAATAAATGCAGGCCTGGCCAGTGATTCCCACAGCCTGTGAATTAATAAAATAAATTACACCGAATAAAGAGAATTTCACCAGGCTTCTTTGATAAACTCAAAATAGTCACTCATGAAAACCTACTGCTGAAACAAGTGACTAACATGGTTAACAACTCAGCTAAGATCTGGAATTAAAACTCTTAATCCCGAACATAGACATATGCACACAACAGTAGCCGCTGTAGAAACTATACATTTTTAAAAACAAAAGGGAAAAAAAGCCCTATTGGCTGAGTCTAGACACAAACGATTGAATGTACTGACTTCTTACATCCTGTCAACAAAGTCAAATTCAATACAGTTGTAGCCTGATGGTATACTTCAGTTGTAATAAGAAAAAAATAAAATAATGTTTTTCAGAGGGTAGTTATCTGAGTCCCAGCATCTACCTCTCTGAGAATTAAACAACAGTTAGAATTAATAATCCAGGCACATCAGAGACTTTAACAGAATTCAATGATTTGAATATTAATATCAATCCAGGGATCACCACATTGAATTTAATCAATCTTTTATGCAGTCTGTTAAAGTTCTAGTATTATTCTTTCATGGACTGTCCTTCTATTTTTCTGAAGTTGATCTCACCTCCCCTTGTTCAAAGACATTAAAATCCAACATTGGTCAAACCCTTTATAGTGAATGTAACAAGGTCAGCCAGATGGCCCTCATAGAATATGAGTTCCCAGATTGGGCTGTTAATCTGGTCCAATCACGGAGCCCTGGCTGACAGATAAGGACAGGAGTGTCTTCACTGTTTGATCACACAGCATTGCCCTTTGATGTGAAGGGCAGTGCTTGTCACTGGCCACTCGGGTGTTTTCCTATCTTCCTGGTGGTGGAAATTGAATAAAGATTTGTGCACCTTGTGTCTGTCACTGTGTCTCACACCTGCACACACACACCATGGGTGCTGGGGAAAAATAAGCACTACTGCAGTTAGGCGATAGTGTGGGGGTTTAAAAAAAAAAGAACAGGAGTGTCAGACATGCTGTTCACTCTGAGAGCTGGCTCTGAGGGAGTTGAACCAGTGTCAAGGGCTCTGCATGTGTATATAAAGGGTACCTTGGTGATGGGATACTGGCCTCTGTGAAATTGTTTCACCCCCATGATCTTCGTTGCACCTCTCAGATCCACTTTCAGGATATCCAGGAAGCACAGTCCTGCGCTGAAGCATGCACCAGCAACTATTGTCCAAGATCTCTAAGAGAAGTTCCAAATATTCATCACCATCTAACTGATAAACATCTATCTAAAAAATTACTTTACATTTGAGTCTACTTCCTGTATGAAGCAACAAAGATCATTCTTTGTTTGAACATTGGTTTCTAATTAACCCATGCCCACATGGGTTCGCTTCCAGTGTTATATGGTTCAGACTCTGATAATACCAAAGGATAATCATATTCCCACAGTTTGCAATGGCTTTCTGCCATTTTCCAAAAGGGCCACTCGTTTATCTCATTTTCTTTTAAATTTTCTATGGGCAGAATCTTGGAGAGGTCTGAATGATGTGGGCTGTGGGAGATTTTGGCAAAATTGGAGAAAAAGTCCAGTGAGGCCTTTCTTGATGTTGGGAGCAACCTGTTGCACTGTTTATACATTTGCCAAACAGTGAGATAAGTTTCTGGCTCAGCTGCAATGAGTGATTAATTAAGAAGGATTATAGCCTATTTAATGCTTTATTAATGCCCCAATCTGCCTCATCATTCAGCTTCCTATTTGACAAAATGCACCAAACAAGGTAGACTCAACAGTTCTTGATATAGAAATCTGAGCCGGTACCTGGTGACTTCAACTCTCTGCTTGCTGCAAGTATCCTGCCATTGTTGCTCAGCACCAAGCAACACCTCAGGGCACAAACCACAGATAGCAGCTGCACACACCCCTGGTCCATGGACATTGGCATTCGACATTTGCCACATCCCCATGATCAACTTATAGGATAATCAGGAAGCACAGACTTGCATTGTAGGATGCACCAGTTTTGAAAGTTTGCTCTAACGATAGTTTGCACACAGGGACAACTGCTCAACTAACGAAATGGGCCAGACTACATCTCAGGGCTGTCTTTATGCTCTCTCATTTAATGCCTAATTGCATGCTTGCAGCCTCCATGCTTCCTCTTGCCATGCAGTGTCAATCCTTTTAGCTTAGTCACACAACCAGGCTGGTCACCTTACATCTTACTGTACAACAATGTGTGATTCAATCTCACATATGCTCCATGTGCCAACAGCTTATGTGGCAAACATACTGCATATGCAGCAAACAAGCAGCTATCTCTCAGAACCAGAGAGAAGTAATCTTCACTGAAATCAATCAGACACTCAACAATAAGGGGGTGTTGGAACAGTCAATCAAGGGCAGCCTCGGATACCAGTCCAGGGAACAGGGTACGTACATTTGGGTGGGTGGTTGGGTGTCCTTGGTCCATTCCTCAACTATCCAGGGAATGGATCATGGTCAGACCTGTGGCTCGATAGCCACAAGTCTGGGAAAAGTGTCCTGGGGAGAAGGACACCCGCTTGTATACTGGCCTGTCCAGCAGATCTCCAGGTACCCCCTGGCAAATTGGGATGCCAAGTGTCTCCTTTCGGCTACGTTGAGGACAAATGTCAGAAACTGCATAGGGCAGCTCTAAACTGGCAATGCTTAAATGTATTTACAACAGCCTTTTAAAAATTGCTGCCAACACCAGGAATGCAGGTCAATACAAGGATATCCCAAAGTTGCGAGTTGTTCTGACAATGGTGCAAGGTAAGATGGGCTGGAATTAGATGAGAGGGATACCTTTGGGGTGGGGAATGGTAATTAATGAGATAGCTTTAGTGAGATACAGTGAGAAAATTCACTAGGCCTTGCAACAAAAATACACCTTCCAAGAAGCTTTTCTGGCAGGGGCAAGTAGGCCATTCAGCCCATTAATCCTCCCACAATTTTACTTTTCAATGATCATGGCTGATTGAATGATCCAAAACTCCACTTTTCTGCCTTTTTCCTCCATTATCCTTGATTCCTTTACTGATTAAAAGTCTGCCTCCCTCATCCTTGAATATACTTAATGGCCCAGCCTCAACAACTTCCTGCAATAAAGGATTCCACAGATTCATAGCCCTTTGAGAGAAGGAATTCCTCCTCTTAGATTCCCTATAGTACAGAAACAGGTCCTTCGGCCCAACCCTCCAAAGAGTTACCCACCCAGACCCATTCCCCAACGTTTACCCCTGACTAATGAACCTAACACTATGGACAATTTAGCATGGCCAATTCACCTGACCTGCTCATCTTCGGATTGTGGGAGGAAACCCAAGCAGGCACAGGGGGATGTGCAAACTCCAAACAGACAGTCACCCAAGGCTGGAATCAAACTGGGTCTCTGTTGCTGTGAGGCAGCAGTGCTAACCACTGAGCTAGCATGCTGCCCATTAGCAGTCTTAAATATGTCATCCCTTAATCTGAGATGATACCTTCTGGTCTTCACAAAGGGAAACAACCTTTCTGCATCTACTCTGTCAAGTAGACTAAAAAAACTGCATGTTTCAGTCATGATTTGGAGATGCCCGTATTGGACTGAGGTGTACAAAGTTAAAAATCACACAAAACCAGGTTATGGTCTAACAGGTTTATTTGGAAGCACTAGCTTTCAGAGCACTGCTCCTTCATTCGGTGGTTGTGGAGTATAAGATCGTAACACAGAATTTATAGCAAAGGTTTACAGTGTGATGTAACTGAAATTATGTGTTGAAAAAGACCTGGATTGTTTGTTAAATCTCTCATCTTTTAGAATGACCATGTTGGTTTCAGTTCTTTCATATGTAAATCCCATAACTTTTTAAAAGTTACATTCTCAAGTGAACTTTAACAATAGGTGCCATGTTGGCCCAAATAATGCATTGAATGCGTGAGGTGCCCTGTATGAGGCTGTCCGTGCCCCAAGGTTCAGACTGATTCTATTTCTAAAAGAGCGTTTAACGGAACTTTACATGGATTCATACAGTTTTTGAGAAAATAAAACGTAATTCTGCAAGTACAAATTCACTCCACAAACTTATATGTGTGTGTGTGTGTGTGTTGTGTGTGCAGGGGGGTATAAGTGTCTGTGAGAGAGGGTGTGTATGTGTATGAGTGTGAGTGTAAAGGGGTATAAGTCTGTGAGAGGGTGCATCTGTGGGTGGGAGTGTATGTGAGTGCATATGAGACAGAGCTTGTGTATGACAGGGTCTGCGAGAGATGGTTCTGTCGGAGTGTGTGTGTCTGTAAGAATGTCTATGTGTGTCTCTAAATCTCTCTCTTCTGTTATTAAGCTTCTCTAGTCTTCTTAACCAATATTCAATGACATCCATTGACCATATTAAATATTTACTTACTATACAGCCTATAAGATGCAGTAATTTGCTGGCACATATGAAACCACCACCTTAAGGTTTCCTTCCAAGTCACACACTCTTCTGATTTGCTGTTCTTTTGTGACTACTGGGTTAAGTCCTGGAACTCCCTCTCTCAGGTGGCATTTCACCATATGAATTGCAGATGTTCAAAACGGCTACTGGTATTTTGTGGGCAATTGGAATGGAAAATGGTTTTACCAACAATGCCAATATCCCATAAATGAATGAAGATAAAATAAACTTTTGATGAAACATTAAACCAAGGCTTTGTTTGCCCGTTCAGATGGATGCAAAAGATCCCATGACACTATTTAAAGAAGAAAAGGCATTCTTCTAGTATTCCGGCAAACATATATCCCTCAAGGAACAACACCAAAACACATTAAGTGGTCATATAACTCATTACTGTTTGTGCAAATTGACCATTGTGTGTATCTACAAAATAATAGTGATTACGCCTCATAAGTAATTCATTAACTGTAAAGTACTTTGAGATGTCCTGAGGACATGAAGAGTGCTATATTAATGCAAGTTAATTTGTTCTTTCCTCATAAATGGGTTTATGATTTCATTACACATAGTGTACAGAGAAATTCTTTCCCCATGGAATGCAATGCACACAAACATGCCATTAAAGTATTGTATACTGTCTTAATTTACTAGTCTATTTTGTCTGTATTTAGTTTTTTTTGTTGGTACACCAATGTACAAAAATTAATAGTACGAACATGAAGAATTAAACTTCGAGGACAAAGCCTTTCATTTTTCATGTGCTGAATATATATTCATTGTATATTAACTTTTTTTTAACAAAATGAAGACAAAGTTGATTTTTAAAATGTCAAAAACCATAACTTTTATCTTAAACAGTGACAGATCATGTATGGCAGTTTTGTATAATTTCCATTTCCTTTTCAGCATTTTCTTCCACTAATGTCATTGTAGATTTTAGTGTGTTCTTCCTGTACATCACTGCCCTTAATCTGACAGTGTCAGAAGGATCTATCTTCATTTTCTCACTCTTTTCATAATCTAATCCTCAGGTCTAACATGCAATTAGTGCCCTTTTTGCCCCCTGAATACCAAACAGGCTGATTGCTACAGCTTTCCCTGTGCAATCCGTTTAGCTACATAGCCAGTAATGAATATGTACATTTTAAGGACCTAAGCGAAGGGGGTCATAGGCAATCAACCTTGAATTCAATTACGCGAGTCAAGGTTAATGACTCTGCACAGTGGTCAGAGGTGCTTGGAATGCTACAGATTAAATCAAGCTGTCAGAACTGACAATGCATAGAACTGAATTACTTGCATGCGGAACAGGGAATCAAGTGCAGATAAAATGGTGTTGGTCTTCAGAGAAGATTACATAGAGTTTGTAGTGGCAAATCAGATTGTAAATCTCCCTTAGGTCTGTGATATGATTAGCACAAATAAAGCCATGTCTAGCTTGTAATGCACTGCTTGCTAATGCGACAAACTCCACTGTGTCTTCTGCAGTCATATAGGGTAGGAGACAGCCATGTATTCGTGCTTATTTCTGGACCTTTGGCTACCAAAGTATCAATTGCAGAAGACCCATGTCTTTATGAATTAATAAATTCATATATTATTAAAACTTTGACCTTGCCATCTTCAGCCTCCTGCACTGTGTTGAAGCTGAGCACAAGCTTGAGGGACAGCATTTTATCTTTCCAAAGGGCAATTTGCAGCCACTGGTCTTAATAATTTCATTAATAATTTCACCATTTAATTTTAGCACCTTTTGTCTCTGTGACAGGAGGTGCTGGTAATGCATTTTGGTAGTTTTGATCTTTTGAGAAGGGGGGCAGAAATGGATAGCTATAGGGAGTCCATTTTCCCTAGGAACATAGCTGGGGAACAGAGTTTGTGCTTGATGTCAGCTTTTTTATTATTCTCCAAAACACTTTGGGCTGCTGCACTCCTTCCACTTCACAAATATTGTTTGCACTTCTAATTGTTTTACCTTGCACTCACTCAGATATTCACACATTTTCTGTACCTGTTAATTTCTTTGATTAAGCCTTCTATTGACTTGTATTAAAATTGCTTTAACGATTTAGCAATGTCCTGTTTTCCATTTAAGAATTTGACAGGCCATTCATATGTCTGTTTCCATTCTCATTATACTTGGTAAAATGATATGCAGTGCTATGGGGAAAGAACAAAGCAGTGGTGCTAATTGGTGAACACTTTCAAAGCCTGACACAGGAACATTTGGCTAAATGACTTTCTGTGCTGCATGAATATGCTATTCTCCCCTTTGTGTTATTCCTTTATAAGTGCTGGGTATCTGTGTTTATTTCTAATTTTTGTATTACATTGACCTGAACTTGTTTATTATTTCTGTATGAATTGATTGATTAACTTGATAAGAGTTTCCCCAATGTTTCTTATTTTTGTTTGTAGTTTGGTACATAGTCTGTGTAAATGGATTACAAGTTGCATGAAGGTAGCAGCTGGAAACTGAGTGCAGTGGAAACAAGTGGTTAGTCTAGGGATTTGACATATAAGGGAATTTGGTGCAGTGATTCCTTTTTACAAATTCAAAGTGATGCAAGAGAGGGTACTGATGGTAGCAAGATAAGAGAATGAAAGTTGGATGCATTAATTAGGTGAGCTTTAAGTTGTTTCCCCTTCTAAAATGGGACTAAGTATAAACTAGTTCTGGGGAGCTATAGGAATCGTGTTACATTTAGAACATAGCTGTTAAACTCCATGTCATAACTGTGGTTAATTATTGAATGATATTTTAAACTTGAAATCTGATTTGCTAATTATAAGCAACATAAAGATGGCAAGGAAGGTGATTAATTGCAAAAGGAGCATCCAAGCAGCAAACACATCAGCAGTAAGTGTTCACAGCTCGAGAAATTTCTACTTGAGGCTGAAGAGCTGCAGTACGAGCTTTGGACGTTGCAATGCGTCACATAATGGAGAGCTACCTGGCCTCTTTGTTCCAAAAGGCAGGTGCACTTTTCAGCTTTGATGAAGCTGATTCAGCCCATGGTCAGTATTATGAGGGTGTGATTGTAAAAGAGGCAGATAGAGAGATCAGTAAAGTAGCAATGGATTTGCCCAGTCCTTACAGATGTGCAACAGATTTGAGGTTTTTGCAGCTTGTGTGAATGAGACTAGGTACTGGATTAGTGGTGCTGGAAGACCACAGCAGTTCAGGCAGCATCCAACGAGCAGCAAAATCTATGTTTCGGGCAAAAGCCCTTCCTCAGGAATAAAGGCAGTGAGCCTGAAGCATGGAGAGATAAGCTAGAGGAGGGTGGGGGTGGGGAGAGAGTAGCATAGAGTACAATGGGTGAGTGGGGGAGGAGATGAAGGTGATAGGTCAAGGAGGAGAGGGTGGAGTGGATAGGTGGAAAAGGAGATAGGCAGGTCGGACAAGTCCGGACAAGTCAAGGAGACAGTGCTGAGTTGGAAGTTTGAAACTAGAATGAGGTGGGGGAAGGGGAAATGAGGAAGCTGTTGAAGTCCACATTGATGCCCTGGGGTTGAAGTGTTCCGAGGCGGAAGATGAGGCGTTCTTCCTCTAGGCGTCTGGTGGTGAGGGAGCGGCGGTGAAGGAGGCCCAGGACCTCCATGTCCTCAGCAGAGTGGGAGGGGGAGTTGAAATGTTGGGCCACGGGGCGGTTTGGTTGATTGGTGCGGGTGTCTCGGAGATGTTCCCTAAAGCGCTCTGCTAGGAGGCACCCAGTCTCCCCAATGTAGCGGAGACCACATCGGGAGCAACGGATACAATAATTTTACCTTGAATGAGACTAGGGTCTACAGCAAAGAGAACAAATATGTATAGCACAGTGATGCAGGGTGCAATTCTATTGAGCGGCGGAGAAAAGAATGGAGTTGTGACAGGGAACGGTAAAATTAGTGTAATAGATGCTGTTCTTTGCATCTGAGAATGTGAGTTACAAAGACTGTAATGCTGACCTGGTATCAGATCATTGCCTTCATCTCAGCTGAAATGAAACTTGAGAATGACAGATTCCAGCATGTGTGTACGAAGATAGATAAGAGTAACCACAAAGGTAATAATCTCTCAATTACTCATTAAGCCATGAACAAATCAACAAAGTAAGATGAGAGTGTTGATAGCATTGATGCTTGATGTAAGAGAAATGATTTAGATTCACATGACACTGGCACCAGTACTGGAGAAAGAGGAACTGTATCATTGGGATGGTCTTCAACTTGAACAATACTGAAACCATTGTATTGGCAAGTTGTATAACTTGAGATGTGGAGAGGGGTTTGAGCTCGATAGTGGAATGGAGGGAATGAATATTATGTGATAGTCAATACAGAGACATAGGGCTGAATTTTCTTTGAATTATGTTTTTGGGCCAGGTTCCTTGGATGGTTTCTTGCTACGAGGTCTAATGAGATCTCTCTTAGTATTTTTCCAAACATGTCTCATTAATTACCTACCCTACCCCTGCGGCACCCCTTCACCCAATCCTAGTCTCACTTTACCACGTGCCCATTCCTGGAACAACTTGCTACTGCTGGGATATTC
The DNA here is from genome assembly GCF_047496795.1 of Chiloscyllium punctatum. Taxonomy (NCBI): domain Eukaryota; kingdom Metazoa; phylum Chordata; class Chondrichthyes; order Orectolobiformes; family Hemiscylliidae; genus Chiloscyllium; species Chiloscyllium punctatum. The sequence continues at coordinate 60,142,015 of NC_092744.1, forward strand.
CAGAATTGATTGGCATTTTTGGTCTGGTGCCATCTTTGAAACCTTTTTGCGCACCTGGAGAACACTTTCCAGAAATGCTCAGCATGGTTGCTCACATTTGCCCCAGATGTGGCAGAGAAGGGAAAATCAGTGCCTCAATTTGTGGACAGGGACCTGGAAATCCTGCTGGACGGTCCAGATGTGGGATGCCCTCTTCTCCCAGCACAAGTAGAAAAGGTCATAGCACCAGACCATAGTAGCCAGGACTGAGGTTGCCCCAGGTTAGTGCACAGTCAACGGCCTGGAGGAATATGTAGCAATATAAAAAGAAGGTCAATGGCTTCCTCCACTCTGCCAGTGTTAAGTGCCACTGTCATTTCTCTGATATCTCACACTCCCTCCATTTTTCCCTTCACACCACCTAGCACCTCAGCTCGTTCTCTGCAAACACTCTCTATTGCCTACAAAATCTTCCCTTTCTTGCTGTCACTCATCCAGCCACCCACACCACGAACTCTGCATGCCTTCTGTGCCACCAATTCACTTGCTTGGGACACATCCTCACCAGAACTAACACTAAAAGCTGTGCCACCACTTTAATCTTCCTTAGTACCTGCCTCTCTTTCATTCTAGGAGGAAAACAGCCACAATAGGGCAAAAAGACTAAAGCGGGTTGTGGGCTGCCTAACATGTGGCTTCTCACCCCTGTCCTGAGCAGTGACTGACCATGTCCAAGCACACGAATGAGTATTGTAGGCTGCTATTGACTTACGGTGCTGGGACCCCTGAGGGAAGGTTATCTCCCTTGACTTAACTGAAGATTCCTGACCACCAGAGCAAGCTTCCTGGTTTTGTTCTGTGCTAAGTGGGAAGGCAAAATAGTAGCATTGTGATCAAAGTCTGTGAGAAGATTTGTAGCTCGGGTGATCATTGTTGTGGTTCTGTTCGCCGAGCTGGGAATCTGTGTTGCAGGCGTTTCATCCCCTGTCTAGGTGACATCCTCAGTGCTTGGGAGCCTCTTGTGAAGCGCTTTTGTGATGTTTCCTCCGGCATTTGTGGTGGTTTGAATCTGCCGCTTCCGGTTGTCAGTTCCAGCTGTCCGCTGCAGTTTGTCGGTATATTGGGTCCAGGTCGACCTGGTAGGCTCTGAGTGATTGAGATCAATGACAGGAAGCAAACAGCTCAGAGATGCAGCCTGGGTCCACTGTATGAACTGGGTGTGTGTTACTGAGCACAAAGTGTTCTTGCCACAACATCACTGTGACAATTGTCATTGACCTCAAGGTGCGTTATTGAAGTGCAGAAGTTACTATAAGGGGTTCAGAGATTTGCGGTGAGGGTTCCTATAGGCTGGCACATGTCAAATGCCAATGCCTGTGGATGTGGAGTGTGTGTGGCCAGTACCCATAATGGGTGCCATGAGATGTTGCTGCTTGGTGTCCAACATGGAGGCCCTTTGGAGTCAGTAGTGAGCTGACGTCCTCAGGTATCTGCTCTGACTTACACGTTGAGAATTCTAGATGTCAGACTTCAGGAGAAGAACGAGGAGAATTTTTTTCTCTGAGAGTTGTATGACTGTAGAACTCTATGTGTCAGAAGGTGGTGGAGGCAGGTCATTGACTATTTTAAGGCAGAAGTAGATGCATTATTTTTAGGCAGCTAAAGCAAGAGTTATAGGGGGTAGACAGGAATGAGGAATTCAAAACACAAAACAAATCAGCTATGATCTTATTGAATGGTGGAGTAGAGTTGACGGGTGTAATGGTCTACATCTACTCTTATTTCATATGTGCATATGTTTGTATTGGGAATTCAGACTCAAGGTGATTTTTGTTACATCACTGTCTGAGATCTGCAGTCCCAGCTCGTGGAGATTTCAGATTGACAGCCTTTCCATGGTTTGTTGCTGTTTGGACCAATCCCAGTTTACACACATTCTCTTGGGGTTAAGGTTGGTGCTTCAATGCACCTTGATTTTCTTATAACTACATTATCAAAGTCTGTTATATATTTCCACTCTTTTCATTGTGTGCACAGTTTGAAAAAAAAGGTCGTCAGGCTAGCAATTTCCAATAACTTAATCTTTCAGATGCATAATATCTTTAAATATAAATGTAATATATACAATTAGCAGTTCACTAGATCTCCACAGACTTATAAATACAGAGAAACGCTTGTTCCTTCAAATCTGATGGCATAATTTTCAACTGGGTTATACATTCCCTGCAAAAGCTGAGGTGCTCAGTACTGCATTTTACATATTTACCATCTTTACTTTGCACTGATACTTCACAATTTTAGGAAAGTAAGCCTGCCAGCTGCTGAGAACAAGTCATTTGGTGCTTTGCTTGAGAAATTTGGTACCTTTCCCATTTATGATACTTGTTTTTCTATTTTCACCATGTTGCTCCTTTCTCAGGTATGATTTCACAGTGCTGCGTGTATTCATTCCAGGAGCTTGATTACGTAGTTATTCATCATGTGTGAGCCTTGGCAAAGAGTCACTTCGCTGTTTAACTGTGGTGGTGCTGGGAGAAGTGACCTGGGTTGTTATAATCAAACTGCTCCTGTTCTATCAGGTAACAAAGTCATGACTTCAGTTACAAGTCAAATAAAAGATTACAAGTCAATCACACGTAATGTCAAACTGTCAGAAGGAATGTTCTTCCATGAGTGTCAATAGAAAGTGAACCAACTGTAACAAGTCGCAGGGAGGAGATATTGTAACAGGGAAGACAGGTGGAGGAAACAGTTGATTTTTGTATCATGTACCTAACTCTATTCGAGCACAACATTGATGTAATACTTAGTTGCCACATATTTACAATTTTAAAAAAATATATAGAATTTGAGCGGGTTGCTCACTCTGTCACTGCACTAACTCTCCTCTCCTACCACAGCTTCACTGAGTTCATTTCTAGGGCCTCTACATTCACCATGGTCAGCTGAGCTAGTACCTGATAGGAATCATATCCAAGGTCTTCTTTGACTGCATGGCTGGATAACTCATTAGATTAAGAATAATACAAATACAACATTTAATATAATACATTATCCCAAGGTGCTTCATAGAGAAATATAAAACAAAATATACCACTAATCAACATACAGAGCTATAAGGTGAAATGACTAAAGATTTGGTCAAAGAGGTAGATTTGAAGGATTGGCTTAAAGGAGGTCAAGAGATAAAGTAATCTTTGTAAGGAATTTAGAGCTCAAACCTAGGCTGCATTGCTTAATTTGACATATGGGCTCAGAGCAGAATGAGAATGATCAGTCAAATAGGACAAAATAATGAATCATTGAGTGCTGAGGGGCGAGAGAGAGAAAATAAATTCACTGAACTTCACTAGGAACAGGCAGAGAGATTGACTTGAATATTGAAGGAAAATGCAAAAGAAGAGCCTAGTACAGAGAGAGACACAGAAAAGACAATGATCCAAGGATCTATATTGAATCAGATAGTGATTAAAAGCTAGGCAACTGAAGGCATGGCTATCAATGGTGGAGAATTCAATTCAAGAATGTTCAAGAGGCTAGAAGATTGAGTGTCTGAAGGAGATCAGAAAGATGGTGAGGGAGAGGCCTTTGCATTATTTGAAATTGAAGATAGGAATTTTAAAATCAAGATGTTGTTCTATTAGGAGCCATGTAGTTCAGTGAGCACAAGGCTGATTGGGGAACAGAAATTGGGTTCTTGTTAAGACAGATGACCCCAACTTTATGCAGGGCAGAATGTGGGAAAAGTATTTTGGAATAGCCAATAATGGAGCTAACAAGAACATGAATTAAGGTTTCAGCAAGAGACCAGTTGAGGCAGGGAAAAGTTGGTGATGTTTTCGAGGTAGAAATAGGTAGTCTCAGTGGTGTGAGTATATGGTAATTTACTAGAGATGATCGTGTTTGGACTAGGAATGATTTGTGACATTTAAATTCTGTCATAGAAAAACATGTAATATTGAGCCATCACGTCAGTTCGATGCATTAGTGAGGTTTCAGCTCTCATTATTCATTTATCATTTATACAAAGGCACCGTCTTTGCTGCCAAAGCACAAACAGAACAGCTGCACATCATTTTCATTGCAATGATATATTGTTCAAACAATGAGATACTTTCAAAGTGCAATGATGTGTTTCATTGAAAGTTGTATTATTTCATGATAGTATTTGGCACAGTTTAAGAAAACAGTTGTAAATTACTTTTGCGAGTTAGGCCTATTTGAATACTAGATTTTCTGTTATTGTAAATCTCAAATTTCCGCTGAATTTAAACTCAATTACTGTAAAGTTCCTTGAATGTTTCAGCTTCATCCAACCTATCTTCAACATGATTAGACTATAGACATATATGTAAAACCACATAATTTTATACTAATTGTACCAAATATTTCCAGTTTATTCTGCAATTTTTTCATAGAACCAGAAGAAACAGGAGCAGAATTAGGCTATTGGCCCATTAAGTCTGCTCTACCATTTGATCATGTCTGATATATTTCTGAACCCTATTCTCTTGCCTTCTCCCAGTAATCCTTGATATCCTTACCAAACAAGAACCTATCTATCTCTGTGTTAAATATACTGAATGATTTGTCCTCCACAGTCCTCTGTGACATTGAGTTCCACAGATTAATCACCATCTGGATGAAAAGTCCCTCCTTATCTCAGTTCTAAAGGGTTGTCCCTTCACTCTGAGGCTGTGCCTTTGGGACCTAGTCTTTCACTAGTTGAAACATCTTCTCCCTATCCACTCTTTCCAGGCCTGTCAATATTCTGCAACCATTCTTGACATGACAAGCCATTTCTCCCTGAGATCATTCATGTAAGCCTCCTCTGGACCCCCTCCTACATCCTTCCTTAGATATGAAGCTCAAAACTTCTCACAATATTTCTAACATGGTCTGACCACAGCCTTACATAGCTTCAGTAGTGCATTTCTCATCCTGTGTTCTCGCCATCTCTAAATGCATGTTAAATTGCATTTGCCTTCCGAACTGCAACTGAACCTACATGTCAATCTTAAGAGAATCCTGAACTTTCTGCTTCAGATATCTGAAGCCATTCCCCATTTAGAAAATAGTCTGTGCTTCTATTCTTCCCACCAAAGTGCAAAACCTCTCACGTCCCCACGGTGTATTCCATCTGCCACTTCTTTGCTGAATTTCCTGGCCTGCCCCACTCCTTCTGCAACTTCCCCACTTCCTCAACAAAACCTGCCCCTTCACTTATGTTTGTGTCATCTGCAATCGTTGCAACAATACCCTCAGTTCCTTCATCCAGATCAATAATGTATAATGTGAATTGTTGTAAACTCAACACGGACCCCTGGGGAACTCTTCCAGTCACTGGCTGCCACCCTGAAAAAGACCCATTTAGCTGCACTCTCTGCCTTCTGCCAATCTCCTATCCATGCCAGTATCTTACCACTAGCACGACGGGGTTTTATCTCATTTAGCAGTGTCCTGTCTGGCACCTTGTTAAAAGCCTTCTGGAAATTCAAATATACCACGTCCACTGGCACTCCTTTTTCTAATTTGCATCTTAACTCCTGAAAGAATTCTAATAAATTTATCAGGAATGACCTGCTCTTGACAAAGACATGTTGATTCAGCCCTATTTTACCATGCACTTTGAATTACTCTGCAATCTCATCCTTAATAATGGATTCTAAAATCTTATCAATGACCAAGGTCAGGCTAACTGACATATAGTTTCCTGTTTCCTGCCCTTCTCCTTCTTAAATAAGGGTGTTGCATGAGCCACGTTCTCTGGGATTCCAGTGATTCTTAAAAGATTCTGGTTATATATCTTTAAATCTCTCTTTCATTCATTCATGGGATGAGAAGTGGGCATTGCTGGCTGTCCAACTCTTATTGACTTTCTCTCGTAGTCCTTCAGAAGGTGATGATATGCTGCCTTCTTGAACCACTGCAGTCCATGCTGAGGCAGTTAAAATGAATCATGCACCAAATCTTCTTTGGCTCATATGTGGTCAATGAATCTTGAGTGGATATACACAAGGCTGCTCTGTGCATGCAATATTTTTCATATTTATGGTGGAGATTCCAATGGACAAGACCCACAGGGAGGGCATATTTGATTGTATATATGTTCTTTAATGTAATCATAATGTTGTTAATAATTACCAGCTATTGGACAACCTATTTTGCACAAATCTAAGTGGTGATATAAAAGATCTCATTTGCATAATCATAAGTTGAAGTAGTTACTCCCGATATTGTTCTACTTAAAAAGCAGAATGAACTTGTTGCATGTTGCATTCATCACCATTGTAATATTAATCTTTTCGCATTATTAAAATTCATAGGCAATGGGTATGAACATTTATGGGGTTTTTTTTGCTGGAATGAAAATTGAGTGGGGTTTTAAAACAGCCACACACTCTGGAAGAGCATTCCCAGCCTGTGAATGATATGGGAAAATAAGGTGAGTTGTCTGGTGAGGACCTTCTCAATGTCGAGATCAAAAAGTCTCATTTTCCAGACATTTTAAGACAGGATTCTCACTAGTGAGTGAAGAGACACCAGTTTTCATGGATTGCCACTCAGTATCACCTTCACTACCAAATAATGCTGCCTCATTTCCTATAGAAACTAGATGTTGAGAATTCCCGACATGAACATTGCAGCAGTTACCTGGTGACTCCAGCTTGCTGTTTGCTCCTCTGGCCCTGTGTCTTGGACACCAGGCGCCATCATCTCAGGGCACACTCCACAGAGAGTGATCACACACACCACATATCCACAGACCTTAGCATCCACCATGTACTAACCTCGCTGCATCATCACTGCACATCCCTGATCCATTTACAGTACATTTCTGCACTTCAGTGCTGCAGTGTGGAGCACACCCCCACATTTCATCACAATGCTGCTGCAAAGGATGCTTTGCATTAAGGAACAGTACCCAGCTTACAGGGGAACTTGAAGGTAGTGGTGTTCCCATGTATCTACTGCCCTTGTCCTTCTAGATGGAAATGGTCAGGGATTAGGATGGTGCTGTCTAAAGACTTTGGTGAGTTTCCGCAGCGCATCTTGTAGGTAGTACACACTGCTACTGAGGTCAGTGATGAAGGGAGTAGATGCCTGTGGATATTGTGCCAACCAAGCGAGTTGCTTTCTCCTTGGACTGTTGTTGGAGTTGCATCTATCAAGGTGGGTGGGGAGTTTTCAATCATACTCCTGAGTGCCTGTATGTGATGGACAGGCTTTAAGAGGTCAGGGGGTGAGTTACTCACTGCAGTATTCCTGCCTCTGACTTGTTCTTGGAGCCACTGTATTTATTAGAATACTGCATGCAACTCTGGTCTCCGTACTATAAAACTTGAAAGGAATCAGAAAAGATTTACAAGGCTATTGCCAGAGTTGGAGGATTTGAGCTATAGGGAGAGGCTGAATAGGCTGGCACTGTTTTCCGTGGAGCGTCGGAGGCTGAGGGGTGACCATATAGAGATTTATAAAATCAGGAGGAGCATGGCTAGGTTAAATAGACAAGGTCTTTTCCCTGGGGTGGGGGAGTCCAAAACTAGAGGGCATAAGTTTATAGTGAGAGGGGAAAGATTTAAAAGGGACCAAAGGGGCAACTTTTCCATGCAGATGGTGGTGCATGTATGGAACAAGCTGCCAGAGGAAGTGGTGGAGGCTGGTACAATAACATTTTAAAGGCATCTGGATGGCTATATGACTAGGAAGGGTTTAGAGGGATAAAGGTTAAATGCTGGCAAATGGGAGTAGATTAATTTATGATATCTCGTTGGCACAGGCGAGTTGGACCAAAGGATCTGTTTCCGTGCTGTACATCTCTATGACTGTATGTTTCTATGTGGCAAATACAGTTCAGCTTCTGGTCAATAGTAACGTCCGGAATGTTGGTCATGAAGGTACGACCATTGAATATCAAGAGGTGACAATTAGATTGTCTCTTATTGGAGACAGACATTGCCTGGCATTTGTGTGGTGTGAACATTTCTTGCCACTTGTCAGCCTAAGCCTGGATATTGACCAGGACCTTTGCATTTGAACATGGCCTGCTTCTGTACATGAGACTGAAGAACTAGGAGAGCAGAGTGATCTTCTAAGGAAAAAGATAAGAATATGGAACACTTGAAGATGTTACAGCTGAAGGTCTCCTCAGGGTGCACAGAGGCAGGAGTCTTTCAACCTCAATCCCATTTTCTCTGGATGAGTAAGGTGATTTCTTCTAAGGAGGCACTGGGAATGGGATCTCTCAATCATTTACCCACCAATGTATTAAGGCTGTTACCTATATTATTTGTGCAATCACACATTTCATCTCACTGATGAAGTCAGTGCTATACCATGTGCAGTAAGCTTCAGGAACATGGCTGGATTCCATCAGATACAGAACACAATACATTGTTTAGACATTGTGTTGAGACTGAATCATAATGCAATTGAGTTCATCAATGGAAAAGGGTTCCATTTGATCAACGTGGAAGTCATTTGTGATTATCAATACTACATCTTGGAAGTGTGCTCCTGGTACCCTAGGAAGTTGAGGGATGCTTACATCCTTGAGAAATTCCATTGTGTTTGAGGGTCCAAAAGCTTTACAAAGATGGACACCGAAAGATGAGAGCATTGTGTATACAAATTTCTTTTTCCCTTTTGGGTAAATGACCTGGACTTATTTATTTAACAAGAAAGGTGGCCTTTGTATGAAACCGCAGGAGATGGGGGAGATACTAAACATCAGTGTTTGCTGTGGAAAAGAACATGGAAGGTATAGCATGTAGGGAAATAGGTGATATCTTGAAAACTGTCCAGATTACAGAGGAGGAAGTAATGGATGTCTTGAAATGCATAAAAGTGGATAAATTCCCAGGACCTGATCAGGTGTACCCGAGAACGCTGTGGGAAGCTAGGGAAATGTTTGCTGGGCCCCTTGCTGAGATGTTTTATCATCGATAGTCACAGGTGAGGTTCCGGAAGACTGGAGGTTGGCTAAAGTAGTGCCACTGTTTAAGAAGGGTGGTAAGGACAAGCCAGGGAATTATAGACCAGTGAGCCTGACATCAGTGGTGGGCAAATTGTTGGAGGGAATCCTGAGGGACAGGATGTATATGTATTTGGAAAGGCAAGGATTGATTAGGGACAGTCAACATGGCTTTGTGCATGGGAAATCATGTCTCACAAACTTGGTTGAGTTTTTTGAAGAAGTAACAAAGAGGATTGATGAGGGCAGAGCAGTAGATGTGATCTATATGGACTTCAGTAAGGTGTTTGACAAGGTTCCCCATGGGAGACTGATTAGCAAGGTTAGATCTCATGGAATGCAGGGAGAACTAGCCATTTGGACACAGAACTGGCTCCTAGGTAGAAGACAGAGGGTGGTGGTGGAGGGTTGTTTTTCAGACTGGAGGCCTGTGACCAGTGGAGTGCCACAAGGATCGGTGCTGGGTCCTCTACTTTTCATCATTTATATAAATGATTTGGATATGAACATAAGAGGTATAGTTAGTAAGTTTGCTGATGACACCAAAATTGGAGGTGTAGTGGACAGCGAAGAAGGTTACCTCAGATTACAATGGGATCTCGATCAGGTGTGCCAATGGTATGTGAAGTGGCAGATGCATTTAATTTAGGTAAATGTGAGGTGCTGCATTTTGGGAAAGCAAATCTTAGCAGGACTTATACACTTAATGGTAAGGTCCTGGGGAGTGTTGTTGAACAAAGAGACCTTGGAGTGCAGGTTCATAGCTCTTTGAAAGTAGAGTCACAGGTAGGTAGGATAGTGAAGAAGGCGTTTGGTCTGCTTTCCTTTATTGGTCCGAGTATTGAGTACAGGAGTTGGGAGGTCATGTTGCAGCTGTACAGGACATTGGTTAGGCCACTTTTGGAATATTGCATGCAATTCTGGTCTCCTTTCAATTGGAAGGATATTGTGAAGCTTGAAAAGATTCAGAAGAGATTTACAAGGATGTTGCCAGGGTTGGACGATTTGAGCTATGGAGAGAGGTTGAATAGGCTGGTGCTGTTTTCCCTGGAGCGTTGGAGCCTGAGGGGTGACCTTATAGATGTTTATAAAATCGTGAGGGGCATGGATAGGGCAAATAGACAAAGTCTCTTCCCTGAGGAGGGGTAGTCCAGAACTAGATGGCATAGGTTTAGGGTGTGAGGGAAAAGTTATAAAAAAGATCTGAGGGACAATGTTTTCACGCAGAGGGTGGTATGTATATGGCATGACCTGCCATATGATTGCAACATTTAAAAGGCATCTGGATGGGTATTTGAATAGGAAGGGTTTGGAGGGATTTGGGCTGGGTGCTGGCAGGTGGGACTAGATTGGTTTGGGATATCTGGTCAGCATGGATGAGTTGAATTGAAGTGCCTGTTTCCGTGCTGTAATCTCTCTGACTCTATGACAACAATTGACTGATGGTCAGGTCTTGGGTTTTCAGAAGATAAGCAAATCAACTCAGACCAATTGTTTCAAGGTAACTGCTCCAAAAGCAGTCACTGTCAGGTCATCAAGGGCTGACTTTTGAAATTACATTTAATGCAAATGGAATGATAACTGTCTTATATGCAAGAAAATTGAGATTGCCGTTGGTTGGTATAGAGGTGGAGCTATGATAATTACTTTCAACTGTTTTCAGTGAGGATAGTAGGAATGCAGAATGGAAATATGGAGTGGAATAATTCTTGTCAGAGAATGTGTCTAATATCCCCCTGTGTGAGAGATTTGTTATTACAGGGAACACAAATCCCCAGAAAAATCTGAAAATTGCTTTGGAGTTGGCTAAACTCACTTCATTTGGACTTTTAGACTTCTTCAGTAGGTTATTTTCAGTGAAGCTAATTATGTAACTACAAGAATTTATACAATAGATTGCATTATGTGTACTTAAATTGAACAAATTCAAGCTTTTGTAGTAAAATCAATTGAGATCATTCTCTGCAGAATTCACCTAACATTTTACAAGCAAGTGGCAGACTTAATACAATTTGATCGAATGGGTCTTGAGTTATTTTCCCGACTGCTGAAAACAAGGGATAAACAGGTCTTAACGTAAGAATATAAGCTGACGGTGCACACCCAAGTACATGAATGCAATTTGCAGATGAAATTGGTCAGTCACCCTCATTATTGTGAAATATGTAGGCTGCCAGTCTGAATCCCTCAATCGGTTAGCAGCTCACCTACTTTGCAGCTTAAATATTGGGCATCCCAGATGAAATTTAAAGATAGCTTTCAGCTCTTAAAGGGCAGGCAGTTCAGGAGATTGTAGGCCAAGGAGAAGGTCCAAGGACCCCACTAGCTTGGATGCAGCATTGAAGGACTAGAGGAGAATTCAACAGGAGGAGAGAGGGCCAATCAGCAGAAAGGCATTCCATAAACTAATGATAGCAATTGGAACAAATGTCTGAACACATCAATGCCAGCAACACCACCCCCAAGGCATCACAGCAGGAACATGTTGAATTGCTTGCAGAAAAGCTTGCTAAAAGTGATAGGTTTTAAGGAAAGTCTTGAAGAAAGAAAGCAGGAGGGGGTTTTATGAAGGAACATAAAGATAAGGACTTGAGCAACTGAAAGTCAGATGATCATGGATTTATAGAAGAGAAATTGTGTTTGACAAATCTGTTTGAATTTTTTGAAGTTGTGCTGTAGCAGTCTCCTGGCTGTTAAAACACAGATTGCTAACATAGACAAACAGCAAGGGATGCTGGGTACATTGGCCAAGTAAAACTCTGAAATCACAAAACCCACATGCCTGACACAGTGCAAACACAGCAGCCAGTGCTAATGACATTAGTTTAATGTATAAGGCAACAGTTGTCCTGGACAGACATACCCCCAACAACTTATCCATCAAACAAAGGAAGGCCCAGACAAAGGCATTGAGTCCTGCTACACAAATAAACTAACTGTAGCAAGCCAACCTAATGATTGTCAATGCTTCTAACTATTAAGTGTGTCTCCGTGATTGGCCAGAACTATAGAAAGTTTCAGAAAGCAATCTAATGGTATAAAAACAGGATTCACCTGCAGACTGCTCCTCTTGGACCCCCTTGGACCATCTGAAGAGACCAGTATGGCTAAAGGCAGAGAGACCTGCTGACTGTCTGGAGAAAGAGAGAGTGAAACAGAGCAAGCAGCTTTGCAGTCCCATAAAGACAGAGAGAGAGAGAGAGAAAGAGAACAGCTGTGCAAATCTACAAGAGAGTTGGGAAATCTTAAGGGGCTGAATAGCATTAGAGAACGTGTGTATTATTAAAAGTTATTGTAACTTGTTTGCCAATAAAGTTGGGATTGTTTTGCATTCGTACCGTCTTGTGCTTGCAGTGAATTGACCGCTTTGATATTGTGAGACCTGAGAAAATTCATTTATAACATTCTGGTTGGAGTTTTCTAACTTGTTTTAAGGTGGAACAAGACAACATTCCTAGCAAAGTAAATAAGAAGTAACCAGATAATGTTGTGTGTTTGGATTTTCAAAATGCATTGACAGGGTTCCACACATGAGGTTATCATACAAAATTAGAACCAATGACGTTGGATGTGATTGATTTCCATGGATTGAGAATTGTTTGACAGCAAGCAGAATATGAATGACAGAACAATTTTCAATTGGTAGGACATAGCTTCTGAGGTACTGCAGGGATCAGCGCTTGAACCTGTGCTATTTATGATCTATGCAAATAATGTAGACGAAAAACTAAGTGAAATATATTCCAAGTTTGGCAATGGCATCAAGTTAGGGAGAAAATAAACTGGCAGGAAGAGGTAAGGAGACTGCAAACGGTTTTGGACAGGCTGTGTGATAGATTAAGAATGTGGCAGATGGAATGGGATGTGGGTATGTATTAAGCTGTTCACTTATATATGAAGAAATAGAAAATCAGATATTTTTTGAAAGTGATTTTCAGTGAGGCCTGACTGTTTACTTTAATCATAGAAAATTAACATGCAAGATGACAGGAAAGCAAGAGATATGTTGGTCTTCATTACAAATGAATCATAGGAAATTAAGAGGTCTTACAAAATTATATTATCTATGAGGAGTTATCGTATAGAATGGGACAAAATTCTCTTGTGATTAAAAGAATGAGAGCTATTCTTATTGAAGCATATCATATTCTAAAAGGTGTTGGCAAGGTAGGCAGAATAACTGTTGTCAGTAATTCAATGCTTTCCCAGAAGGTGGGATGTTGAGGCAAACCTCTGCACTCGCCCTGCAATCAACAGGAATGAATTGAATTGGTAAAACTTTTACAGTAACACTCAGACTTGCTGTATAAAGTCTTTGAGAGTTCTTGAATGAAGTGTAACTAAGTTTTTAATAGCACTGTTAAATAGGGTTGGCATGATGACACAGTGGTTAGCAACAGGGACTTGGGTTTGATTCCACCCTTCGGTCATCCAGACAGTCTGTGTGGAGTTTCTCCCTATGTCTGCATGAGTTTCTCCCTATGTCTGCATGGGTTTCCTCTGAGTGCTCCAGTTTTCTCCCACAGTCCATGCTAAATTGTCTTGCAGTGCAGAAATATGTGCAGGCTAGGTGGGTTAGCCATATTAAATGTGGGGAGGTGGGTCTGGTCAGGATGCTGTTTGGAGGATCAATGCAGACTCAATGGGCTGAATGGCTTCTTTCTCCATTCCAGAGATTCTATTATACCAAAGTCGATGCCGGAAATTTCCTCTAGCTCGAATGTTGAGATCTAAGGATAACAACTTCAAAATAGGGTGACCATTTAGGATGGTAAAGTCTTAGGGAGTGTTGCTGAACAAAGAGACCTTGGAGTGCAGGTTCATAGCTCCTTGAAAGTGGAGTCGCAGGTAGATAGGATAGTGAAGAAGGCGTTTGGTATGCTTTCTTTTATTGGTCAGAGTATTGAGTACAGGAGTTGGGAGGTCATGTTGCGGCTGTACAGGACATTGGTTAGGCTACTGTTGAAATATTACGTGCAATTCTGGTCTCTTTCCTATCAGAAAGATGTTGTGAAACTTGAAAGAGTTCAGAAAAGATTCACAAGGCTGTTGCCAGGGTTGGAGGATTTGAGCTATAGGGAGAGGCTGAACAGGCTGGGCCTGATTTCCCTGGAGCGTTGGAGGCTGAGGGGTGACCTTATAGAAGTTTACAAAATTATGAAGGGCTTTGATGGGATAAATAGACAAAGTCTTTTCCCTGGGGTGGGGGAGTCCAGAAATAGAGGGCATAGATTAAGAGTGAAAGGGGAAAGATCTAAAAGAGACCTAATGGGCAACTTTTTCACACAGAGGGTGGTATGTGTATGGAATGAGCTGCCAGAAGAAGTGGTGGAGGCTGGTACAATTGCAACATTGAAAAGGAATTTGGATGGGTATATGAATAGGAAGGGTTTGGAGGGATATGTGTGGGGGTTCGGGCAGGTGGGACTAGACTGGGTTGGGATATCTGGTTTGCATGGACTAGTTGGATCGAAGGGTCTGTTGCCGTGCTGTACATCTCTATGACTCTATGACTGATAACAGGAGAAAGTTCTTCACTTAAACCTTTGGAATTCTCAAGCCCACAGAACTATGAAAGTTCAGTCATTGAGGATAATCAGACAAAGACTTTTGGGCTTTAAGGAAGTGAAGAAATATGAGAATTATATGGGATGATAGAATTAAGATGGATGATTCACAATTATGATAGTGGTTGGCGCAGCAAACTTAAAGGATGAATAGTCTGACCTTATGTCTGTTTCTTTTGTTCTTAATAGTGGAATGATTAAAATAGGGAACATGTAGGATATTGGATTTGGGAGCACAGGTTGGAGAACTGTAGGACTGTTTTAAAACTAAATAGAAGTTGATTCATTACGAAATTAGCAGTTGTAATTGCCACTGATGTTTCCCAACACATAACACTGATAAGAGACACAAGCATACCTCTTGTGAATTTCCTTCTCAATTGTTACGACACTAATTTTTCATGCTAATTAAAATTAATTAATTTCTGCGGCACCATCCTTTTCACAACATATTTAATTTTAAAGAAAAAGTACTTAAAAGTCTTGGCATTCATTCTGTAAAGATGCGTACAGTTTTGTCATATGATACTTTCAGTCGAACACAATGGTGCATTAATGTCATCGGTACACTTAAACGTCAGCTGGGATCTGCCTGCTTTGTCAACATAATGTGATGCCATTCATCAGTTTCAGTGGAACCAGGGAGATTTCCGGAGGCTTGCCTGCAATGAGGGAACCAGAGTGAGATTATTCCATTATGTGGGATTTTAAATTCAAATTGAACACAAGTGAATTGCTGCTCACATTTTCATGCCTAGTCAATCCATTTTTAATATCTTGTGGGCAGTCTGGGCGTGGTCGGTAAGTGAAACAGTTCTTTAGCTAACAATGAAATAAAATCAACATTATGAATATTTTTAACAGATACAGGCCAATCATTCCACCTCACACAGAACTCATTAATTGAACTGGCATGTTGCTCAATCAGAGCGGCACAGCATCTTTGTGTCATTGGACAGTGCACAGCATTGATCACAGAAACTCCAAATCCAACCAGGTTAGTGAATCTTTGCTTGACTAAACTGGGGAAGCCAGTCAACTTACTGAATGACCCACGAGACCAAACTTCTCCAGATGATTCCAAACTTTTCCCTGGAGTAGAAGAAGGTATAGAGGGTTCTCATGTTGCAATGGTGATATCCCCATCTCTGAGCCAGGAGACCTGGGTTCAAGTTCCAGAGGTGTATCATAACACTACCACACAAGTTGATTAAAAAATATACAGGAAGGCATGGAATGTCAGATACTGATGTGCAGAAATGAGGTGAACTTGCAGATGCAGCAGAGCTGTGCAAATAAAAGGCATTTGTGTGAACCTGACAACAGTATGTTTCCTCCACAAAACAAGTTTTCACATATTGCGGCTCTGGAGAAAGTGAGGTCAAAGTCTTCTGCTGCTGATAGTAAGGTGTTTTCCAGGACTCGAGTAGCTCCTGGAAGCTGGATCAAATTCTGGCAAGGAGGTTAGTGTTCTCAGATTTTGACTCCTCCATTGAAGAGGAACATGGTCGGGGTTTGCGGGAATATTGTATGGCTCTTCAGTAATCAGTGGACCGACAGTGGCCAGAGGAGGCTAGTGGAGGAGAATGAGGAGGACATATCAGGTAACAATAAGCTCTTCCTGATGAAAGGCTTATGCCTGAAACTTCAATTCTCCTGCTTCTCGGATGCTGCCTGACCTGCTCTGCTTTTCCAGCACCACACTCTCATTTCGGGCAACAATGACAGCTTGGTAGCAGAAAGCCAATGCAGTCTACGCTTTTGCAGGGAGGTGATGGCAGAACTCTATGGAATAATAGGGCAAACACTGATGCCACTGATGTCACCTTATAAGAGTGATGCTAGTATGCAGTTTTCTCGCCAATGAATCTTAGGAACACAGCACATAGGATCGGGAGAATGCCAAATTACCATTTGAGACTGCTCTGCCATCCAGTATGATCATGGCTGATTTTGGACTTCAACTCCCTTTCCCCTCTGCGCTTCATATTTCTTGATTCCTTGAGAGATTAAATATCTGTCAATTTTAGTTTTAAATGTATTCACGAGCAGCACTTTCACAATCCTCTGAAGTAGAGAATGCCAAAGATTCCTAACCTTTTGAATGAAGAAATTTCTCCCAATCTCTGCTAAATAATTAGCCTCTGAGATATATATTGCCCCTTCGAGAGCTACCAGCTCACTGCACTGTATGCATTACTGCTCATGAAAAATGTTGCTGCCAACCATCGAAAACTACAGGGCTTATTTTGTCTAGTGTGGTTGTGGAAAACTATTTCTGGTCTAACTAGAAGAGTCTCTTCTAGTTACAAGTAATTTCTTGCATGTTAGAACTAATCATAACTAATTAGATTGATATGATAAACATTGTTACAGAGCCTTTGAGAAGACAAGGTGAAAGGCCGCACTTCTTCAACATCCTAAGCACTCTGCTCATCATAACACGTCATAGTGGATAGTGTTTATGGCTTTCCTTATTATTAACCCTTTCAGATCCATATATCATATATCTAACCTTTTTTTCTGAACATTGACATTTATAAGTCTTAAGCCTTTTAAAAAGTATTCTATTCTTACAACCAAAGTGAATAATCGCACACTTCTCCATATAACACTCCACTTTGTTCACCACTCATTTAACTGGACTTCATCTCTTTACTGTCTTTTTATGTCCTCCTCACAGCTTGCATTCTGCATAGTTTTGTATCATCAAAAAATCTGGATACATTACTGTTCATCTAAGCCATTAATATATTTTGTAAATGATCCTTTTGGCACTCCACTAGCCAAAGTCTGCCAATTTCACAATACCCCAAATAGCCCTAATATGATCTTCCTGTATATTAACCAATCTTCTCTTCATGCTAATATATTACCTCAAATTCCATGATCCCTTACCTTGTATATTTATCTTCCATGTGGATCTTATTGAATGTATAAGTTGACTTTGTTTATTAGATTAGATTACTTACAGTGTGGAAACAGGCCCTTCGGCCCAACAAGTCCACACCGACCCGCCCAAGTGTAACCCACCCATTTCTGTACATTTACCCCTTTACCTAACACTACGGGCAATTTAGCATGGCCAATTCACCTGACGTGCACATCTTTGGACTGTGGGAGGAAACCGGAGCACCCGGAGGAAACCCACGCAGACAAGGGGAGAATGTGCAAACTCCACACACTCAGTCGCCTGAGTCAGGAATTGAACCCGGGTCTCTGGTGCTGTGAGGCAGCAGTGCTAACCACTGTGCCACCATGCCACCCACTATCTGCCTTTCTAATTCCATGCTGCAAATCCTGTATAAATTTGTCCCTTCCATAAAACCATGTTGACATGTTCTATTCAAGGAACATCCTGACTGTGCAAGGAATTACGCTGCCAATAGATTTAGGATTGTCAGTCAAGGTTGCAGAGAGGCTCAGGAGCGAATTATTGCAGATGCTGGAATATGTACTGAAAACATCAAATGCTGGAGATCACAGCAGATCAGACAGCATCCATGGAGAGACAATAAGCTTGAGTCTAGCACTTGCTCATACTGGAATGATACATATATTAAGTCACAGGGCCTTGTTCTTTGCAGCTACACAGACTACACCCATTTAAACTCAAGGAAATAGTTGACAACCATTCTCTGATTCAATTAGAGCCAAACAGTTCAGTTTAAAAGTTGAACAAAACCTGGCGGTTAACTGTCATTCATCATTGCAGGTGCCTGCTCTATGAGAATGACTCCACCAATCAGACTCCACTTGCCAACCAGTCAACACTCTCCTCTCATCCAGTCAAAACATTGTTTTTTCCTTTACTTGTACTGCTTGTGAATTGTTCTGATGAGTGCAGGATGGCTGCAAGGTTCAAGTGAAGACTGTACCAATGTTACAACTTCCTGTCCCCACCGAACTGGTGAAAGTTCCCTGAGAATCAAAACCCATCAATCTTTGATTGCACATTCAACTTCCCGATCTTATTTACTCTATGTCAGTTTGCAAGTGGTTCAGGTAATATCCAGAGATTATTAACAATTTGGTTATGCTTTTTAATCGAGTTCATTGCTGTTTATATTCCCCAGGTAGAATCTTGTTGTCCTATTGAAGTCATGGATCGTGACTTGGTCCATCGAAATCTTTTCCTTCCCATCATAAAATTCCTCTCTATCCTCAAGCGTGATGCCCCAGCTGTAGGCAGGAACACAGCCTTTGGAAATCAGGCTCTGAGCTGCAGCAAATTGTGTAAATTGCTCTAACTACCATCCACTATCACAACATTCCTTTTTACTCCTCTCACCTGAATAAATCCCTGCATCAGTATGCTGTCAGTTTACATTCTCCACGCAACAGTCCTTGTACTTGTCTGTACTAACCCTAAAAAACTTGAACTGGGTGGACAGTGCAAGAGCTGAGGATCCTGTATTGACACCTTTTGGTTCCTGCCTCATGTGCAGTCGTGTTCTTGTCTCTGAGCACAGACCAAATCAGAAACACACAGCCCAAGGGTTTGATGCCTTATGGAACAAGTATTCAGCTAATTTTCCTCCTCCCTAATGCACTGCTGTGTCCAAAACCCATCAACTTGGAGCCAAAGTTACTGGAACTGTAAACACTTACTGCGGATGTGATTACCATGTGGATCATATTGGTGTCTACCAGTCCCACAAACTATGTCTGTAATATATCAGCACCAACCCCCCACCCCCCTCCACCAGCTTTATTATATTTTATCTCACTAATTTGGTTTTTAAATGGGAAATATCACCCACCTGTTATCTGTAGCTAAATAAAGCAGTTCATTAGTTAAACTGTAAATTTAATGGAATACTTCTATCTCATCAGTACCAGTTTATTGGTAATCTAAGTTATAGATTTAGCAAATAAACAGAGACATACCCAAGAAGTACTGAATTCCCACCTGCACCACATTCCCAAGTTAGCACTGGTACCATGAAGCATTCTGTCCTTAACTCTGAGAGCATTAAGTCTCTGCATTGGATCCAGCTCCTGGCAATGACTTCTAGATTAGATTAGATTAGATTACTTACAGTGTAGAAACAGGCCCTTCGGCCCAACAAGTCCACCGCCGAAGCGCAACCCACTCATACCCCTACCTAACACTACGGGTAATTTAGCATGGCCAATTCACCTGACGTGCACATCTTTGGACTGTGGGAGGAAACCGGAGCACCCGGAGGAAACCCACGCAGACACAGGGAGAACGTGCAAACTCCACACAGTCAGTCGCCTGAGGCGGGAAATGAACCCGGGTCTCTGGCGCTGTGAGGCAGCAGTGCTAACCACTGTGCCACTGTGCTGCCCACTTCTCAGCTGTGTGTCACTACCAACCTTGCCTACTTGTCTTCTCCCCTGTCCTCTGGAAGGAAGACCTGCTTCCTTTCGCAGACTACTGCCAACAGTACCTGAAAGGCAGTATGGTTGAATCGTGGGATGGCCCTTCCACTTCCTGTCTCCAATTCCACACCTGCATCTGACTCAAGGAACACCTGACATTGTTGCTTGGACAGTTCCCTTGATGGTAGTTTCTGAATTGCTGATGATAAAATGCAGAGGAAAGTCCAGTCACCCACCTGTGCAAGTTTCTGACATGCATTGCTAGTGGATGTTGGATATCTGCCGTAATGACAAAGTACTGAGCCATATTTGTACAAGGAATTGTGCCCACACATGAAGTGACAGCTTGCAACATTCAGAACATGTTGATGATAATGTCAGTCAGCATGTAGCACTGATTGACACTCGCTGCCATCTTGGAGCACCATGCTTCAGTCTACACATTCCCCTTCTTAATCTCTCATAGTTGAACAGACGCCAAAGTTTTGAAGGATCTTCTGTTCTAATTAATGAGGTCATCAGTTTCATTTAATTTAGTTGCTGATTTGTTTCGACTCAATGAATTTGTAGAAGTTTTTATACTGTTATTCCTGGTTGCTGATGCCCACAAGAACTGGTATAACTTATTGATGAAGCACTTGGTTCCTACTCAATGGTTCCACTCGTACTACTTGCTTGATGTAATATTCTGCCCCCATTAGCCAACAGAGAGAATGATCAAAAGCAGCAGAGAACAGGAGGAGCTGCACAAAGAGAAAGATAAAGGAGAAGTTCCCAGGGGCCATATCCCCACAGGGAATTTTAGAAGGCAATATTCCACTCTGTACCAAAGTGAGGAACAGTGTGTCATCAACTCTTCTTGCTGCTAAATGCATGCTCAGCTGTTCAAGGATAAAAGAAGGCACTTACAGGAACATTTGGCTCAAATATGGCAACTTGAATTTCATATCAGTTATCCTACACTCTGCATACCACTGGTGCACATTCACTGTTCTTTCTTAAACATCCTTAACACAGAGGTGTCAAAGCATAGGCAGCACCAGGAATGACACTTTGAGACAGTTCATTTGCCTTACAGAGAGGAAAGGGAAGAAAATCCAAGGAACATTCAGAATCAAAAGCAGGAAAACAAGACATGCAATTTTCAACATAGTAGATCTTATATTTAATGAAAGGTATTTGTAAATCAATAAATTTGCTTCACTGGGAATCTGAAATCAAAGTAATTTTTTGACAAGCAGGTGTGTACTGAAATTTAGTTGATGCAGAAACATTGCTGCCAGACACTGCGCTGTTTTTTAAACAGCTTGTCAAAGGCAGTTATTATTCTCAGAAAAATCATTTTGCAAAGGCTTTACTAGGAATTGACAAACATGATTCCCTGATAGGTTTTGCAAAGTGATTTGTTGCCTTTTGGCATGGGAATAATGACGCTTTGGTGCTCATCATTTTGGATTCATTCAGTGCACCAAGTACTGACAGAGACCTGATATGAACATTGGTCAATGCTCTTACCATCATCCTTCAAAATATTCCATGCATCTCCCACATCAAAGAGCTTCTTTCTTTTCATATGTTTC
Source organism: Chiloscyllium punctatum (assembly GCF_047496795.1). Taxonomy (NCBI): domain Eukaryota; kingdom Metazoa; phylum Chordata; class Chondrichthyes; order Orectolobiformes; family Hemiscylliidae; genus Chiloscyllium; species Chiloscyllium punctatum. Next base: position 60,163,464 of record NC_092744.1, read on the forward strand.
AATACATTATTATTTCTCTTTATGATAGGTTGAGGTCAATATTTAATTTCATATTTAATACTAAATCCATAACTTGGCATTTTCGGTGGATTGTCCTCAGTAGCTTATTGAAGCATGCTATCTATCTTTTTACACAATCATCAGCACCACAAATTATGAATTCTTGCTCAGAATGAAGCAGATTTCTTCCCCTAGAGAAAAATGTAATTAATTTTAATATTACCCCTAACTGCTATGAATTGCTGCAGATTCCAGATATTGCTCTGTATGATTTCCCAGTCTGTTTTATATTCAACTTGTTGGAGACTCCTTAAAATTTGATTTACACTTTGATGACAGTTATACGCAGTTTGTGCAAAATCATGCGACTATTTTTTTCAAAGTGGCCTGAAACAGCTTATGCAAATTTAGTTGGTGTTACTTCACACTAAACTGAGGTACTGCATTCATTCTGAAGGTAAGTAAAAATAATTTCACATTGATGTAAAATGTAAAATGTAACTGGCTTCAGGCTCGTTGAGGGTGACGTTTGGGTGATGGGGAGATGATAAACTGTCTTTTTGAAGGCAGGAAAATCTTTTTTGATGTAAGTACTCTCTCAATGTTTCATTCTTTGTGCCTTTTGTTTTGAGTGGCTTGTGAGGCTATTTAAGAGTCGAATTAAGAATTAACCACTTAGGCTTGAGTCTGGAGTCTAGGCCAGACTAGCTATGACATTAGTGAACCAGATGAGTTTTTATAAGAATTGACAATGTTTTCATAGTCATCATTGGACTTTTAATTTCAGATATTTATTGAATTCAAGTTCCAGTGTTTGTTGTGCTGGGATTTGTATTTAGTATCCCAAAACATTACCTGCATCTCTGGACCACTAATCCAGCAACAATGCCACAGCCTCCACAGCACTTCCACACCTCTTTTGTTTATTCAGGCATGGGATGTGGGTGTCATTGTCCGGGCCAGCATTTATTGTTCATTTCTTGGTGCCCTTCAGAAGGTGGTGGTGAGCTGCTTTTTAGAACCGTTGCAGTCCACGTGTTTTGCAGACAGAACTTCAACTTTCTTTAAATGGCTTGCAGAGGTTCTTCAAGAACAGCTGGTTTGGTTATTCGTATCTCATACAGCCAGGCAGAAAAGATGTACAGGCACTTATACCTGAATTTTGCAGTCGAGTGCTCTAACCTCTAACCTCTATTATATTTAAGAATTCTTCCATCTATTCCAGACAGTTGGGTTGCTCATTCATTTAAACTTTCAACTTAATATGACATTAGTTGGGCCTTGGGCATTAGTGAAACATCTGAGGCATTCTGTTGCCCTTCCCCAAATGTCAACTGCTTTACACTCATTTGACAGGACAGGAGGCTGTGAATTTAAATTCATCCTCTGTATTACAGGAAAGACAATAGCAAGCATGGTATTTAACACAAACACGAAGGAGGAATAATAAATTGAAAATATTATATCAAAATAACATGAAAAAAATTCCAATTATGTCATGAACAATTAAATAATTAAAAAAAGACATTACAAGACACTTGAGGGTATTATGAAGCAATATTTGAGATGAGTCACATTAAATTAATGGCTAAACTCTCAGTTTAAGAAATCTAGAAAAGGAGAAAAACAGGTGTAGAGGGAGGGCAGTTTGGAAGGGAATAAAAAAATTTGGGACTCAATAATCTGACTGTGTAGTTACCAGGAATGGAACAGTTAAAATTGGGAATGTCCTATAGCACAGGATTGGAGAAGTTCAGTGATTTCAGGGTGATGTGGGGAGGAGGGGATTACAGAGACAGCGATGGGTTAGACCAGGGGGGTAATTTGAGGCAGGTTAACCATATTTAAGGTTGCTGACAAGTCCAGAAGGGCTGGGAAGGATAGTTTCCCTTTGTGTTATTTGTGACCTTGAGAAGAGCAATTTCGATGCTGTCAGGGGAGGAATGGAATTTGTAAATTGGAAGGAAGAACCTAGTTTGAAAAGTACAAGCTATACTGAAGTGAAAAGGTACAGTTGGTCAAAATATGGTAAGAGATTCCAAGTATCTGAAGAGTTCAGCACAGTGCCCCAGTATTGTGGGTTTTATTCAAGAGGTGGATGTGGGAAGAAACAGAATTTAGCATATAGTTTCCGATTCATATTGAAACTTGATCTTGAAATTCGGCACTTATGGTGCCCCCTGTCATGTCTGTTCCTAAGCTGATTACATTTACTGTACTCTATATAGTCTGGAATGTAATTTTACCAGTGCAAAATGGTGTCAAATGGGAATTCCATAATTAGCTTCACGAGAACTTAATTAGCTGAACGAAATAATCATCTTAATTGTAACAAGAATGTCAATAATTATTTGTCATAATTGTAGTAAATAATAGCTCTATAACCATTTATAGTGACACGGTAAGGATAAGTTATAATCATATTAGTGTGTGTAATGACTGAAAGGTGGTCAGTCCACTTTGTACTGCCAGAGTTGTCCTACAAAATGGTAATAAGCCATAGTGCATGAGTCATGGTCCCCCAGCTCTCTCCTCACCCCCACCTTCCCCTACCATTCTCTCCTAATTCTCTGCCTCTATCTCTACCCCACCCCTCCCCACCCTGAATCCCAATCTCTCTCTCCATACACCCACATACAGAACTCCCCACCCCCTTTCCCCATCCCAATCCCAATCCCAACCTAACCACCAAACCGCCCCCCACCTCTGATCTCTTCCCACTCCCATCATGATCTCTCTTGCTGTCTCCCCTTCATTCTCATCTCTTACCCTCTCCCTCTCTGCAATTCTCCAATATCTGCTCCTGTATGGTTTAAAGCGGGGCATAGCACAAATGCATTGGTGTCAGTAATTAAAGAAAAAGTTACAATATTTGAAAGAATGTATAAGATTCTCTACAATTGATCTGATTGTAGAAATTTGGAAACATTCTCCACCCTGGAGGCTCCTTGCCTTCATTCCTGATGAAGGGCTTTTGCCTGAAACATTGATTTACCTGCTGCCTGACCTGCTGTGCTTTTCCAGCACCACTCTAATCCAGGCTCCTCATCATCACAGCCCACTGGAACTGCATCCACTGGTGCAACCGTGTTAGCTTATGAAGGGGAAGATATTGTTCTGATCCTGCATTACATTATTGCTGGACAAGTCAGATCCCAGACTGAAATGTAGCTTGATCTTTTTTAAAAATTATTTAACAAGGTGGTCCTTCACTTTATAATAAAATATGTTTTTTTCTTTAAAAGGAAATACAAATAAAATAAATCAAGCTATTTACATTCAACATAATTTGAAAGATTTGAAAAACATAATAAAAGTACAATCCCATCTATCACAATGCTAACACTTTACACAAACACCACAACATCTATAAGATTAATGCAAGTTGGTTTGATAGCCTGTTCCTTAATCAGTCCCACAACAGTGGTTAGACTTTTCAACCTTAATAAACCATTCAAAGTTCCAAACAAGCACTTCTGGTCTAAACTACCTCCTTTCTTCAGAAGAAACTGTTTCACATATCTAACTTCCATTGGGACCTTTACAAAGTGAAAAACAAAAGCTTTCCAAGATTTGGGGTTTACCCCATAAAAACCTGATCCTTCCAAATAGAAAGAAAGCTCTTTAATGTACACTCCATCCATTCATAAAGGTCTCCCAATACAAGGAAATTCCCATCAGCATAGAGTCATAGATTCATACAACATGGAAACAGACCCTTTGGTCCAACCAGTCCATGCCGACCATGTTCCCAAACTAAACCAGTCCCACCTGCTTGAGTTTGTTCTATGGCCCTCCAAGCTTTTCCTATACATGTACTTACTCAAATGTCTTTTAAATGTCGTAACTGTACCCGCATCCACTACTTTCTCTGGCAGATCATTCCACACATGAACAACTGTGTAAAAATATTGGCCCTTATGTCCTTTTTAAATTTTTCTCTACCCACCTTAAAAATATGCCCCTTAGTTTTGAACTCTCCCTCCCTCGGGAAAAGACCCTTGTCATTCACCTGATCTAAGACCCTCATGATTTTGTAAACCTCTGTAAGGTCGTCCCTCAACTTCCTAAACTCCATGAAAGAAGTCCACTCCTTCCAGTCTATTTATATCTCAAACCTCCCATTCCCAGCAACATCCTGGTGAATCTTTTTTGAACCCCCTCCAGTTTAATAATATCCTTCATATAACAGGGCGACCAGAACTGCACACAGCACTCCATCAGAGGCCTCACCAGTGTCGTGTACAACCTACTCCTATCCTCAAAAGTCTGAGCATTGGATGCAAGCGTGTTAAACACCTTCTTAATCCCTGTCTGTCTGTGATGTAAATTTTAAGGAATTATGTACCTGAACCCCTAGGTCTTCCTGTTCTACAATGCTACCCAGGGTTCTACCATTAATTGTATAAGTCCTGTCTTTGTTTATATTACCAAAATGAAATACCTCACATGTATCCAAATTCAACTCCATCTGCCACTCCTCAGCCCATTGACCTAATTGATCAAGATTTCTTTGTAATCTGAGATAAACTTCACTGTCCACTGTACCACTTGTTATGGTGTCATCTGCAAACTTACTATCCATGCCTCCTATATCCTCATTCAAATCATTTATATAAATGACATACAAAAGAAGGCCCAGTTCCAATTCCCATGGAACATTGCTAGTCATAGGCATACAGAAGATGGAACAGTTCTCCTTTAGTCTCGTTGATGAAGGGCACACTTTCCTATGAGAAACTTCTTAATCAGGTCTCCTGGGATGCCTATAAAATTGTTCAGAGAGAAATATAGTGTGTGGTATATTCCTCTTCAAAACTGCTTCAGTCATCTTTCTTCCAATACACTGCTCCTCCTCCACTAAAATAGCAAACAATGGGATATTCAATGGGAATCCAAAACCTTGATTCATAATTACTTACTTTGTGAGGGTTGAAAGAACTTGCAGTGGTGTTGCAAGTTTTCAAACAGTCTGAAGCAAAGCCAGTTCAGTTCAGATGCACATTTAAAAAAAAACTCTGCTCTAAAAGCTTTACTATAATTCCATCAATCATTTCTTAAAACATCTTTATAAAGTGTGGCCCCAAAGTAAAGTACTTCTGCCAGCATTAGCTGGAATATAGTGCTTCTTTTTTTACTTTGTGACTGAAGGCATTAGTTAACACTTTAGGGCATCCCTTTTATGCAATTCAAAATAATGTCCATGCGCTATTATAATAAGTTCCCAGCAGTTTCGGCATGGACCCTATTTGAAGGCTGCAGATCAGTAATGGTCACTCAGTTTGTATTGTGTGGAAACTTGGCATTCATGGAATCCAACCCAATTTACAAGCCTCAGTGATCACAAATATTCTTTGAATACCAAAGGAATGCTGAGAAGTAGAGTTACAGGTTCTAAATTTTAACATCTATGATGAGATCCAGGGAACAAAGTATCAATTATGAACTTTTCTGGGGAGGGATGGGAGTGGTACTGGAAGTATTAGTGGAAGTGAAAGGCTTCCTTGAATACAAGTCACTTTCTGGCTGAGAAGAAGAACGAATCTGGTCATCAGTTGATTTGGTATTCTCAGACTCCAAGTGCTTAAATCTAGCACAATGATTAACCTCAATTTGATGGTTTTTTAAAATATATAAATCTTCAGTGCAAGGTAAATGTAAAAATCATTGACTGTTTCATGTTTGAAGTGAATCATATTCTGTTTTGTTATATATTTTCTTCCCAATTTATTTATTTACTGTCGAAGTCAATGATCTCAGCTATTTCTCCGGAAAATAAAAATGCTTTGGATTTGTAAAGTTTGCTGCAAAGAATTCAAGGAAATGTCAGTAGTTTTTAAATATCATGAATACTAAAGAAAGATATGTCAGAAAAAAGAACAGTAGACTCTTGTCACAGACCATGGATGCATGCATTATAATCAAGTGAGACTCTGATTAGTTTTGCCATAAAATGATTAAACTACACATTCAATCTAAATCGGCATTTTCTGTCATAGCTGAAGCAACCATATCTGAACGTTGGTGTTATGTTTTATTTTACTGGAAAATCCCCATTAAGTTCATGCAATTTGTAAAGATATTTATTTGCAACATTATTAATTGGAAGGGCAGGACTTCTGTTTGTAAGATATTATTAGCTCTCATATACCGCTAAAAGGCTGTGTTTTGTCTAAGTATGGAGTCATTCAGTGAAAATTATGAAGGGGAAATGTTAAATTGAAATATGGTTATTGTTTAAGAGGTAGCACTGTCCATAATTTCAGAATAATATCCTGTAATAATTATTTTGTTTATTCTTTTCTGTAAAAATTTCCTTGACGCTGTGAGAAAAATCAGGTTTAGCCTAATGGACACTGTCAGTCTATGACAATGCCTATGAAGAATGCAGGGAAGTGTGATAATTACTCCTGGGCTGAGAACTGGTTACGCGTTTAATTGTATAAACCAGAATTATTGTTCTGTGCCATGGAAAGGAAATAAATGTTTCCCTTTCTACAGTAAATATTTATTTTATGTGTTAGCTGATGTTGGCAGGCCAGACACCAGGAAACGTACATAGTGTCCTGAAATCTGATTAAGATTCCAAGGACCCTGCTGCACTGTTGACTGTTAATTTCCTTGTTGTTGCATTGCATGTCCTACAAAGTTGGACTGACGACCTTTTGAGAGCTTGTTCAAATCCTGAACCTTGAAAATTGTTTGAACTTGCTATATATGAAAATATGCAAAATTATATCATTCCATATTAAAATTACAACTTACAATCTATTTTTGAATTTCTCAATCATTTGAGGCAATTGGCTGTTATATGTTTATACGAAGTGTATTTAAAAATGGTTTTCCTCAGTTAATATTAATAGCGCACTCATGAAGCCTGCAACAAAAATCTAATAAACAGACATTATAAGTTATTTACTGCAACTTATGAATACGTATAATACACATGTAAATATATTGCAAATGTGTGGTATGCCAATATATACTGAGCTATTCTGTTGATAGAAGTATGCTATGAAATACCCAAAAGACTGCAGAAGAAAATGATTGAATCTAACAAATAAAAATGACTGATGTTGATTTTACTGGAAATTAGCAGACTATTTTTCTTGCTGCTTGATTCCAGCACCTAAAATTGGTTGACAACAAAAAGTGCTGAAAGTTTCTCCCCGGAGCCACTGATCATTGTTGATATGAATACACAAAATACTGAGCTCATAATATTTGCTCATTTTGATGAACATATTAATACCTGCAAGATCATAAGTTTCTTGTGAACTAAAGTAAGCCTGGACTTAGATGTGAACCACAAAAGTAAAACAGAATATTTGCAAAGTCATGTACAAGCTGATTTTGCGTACTTACTCATACAGTACCAGCCGTTATCTGGAGATTGAGAGTGAACTGTGTCAACGGGATGAAAGGAACATCTGAACACAGTCAGCAGAACCTTCACTTGGAAAAATAAGATGTAGAATCTGTTTGGATAGAGCTAAGAAACAGCAAAAGGTCACCAAACATTTATACAGGTTGTTTGTAGGTCACCAAAGAGAAGGGGTAAAGTACAGCATGGTAGAAATCAAGAAAGAAATGGTGCATGTAACAAGGTAATTCGTTAATTGTGGGTGATTTCAATCAACATTTGCACTCGTAAATGTATTGAGCATCAATGCTGTGGAGGACACATTGTTGGAACGTGTATAAGATGGTTTTCTAGTGCAGTCTGTTGAGGATTTGATTAGGATTTGATTTGTAAGTTTGTAGATGAGCCCAAAATTGGAGGTGTAGTGGACAGCAAAGAAGGTTACCTCGGAGTACAATGGGATCTTGATCATATGGACCAATGGGCTGAGGAATGGCAAATGGAGTTTAGTTTAAATTACATAAATGTGAGGTACTTGGTGCTTAATGGAAAGGCCTTGGGGAGTGCTGCTGAACAAAGCAACCTTGTAGTGCAGGTTCATAGCTCCTTGAAAGTGGTGTCACTGGTATACAGAATAGTGAAGAATGTGTTTTTTCCTGCAGGGCTGTTTTTCCTGGAGCATTGTAGACTGAGGGGTGACCTTATAGGGGTTTATAAAATCATGAGAGGCATTGGGAAGATAAATAGACAAGGTTTCTTTGCCCTGGGATGGGGAAGTTCAAAACTAGAGGATATAGATTTAAGGTGAGAGGGGAAAGATTTAAAAAGGACCTAAGGAGCAACTTTTTCACATAGAGGGTGGTGCGTATATGAATGAGTTGCCAGAGGAAGTTGTGGAGGCTGGAACAATTTCAACATTGAAAAAGCATCTGGATGGCTATATGAATCGGAAGGGGTTAGAAAGATATGGGCCAAGTGCTGGCAAATGGGACTAGATTTATGTACGGTATCTGGTTGGCATGGACGAGTTGGACTGAAGGGTCTCTTTCCATGCTGTAAAGCTCAATGACTCTCTAACTCTAATTTGAAAAATCTGTAACTTTGATACCTTTTGAAGGGAACTGTTCAGCTGGATATTGAGCATTTAGTTTATTGCTTGATTGAAGACAAACATGAAGTTCATTAAGCTTTATAGATTTTGTTGTGACCGTCATTTGGTAATTAAGCATTAAGCAAAAAGAGAATTATACAATTTATAGAATTTCAATGAATTGTTTTGATACTCAAATCAAAAATTCTACTCTCAGTTCGAATGCAGTTCCATGCTTTTGTACAGTTAAATTTTAACATTATGATCTGTTAGATCATCCAACTAGGTGCACTTACAGAAAATTAGAGTAATTAGATTATTGAACCAAATAGAGTACTATTGCAATTAATTAGCTATCTGAATTATGAGTGGCCAATCAACCCAGCTGGCTTTTAATTAGATTTATTGCTTTATTTATAATGGTGGCACTGGACATGAACTTTGGTCATGCATTTATGTTTGTTTGAATGGATAGTCCACTGTCGAAAGACATGCAATGCATTTGTGGACATTTCCTTGAGGTTATTTGTTGATTAGATTTGGTAATTTTAGTTGCACAAAATCAGTGGCATCAGCCATCCCATCGACTGAGCAAAGCAAAGCATTGTTAATTTTAAAACATCCAGGTAATTTACTTCCTGTGTTGAAATTGCTGCCCATATTTAAACACAACATTCAGTGGATTGGAATAATTTGTTGAGAGGGGTGGGATGATCAAGCAAGTTAATGGCATGTGCCACAGCAAATTTAGAAGTACAAATAAGTGCATGTACTTCCTGGAAAACATACAAAAGTATGTCTTACAGTGAAAGGAAATGAACTATTCACTAGAAACAATGGGGGAAAATGTAATGGAGGTAATTCAAGTTGAATGTTTGTCTTTATGTTGAAACAATACCATATCTAAATTTCATGTTAGTTTGATGCAAGCCTATATCCTGGATAAAGATTGGCCTTCTAAAATTCACTAAATTAAGATTTTCAGATTTCTTTTGTAAGTGGACTCCCTGTTTTCACAATATAACTGATGTATCAGGGCAAATGCAGAAGATAAACAGGAACATGTTTTTTTAAGATGTCTTGATATTACAGTTAAGCACTTCTGTGGTTCTTTGCGCTTTCAAAGAATATTATTCAGATTATTGAGGAAAGCATGCAGTTATCCTCCTTCTGTGAGAGTAACAGCAGTGATCTTTAAAACATGGAGGCATTATTGGAGTCTGCATTTAGTTGTGCTCCATGCACAGTCAGGTGAGAAGACACTGAGAACTGAAGAGTTTGAGAAAAGCAAAACAAATGATTGACTAACTTTCAATGTTTTAGTTACAGATGAAATTAAAAGAATTGTAATGTTAATCATGTTAGAAACCATAGACCCTAGTTAGAGATTTGGCAATGTACCCACAGGAGACCAGGAAATATGATAGAATAAAGTTTAACTGTGATTCCAACCCATGATTAACTTTTCTTCGTTTTCCTTTGCTCATGGTTGAGGGGTACGTCTTAAAGCAGTGTTCCTCAGCACCCTTGCACATCAAGAGAACATGTCTCTAACCATTCCTGGGACACTCTGCAAATTCTGTATGGTATAACCTCTGAAAGTGGTAGGGAACGTTTATGAACTGAGGTGATACATATTTCACATGGAGTCTGAAAATCTTTCAGAGCTTTATTGATTCTGAAGGCAATCTATTGGTCTCAATAATGGCGCTGCTGGCTACTTTTGAAGATGAAGTACCCTTTATCTTCATTAATGTTTCACCCTGGGCAATTCTGCTGATAGTTCAATTTTGCTAGTGGCTATTTAAGGCAGGTGCCTTGTCTTGCAATGGAATTTTGCATGGGTAAGCATGCTTGATTCAGATTCAGGGGTTGCTCATCAACTCTTCTGTCAATTGAGAAATGGTGCCAAACATTCAAACCTTAGGTGACCTAAAAGATAAATGTTGAGCACTCAGAGGCACATTAGTACTAGATAACAGTAAAACGTTTATTTATGATCTGTCTTAGGACTTAGGACCTACAGCAATCTTGTGATGATGTCACAGAGCTGTTCCCCACTGGGCATAATTGGTACAGTGTGGGCAGAGTTAGATAGAGTGGTGAAGTAGGAAGGGAGAAGCATGTTGCGTAGGCGAAATAGAGTTAAATGACCAAGTTTTGGAATAGTTTTTCAATAATGTAATGGCAAGATTAGAGCCTGATTATCTCTGATTACCATTTGTCCTAGTAATTAGTGTAATCAAATAGTGATGTATTATAAAGAAGCCCCCCCCCCCCACTTCCCAAGTGTACATTGAACCCAAACTCTCGGATGTGGGAATAAAATAACACAACAAAAGAACCATCCCTAGGTTTAATTCAGGTATCATTCCTTAAGTTTGATTGATGAGGCCTAAAGCATTTCAATATTGGACTTCATTGACATTGTGCCAACAAGCTAGCTTAAAGCAACAGGCTGCTCACAGACAAAGGATAATTGAAGTAGCCATGCTGTAAAAGTCCACACATAAGTGATGGAAGAAGGAGGTGTGGACACATTAGTGGTGTGGTGGGAGGCGCTGCAGCAGCAAGCAGCATTGTTGGTGTCAGCAGCAATCACTCATGGAGTGATAGTTAGCCCTGGATTTCCTGAGTGTAGTGGATTGTGGCAATCTCAGTGAAAATTAATCTCAGAGCTACCATGTAACGATCTTGGATGGGGAGCTTGATGAGGCATGTTCAGAAGAAAAAAGCAGACAGGTGTGCACAAAGAAATGCTTGATGCATTTTCAGGCCTGGCAGAAAGACTGCTCCCATAGTCCTTCAACAATCTTAAGTATGGCTCTGTGCAGAACTCAATGCCCATCCTTTCCAGCTAATGAAATAGTGGCCAAATGTGTTACCACAGTTGAGGGCCCACCACGATGAAGTATTTAATGGCGGATGTTACAGCCTCCATTGCAGCACAAGTGGCAGCTACCCAACATCTGGGTGCTAGAGTGAAAGTTCGGCTTTGAGTCAGGTCAGCTCAGTTCACTGCTGCCACCATTGTTGCAGATTCTGGTGCATTGCACAAAGGGGAATGCAGGTTTTTGCAGCTTTCCAAAAAATTATCCTGGAACACATAATGAGGCTTGCTGAGGCACTACCTCATGGAGTGACAATGATGACATGGAGCACAAGCCTGCTTTCTGACCTGTGGAAACATTCAATCTTACCACTGCTGCTGTGCCATTGTCAGTGCTCATAAGACCATAAGACCATAAGACATAGGAGTGGAAGTAAGACCATTCAGCCCATCGAGTCCACTCCATCATTCAGTCATGGCTGATGGGAATTTCAATTCCACAAACTGTTTACTGTCAGTGAGCCAGTCCAGATCACTTCCACCTTTTGCAATTGCAGCATATCTCTTAATTTACATGTTGCGCCCTAAAGTAACTGACTAAAGTCAACAGTACCCCGTACCTATTTTCCCTCTAATTTCTTTTCTTCTGCGTGGCCTTTTGAAGTCTTTGTGCAGCAACAACATTGAAACTGGAAGTCCATCTTTGGCATATTGGCTTGCATGGACCCTTGGAGCAACTGCACATCCACGCAGCTTAAAAATAATGTTGCTCTGCACACATTGGGAATCATTTCCCTGCTGAAGCAGCGGGCTTGCTCCACAGGTATCTCTAGTGGGACAGATTGCAATACATTCCTTTTTTATTACATACAGAGCATCAGTGAATTCCTGTACAATGAGGTACAAGATGTTGAAGGCGTCACTTTTTCCCACCTGCAAGGAGCCCAACATGAAGCTGTACTTAGCTATGGTCAACTTCACTGTCACTGGCAGTGTCATCTTCACCATCATCTGGAGTTGTAGGACTGCTTCTAACAGGTAATGCATGTCAGTGATTACCTCCTTTCGTAAAGTAGAGTCACTCCACAGTTTCCTGCTTGAGTTAAAGTTTTAAAATTGTTTCTTGAAAATCATGCATCGTTATTGTCTTTTGCTGAGAGCTCTTTTCTTCCCCACTCCCTCACCTTCCCTTCAAACAGCTTGAACTCATCTGTATCCCCTCTTCTCATTCTCCCTGTTATGCTGCAAACCAGGTGGAATCAGAAACGCGGAAACCACAACCAATATCTTCATCACCAGACACATGTCGATGTCAGCAATTCCAACTTGCTGTACAAAACTCCAAATACTTCTATTTACTCAGTAACATTCAGTAGAAACCAATCAACAAGTAACTTGCAAATAGTTGATGATCACGTTAAATAGCATTGATAGAAGTCGCTCATTCTTAATGCTAAATGTGTGTGAGATTAAAGGAGGGAGGTAGTTGAAATGTTCAGGTCAAAAATTGGCTCTGCTTTGTTCTGAACAGCTTTCCAAGCTGACTGATATCACAATCTGAATGCTTCTAGTGCGTGCTCCCTGTACCCAGTCTACCAACTTATACAAAATTATGTTCAGTGTGGTGTATACCAGAACTGTGAAGGTGCAGTACAGACATGATTTTGGAACTGAAACTAAAGGGAAGTTTTGTGGCATTAAATTTAAGCAGATACTAATTCTTCCTGTGTGGAATTTAACTGATTCAAATTATTTGTTGTTTGAGGGGTCATATCATAAAATGAATTAGAGCACAGCAGATTGTTTCCCTTTTGAGCTTAAGTTTACAATCCTCCTGACTGATGAAAGTATTATGGATCAACTGATCATGAAAGAAAATGGTTATCTACTTTGTAGTTTTCCTGTGATATCTGTTTTCTCACTAAATGTGCTTAACTTGCTATGTCCTTTATCCTTGTAAATAAAACTGTCATTTTTTTTGTGCATGCTGTGCAAGACAAAATAAACCTACTAACATGGGAGGATTAAATGAAGGAATTCAATGTCTTGGACAAATAACAATGAGATTTAAATGGAACACTGAAAAGATTTACCACCCAAATGTTATAGATTTCCTCCATAAAATTTATGTGACTGTTTGATTTCTAGTCATTACAGGTCACATTGAATCATTGGACATTTAGAGATCTGCAACTTGCACTTCATCTTTCATTTTGGAGAGGGATTTTCAATAATATGACAGCATGGCCTTATTGATCAATGAATCAATACCTTTTAATAATTTGATGTCTTATAAACAATTCATTTGTGGCATGAAAGGACCACATGATTAAATTAAAATGCTGTGGTTATAGGAAGGATAATCCAAAAACAAACCAAGAATATCTGACATGCTTGAGTGATTAATTTTGGTCTCTCTTTGAGAGACGGAGGCAATTTATTTCTTAGCTTTCAATAGAAAGACTTGCATTTATTATAGCACTCCTTATTCGGCAAATGATGTTTCAGAGGAGCAAAAAGACACAGCAGTTAACAAGTATGGAGAAAGGAGAAGGAAAAAGCAAGGGTATGATGAACAAGTGAAGTCATAGTTGAATACAAGAACTGTTAGGAGGTAAATGCAAGCAGTTAGAGAAATAGCTGGATGGAGAATTTCAGAGGGTGGATTTCAATACTTGAAAAAGATTTTTGTCTACCCTTTTCCATAGATTTGAAATGATCCCACTTCTGGACTCAAAATTTTGGAATTTTGTTGAGTGTACAGCTTTTGGCTATCTACATGACTGGTGGACGGATATCCTGATGCTCGGCACCTGACTGCAGTACTACTGTAAACGTGGAATCTTAGATGTACATTCTGATAGCAACTAGCACCTAACTCTTTACAAAAATCTTTACACCTGTCAATCATGGCATGGCTGGAATTTAACTTGTGGATGATTAAGATGTTTGAGGAATGCATGGTAAATGCAATGATGAAAGAGGATGAGAACAGCGTTTGGGGAGGTTTGAAAGTTAGGGCAATAAGTTGGAAATTAGCATGTTGGGGTAGATAGTGTTACTGGAATTTGGACAAGATGACATGATGGAAATTGGAACTTTGTTTGAAGGAAGATGTTTTGGGTTCATAGACCAGAATCAAAATCCAGTCATAATCTTTAATATTTCATTTTGCTAATAAGGTATTTTAAACACTTATAACTAAAATATACTAAAACAAACCACAGAATTATCATGTGAATACCGAAGTAGAAGAAATCACAGAAATTACAACAAAAAAAGGTTTTGTTTGACTGACTGTTATAGTCCACACCTTTTGAGACACAAGGTAAACGATAATGACTTTTCTTTAAAAGGTAATGTTTGTGGGGTGAATAGATAAACTTGATAGATAATGTATATTGTTGCTGTACTTCTAAAATGCTAATTATATCAAAATGATTTGTTATTAGATTCCTTTTAAAAAATGAAAAATAATGGAATTGCTTAAACATAAGAACTATGAGTAGGAGTAGGCCATCTGGCCCCTCCAGCCTGCTCTGCCATTCAATAAGATCATGGATGGTCTTTTCATGGACTCAGCTCCACTTACCCGTGCTCTCACCGTATCCCTTAACTCCTTTATTGTTCAAAATAAAACCATCTTAGCTTTAAAAATGTTTACTGAAGTAAATGCTTACAAGCTAAATACATTTTTTGTTCTCCTATTTATCACAACAAAATGAAGAAAGAAAAGCTTCAGGAAAATCAGGCTCATGTTTGTAAAACGAGGAATCTAGGATTACATAGGACAAATAAAGTCACAATTCCCTCTAACCCAGGTATTAAAGTAATTAAGTGTCACCTGTCTGATCAAGTATCAGGTTTGCTGGTGTGATTGGAAATTCATTAGGCTTGCTTCAGATCTATATTTTAGTTTCAACTGTGAGGATAACCTAATTATGTATTCAAGGTGTGCTCAATCTACCCTTCATTATTCTCTGTTTTACTAAATTTCAGTCTGAATGAGTTACAAAGCAGTAGGGTGCCTCATTAACTGTAAATCCCTGGTCATTCTATAGTGTGAGATTAGTTACATCAATTTAACAATCACCAATCTGAATGAAAATCAAATCAGACATTTGGAAACTACCAAGTGAAGCCAAATGGCTTAATCCAGTTCGGAGCCGCCTTTACAAATTAATTTAGTTAATGTATTGGAAGAGTGAATGATGTGAATAGAACTGATTTTTTTTTTTGGCTTCAAGTAAAATGAATACCTTTCGTGAGTAAATTGAGTCAGGGATCTGTTTCATTGGTGAAATAATTAAAGTTTTGATACAATTGTGAAAAAGGTTAAAAAGAATTAAATGAATTGTCATCAATTTCACTTCACCTGCTGGGAAATAGAAACATCATTGTTATCTCCATCTAAGTTATGTTATATGTTTGAAAGATGCAAGAATATAATTTTTAATTCTTGTCTATTTTTAATTTTTTTGGACAAAATGCAAAACAGCAATTTGGAATGTAAGCATGGTAAGTTAGACAACTAAATATGAACAAGTACATGTCATATTTCATAGGAATTAAAGTAATTTTGGAACAAAAAATGAATTAAGAAAGCAATGAACAGTTAATAAGTGACTACTGTATATGGGCTAACATGAGATGATACTTAGATTGAACACTAGTAACCAAGAGACAGTACAACTTTGCGGACTTCGATTTCATTGCCTGGTTATAGGTTTAAAGCAACTTGTATTAGTTTTTTCATTCACCCTCACCAATGATTACTAAATTATCAAATAAATCACAAGTAGATTCCAGTTAGATTCCTAGCTGGCTGTAGCTGTTGACTTTAAAGACTCGTGAATAATTTTCCCTGTTTTGAGAGCTGCATGTTTGGCAGCAAAAGTATATACTGGCTGCTATTTTCTAATTAATGCAATAAATTGATTTTTAACTTATTTATCCTATTGACTACGAAGCAAGTAATTGTCACTTCAATGGATATTCAGTTCAATGTTTGTCAGATAGATTAACAACCATTAAACTTGTTAAGTGAATGAAAAGCTGCATGAAAGGACTGAAGTTGAAAAAAAATGGAGAAGTGATATCACGGGAGATGCATTGCATCAAGCTGGACCAATTCATTAATAGCCTACTCACAGATATTCACTTTGTTTTCTATCAGAACCACCTGACTTATGATTTCACAGCCTTATTTCGAAAGTGCATCCGAAGCCTATCTACTTGGGGAGAGCTGAGTTTGAATGCTTCAAAGCAAAATAGTGTTTATTTGAGTACAGCAGTAACCAAATTTGTCAATATTGGTCAATGGTAAAATGATACAAAGTCGAGAGCCATACATGATACAAAGGAAACTGTTTGTGGCTTTCAAAGGACAATTTTTGCAATCAAATAGTTTCATTCTAGGAGTTTGTTAGGAAGACCTTTTCTAATCAAACTGTTCAGACATGATATTGCACACTTTGGGACTTCAACCAGGCTTCTCAGTCACAGATAAGGACACTGTCACTGCACCATAAGATCCTTCAAATATGATGTGTCTGGCTATTGCACTAACATATCCTTCTAGACATTTTCTATATTAACCTGTTTCAAGATGTCTTTTCAGATCTCAGAAACATGTAGGACTTAAACCCAGGCAGGGACGACACTACTGCATCACAGACACCCCTATGAGATCCTTAGCAAGGTTCTTTTCCTAATCAACCTCTCAGAAATGTTATTACAACTGAAGGAGGTGGGACATGAACCCGAGCCTCCTGGCTCAGAGGTAGGAACAGTACTGCTGCACTATAACAGTTCTCTCAGAAATCCTTGGGAAATGTCCTTGATCAAACCATTTTTCAAATGCTTCACTAATGATGTATCCTCTGTCATAAGATATAAGGGTAGTAATACAGAAATCATCTCCTGATTTTTGAGTGAGGGAGAACCATTAATGATGTAAATCAAGGGTTCATCAGTGTTTAATTCTGCTTTACATCATTCTTGTGAAGCGCCTTGAAACATTATGTATAAATTGTTATTTTTCAGCTCTGTTCACAACTTCTCTGATACCAGCCACCAATAGAATTCAAAAA
Source organism: Chiloscyllium punctatum (assembly GCF_047496795.1). Taxonomy (NCBI): domain Eukaryota; kingdom Metazoa; phylum Chordata; class Chondrichthyes; order Orectolobiformes; family Hemiscylliidae; genus Chiloscyllium; species Chiloscyllium punctatum. The sequence continues at coordinate 60,180,839 of NC_092744.1, forward strand.
ACATTCAAATTTGGCTTAACAAATACAACCAGTCAGTCAGTCAGATGTACAGCATGGAAACAGACCCTTCGGTTCAACCTGTCCATAGTGGGTAATATTGGTACCATATCAGGTAATAACCACCTCAAACAAAAGCAGACTAGCCTCCACCCATCCATGGCTTTGAGGCTATCATATTCACTATTTATTAGAAGCTGAACAGGATCTGCATACAAGAATAAGTCATAAATAGGCTACTCTGCTTCATCTTCTAACTTCTGAAAAATTCGCCACTATCTACAAGACACAATTCATGATTGTGATGAAATGCTTGCCACTTGTCTGGATGGATGCAGGCTGAACAGCACTCCAGAAGGATGATTATTTGACAGAGCAGTTAACTTCATGGTCCCTGCCAACAGACCCTGAATATCTGTCCTGAAACACCATTATGTCTGATCACTAGGATGCACTGCAACAACATGCAAAGGTTACTTTGACAGTACCTCCCATTATCTATAATTTCTATCACCAGGAAGATTTTAACAGCAGTGTTGTGTAAACTCCATCACCTTTAAGTACTCTTCAAGTAATACGCCATCATGACTTTGTGATATGAGTGTTCTTTTGTTGATATTCAAAGAATAGTATCATTGCAGCAAATTTTATGAAACAGCTTGCTTCATAACTGAATTATTGTGGCTTATCTGCAAAAAATCCATGTCTCCATTTTCCATAATTCTATTTCTGAATATGTTTTTAACATTGCAAATATTTGTGCCATATTTTTGGATCCCAGTGCTGCCAAAATAGATTAGATTAGATTACCTTTCAGTGTAGAAACAGGCCCTTCGGCCCAACAAGTCCACACCAACTCGCCGAAGCGCAAACCACCAATACCCCTACATTTTCCCCTTACCTAACACTACGGGCAATTTAGCATGGCCAATTCACCTGACCTGCACATCTTTGGACTGTGGGAGGAAACCGGAGCACCCGGAGGAAACCCACACAGACATGGGGAGAATGTGCAAACTCCACACAGTCAGTTGCCTGAGGCAGGAATTGAACGCGGGTCTCTGGCGCTATGAGGTAGCAGTGCTAATCACTGTGCCACCGTGCCGCCCAGTAATATATATATATACACACTATATATTGTAGGCATATCTTCCAGAACCACATGGGATGACTTGGTTAGGTTCACCTCCACCAATCTTCCTTATTATTGTTAAGATACCCAATGGGATTGAATGCCCACACAAAGCCTTTGACAGAAGTTATAGTTAAAATAAGTATTTCACATTGTACATGGTGAGTTATGTCGAGATTAGAGTGGTGCTGGAAAAGCACAGCAGGTCAGGCAGCATCCGAGGAGCAGAAAAATTGAATTTTCGGACGAAAGCCCTTCATCAGGAATAGAGGCAGGGTGCCTGCAGAGGGGAGAGATAAATGAGAGGGGGGTGGGGGTGGAGAGAAAGTAGCAAAGAGTACAATAGGTGAATGGGGGTGGGGATGAAGGTGATAGGTCAGAGAGGAGGGTGGAGTGGATAGGTGGAAAGGAAGATAGGCAGGTAGGACAAGTCATGGGGACGGTGAGTTATGTGACATCTGAGTTACATGAGAGTCCATACTGAGGCTTCAGGTTAGACCTATGCTATTGAAACATTCTGGAATGCAAATTAAAGACAACTAACACCTAGCTAATCCATTACAGGAACAGTCCTTTATATTCTGACTGAGGGAGCTTATCTTATGATGTTAGTGAAGCCCTTCAAGTACAACTGCCTTTATATAAGATCTCCAGCCAAGCTTTTTTTCTGGTTATTAAATGCGCTTTATATATTTGTTTCAAATAATTAAAGTGGATTTACAATTACCCCATATCCTTACATTTCTGACTTTATAAATGACTGACTTGGTGAGTTTGAAGTCTGCTGCTTGATGTTGGAGCATTCACGTTCAGTTCACTGCTGGACTGCAACTGTGGATCTTTGAATCCCTGAAAGCCCTTTGCAAAGGGTGTTCTCTGGTAGTGATATTACTGCTAAATATTTGTTTATTTTGGAGGTTCTTTAGTTTCTGTAAATTGTGTCAGAGGAGAGAGTTATGTTTCAAAAAGAAGTAGTCTTCTCCTCTTGACTTTCTAAGAAGATGGATTTGCATATGAACCTTCCATTCCAACACGTGTCATTTTGGATAACATTGTTATTTTATCAAGTTCAATCATAGATAATAAAGGTGACTGCGCTGTTTTGCACTGCTTCTTCTCAATAGCTGTATTGATTGTGTCAAGAATCTATGACAAATCAACATTCCCACTAAACTGTGTGGCTGCTGGGAAGCTCATGCATGCTAATCAGTGGGCCGACACATACCTTCCACTTGATTTTGAGCAGTGTACTGCCTGTGCCATGTAATTTTGCAGATGGTTATTGTTTCATTCTCTTTGATCAAGGGAATTTTTCTGATTACACTGTAAGATCCCTGCCTCTTTGGTATGTCAAGCCAGAAATTAGTTGCCTGTCTATTAACTTATATGATCTATGTCACTCTCCTTTTTTTCTCCCCACACCCATGTCGTGTGTGTGCAGGTTGGACACAGTGGAAAACAACAAGTGTGTAAACCTTTATGTATGTTCCATTGCCAGGAAGAAAGAAAACACCCAAGTGGCCAGTGACAAGCAGTGCCCTTCTCAGAGGCAATGCTGCGTGATCAAACAGTGAAGGGGAGGGCAGGGATTAAATCAAAATAGAGTTGGAGGGGGAAATAATACACTCCACTCACTGCAGTGCCTACTTTTCCCTGAAAATCTCAAGGGTGATGGTGGACACCGCGTGCTCCTTCTCTAGGGACACCCAGGCTCTGACAGAAGTGGGGCAGGCAATCGGCCTTAACGACACCCTTCACAGCCCGCTGCCTGGACCTGTTTATGGCCAGTTTGGACGGGCCCAGGAGCAGACCCACGAGGAGGTCCTCTCACCTACCCTTGCTCCTCTGCACCGGGTGCACTAGGATCAGGAGTGCAACCAAAAACAGAAGAGAAGGTTTATGATCTGGGTCATAGCTGATTCAGATGAGTCACTTATTATGCTTGGAATAATTGCATTTCATCTTCTAAAGGTGGTTTATTATCACATAAAGATATATGCTCCAATAGAGGTACTCCTTGGTAGCCTGCATTGTTTTCCAAATATGGAGGTTAATCCCTTTGTGTCAGTAACCTTACTCAATTCTGTGGTTCAAAGGTTTTTTTTGACTTTTGTGCATTCTTTAGAAATGTCTCATCTTCCTGCAAACATTGCATTGGATATAACTCCACATCTGGATCAGCAACTTTTACCATCAAGTTATTTAATGATGTTTTGTGTTGGTGTATCAGGTTTTGGTGCTTTGTACCTTAGTAGGATGATGATCACTGATTATTTTATTGAGCTAGGTTGGCTGTCTTTTCCCATCATTTGTCTTGTTCTGTTTTTAGACTTTACCTTCCACCATTATCTGGATGACTCTTTCCATTTGATATCCTCTTTTGATTCTGAAATATCTGAGAGAAATCATTCAGAATTCATTTAGCAATTTGGCTTGAATTGGTTCGGGTTGTAAATCACCATAATGGCAAAAGTTCTAGCAGAAAGTAAAAACAAAGTTGTCAATGGGTTCTTCAATTAGATCTTGCTCGGTCCATTATGTTTTTGGTGTTCAAACTTAATTTGCAAAATAAATGTAAAGTAATTGTCAAATCTTCTCACATTATTATCAAATCTCTTCTTTTACATCTTGCCACCTTAAAGTACAATCTGCTATTGGACCGACAGATTAAATGAATATTTTTACTTGTTCCCCTTCACACTTATTTTGTAATTGTAAAGCAATTCTTTATCTCACAATTGTCCTCTCTAGATAGTCCTGTTTAATTTCCAGTCTGAAGTATCTGTGATTTTACATCTACTTGGAGATGTAATGTCCTTCCCCATTGTCATTATGTTCAACTGATATTGTTTCTCTTCTCTTATTTAAGTAATTTACTTGAAATTCCTTGAAGGGGTTTTAAAAAATTGTAGATGCAGCTGCTTTTACTGTGCAGTGCTTTAATTTATATCATCAGTTCCGTCGTATTAAATATTAAGTTTTCTGCACTTTTTTATGCTTGTAAGTTTTAAAATGTATTTGCTGATACCAAAGGTAATTTTGTTGTAAAGCTTTGTAATAATGAAGCTTTAATGTTTTAATGAATATTTTTAACTTCAATTTTCTCACTTTTCTTTTCAGAAATTTATTTCTGTTAATTAACGTTGAATAAAATCTAAATGTTTCAGTATGATCCAAGATTTTTTTTATTTCAAGAGAAAAATACACCTCCATCTGCCATGACCAGGGCCTCCAAGCCCTCCAGTTCTTCCTCTCCCGATGTCCCCACCAGTACCCTTTCACTGACACTCTCATTCATTTGGCTGAAGTGGTTCTCACCCTTAACAATTTCTGCTTTGAATCCTCCCACTTCGTCCAGACGAAAGGGGTAGCCATGGGAACCTGCATGGGCCCCAGCTATGCCTGTTTCTTTGTTGGCTACATAGAACAGTCCATCTTCCGTAGTTACACTGGCACCACTCCCCATCTCTTCCTGCACTACATTAATGACTGCATCGGCGCCACTTCATGCTCCCATGAGGAGGTTCATCAACTTCACCAACACATTCCACCCCAACCTTAAATTCACCTGGACCATCTCTGATACCTTCCTCCCCTTCCTGGACCTCTCCATCTCCATCAATCACAGCCAACTCAACACTGACAATTTTTACAAACCCATCAACTTGGATTACACCTCCTCCCATCCTGCCTCCTGCAAAAGTGCTATCCCGTATTCCCATTTCCTCCGCTTCCGCCGTATCTGCTCCCAGGAGGACCAGTTCCACCACAGAACACACCAGATGGCCTCCTTCTTTAAAGACCGTAATTTCCCCTCCTACATGTTTGAAGATCCCCTCGAACGCATGTTCCGCACCTTCACCCTCAAACCCCACCCCTCCAACCGCAACAAGGACAAAACCCTCCAGTCCTCACCTTCCACCCCACCAGCCTCTGCATAAATTGCGTCATCCATCGACATTTCCGGCACCTACAAACGGACCCCACCACCAGGGATATGTTTCTCTCCCCCCCCCGCCATCCATTTTCCGCAAAGACTGTTCCCTCCGTGACTACCTGGTCAGGTCCAAGCCCTCCAATAACCCACCCTCCCTTCCTGTCACCTTCCCTTGCCATGGCAGGAATTGCAAGACCTGCGCTCACACCTCCTCCCTCACCTCCATCCAAGGCCCCAAAGGAGCCTTCCATATTCACCTGCACTTCCACAAATATCATTTCTTATATCCGTTGCTCCCAAAACAGTCTCCTTTACATTGGGGAATCTGGACGCCTTCTCACAGAGAGCCTTAGGGAACATCTCTGAGACACATGCACCAATCAACCCCACCGCCCCGTGGCCGACCATTTCAACTCCCCCTCCCACTCTGCCAAGGACATGCAGGTCCTGGGCCTCCTCCATAGCACTCCCTTACCATCCGACGCCTGGACGAAAAATGTCTCAACTTCCACCTCGGAATACTTCAACCCCAGGGCATCAATGTGGACTTCACCTGTTTCCTCATTTCCCCTCCCTCCCCCTTACCCCAGTTCCAACCTTTCAGCTCAGCACTATCCTCATGTCCTGTCCTACCTGCCAATCTTCCTTCCCACCTATCCGCTCCACTCTCCTTTCCAACCTATCACCTTTATCCCCACCTCCTTCCACCTATTACACTCTTAGCTACCTTCTCCCCCGTTTCATCCCCCTCCCAGTTATCTCTCCATCCCGGAGGCTCCTAGCCTCATTCCTGTTGAAGGTCTCTTGCCCAAAACATCGATTTTCCTGCTCCTCGGATGCTGCCTGACCTGCTATGCTTTTCCAGCACCACTCTAATCTTGACGCTGATCTCCAGCATCTGCAGCCCTCACTTTCACCCAGAAAAATATTTGTCAGACATTTAAAGATTGTTGGAATCTTTTAGAATGATAAAATACCATATTTTTGTTTTCTCTCAAGATAGAGGATGCTTTATTAATTACACCATTTTTCATTTCTCAGGGGGTATTGCACCCTTTTCACCATCTGGACAATTGGCACCCCTTCTGCTTGTTCTGTGTTATAGAGTTTTATATTGAGATAAGTGGCAGCATGCTATAATTGTGTCCTTAAGCATAATTTTGGTTGCACAATAATTCATTTTCACTTCAGAATGCTTTCATTTATTAAACTGTTCTGCCTTCAATCTTTTTTCACTTGCAGTCATTTATTTATATGATTTTTGTTATTTTGGTAATGGGTGTTTCAATTTTTTTTACTCCTTTACTTGTTAATTTTAAATGATTGTAACAGTGTTTGTTTACTAAATATACTAACTTAAGCTTTCTTTCAAAATCTGAGTATGGAACATTTGCTTAAATGTTGATATTATTACCCTTCCTCTAAGGGACTTGTCTCATTTTGGATGTTTGATATTGGTGGCTATATCATATGTTTATGATTTGGATTTTTCCCATTCCAGTTTCTGTGGTCTACACAATCTTTTCTCAATTTGTAGCTATTTGGAATTTCTCTGAGGAGGAACAGTAGTACTGTCAAGTCCTATGACCTTTTTAACTGCTGGCTGCTGTATTCACACAGATTGACTGGGATGATTTGATTTGAGTTGAATTATTGTCACGTCTACCTAAGTACAGTGAAAAGCTTTGTTTGTGAGTAGTACATACAGATCATAGTAAGCAAGGACATACAGATCAGAGGATGAAAAATACTTTGGACAGAGTGAGGCATACGGATTACATTATAGTCGAGAGTGTGGTGCTGGAAAAGCACAGCAGATCAGGCAGCATCCGAGGAGCAGGAAAATCGACATTTTAGGCAAAAGCCCTTCATCAGCATCAGGATTCCTCACTTTTGCCAGGTTACATTGTACGTTGTGTGGGAAAGATCAGCATTAACAAGATCAACATTATTTGAAGTTAGCGAGTCCATTCATCAGTCTAATAACACCAGGGAAGAAGCTGTTCTTGAACCTCTTGGTGTGTGTATGGAAGCTTCCATATCTTCTCCCTGGTGGACGAGGTTGTAGGAGAGCATTATGGGAGTGTGGGGTCTTTGATGATGTTAGCAGCCTTTCTGTGGCAATGAGAAGTGTAAATGGAGTCCATGGATAGGAGGTTGGCTTCCGTGATGGGCTTCCATAGTTTAGGCAGAGCAGTTGCTGTACCAGGCTGTTATGCACCTGATTAGTATGCTTTCTATAGTGTATGGTAAAGGTCCTTATGGAAATGCCAAATTTCCTGAGCCATTTAGAGTCATAGAGTCATAGAGATGTACAGCATGGAAACAAACCCTTCGGTCCAACCCATCCATGCTGACCAGACATCCCAACCCAATCTAGTCCCACCTGCCAGCACCTGGCCCATACCCCTCCAAACCCTTCCTATTCATATACCCATCCAGATGCCTCTTAAATGTTGCAATTGTACCAGCCTCCACCACTTCCTCTGGCAGCTCATTCCATACTCGTACCACCCTCTGTGTGAAAAAGTTGACCCTTAGGTCTCTTTTATATCTTTCCCCTCTCACCCTAAACCTATGCCCTCTAATTCTGGACTCCCTGACCCCAGGGAAAAATCTTTGTCTATTTACTCTGTTCATATTCCTCATAAGTTTATAAACCTCTATAAGGTTGCCTCTCAGCCTCTGACACTCCAGGGAAAACAGCCCCAGCCTGTAACCCTATAGCTCAAACCCTCCAGAGATCAGTCTGGTAGGGAAAATGGTCTCGAAGGCGGAGCTGTAGTTGATTAGCAGGAGTCTGACGTAGGTATCGTTGTCTAGATGTTCCAGGAATGAATGCAGGGCTAAGAAAGTGGCATCCACTGTGGATCTGTTACTTCAGCAGGTAAATTGCACGTGATCGAGGCAGGCTGAGAGGCTAGCATGTTAAAGCATTTCATGATTACAGAGGTCAGAGGTGTCATTAAGGAACTATGTCATTAGGTACTATGATAATGGTGGCCTTTTTGAAGCAAGTGGGGACTTCGGCTAGTAGGAGGGAAGGGGGAAGACGTTGAAGATGTCAGTGAATACTTCCGTCAGTTGAACTGCACAGGATCTAAGTGCATGGCCAGGGATTCTGTCCAGGCCTGTCACTTTCTTTGGGTTGACTCCAAGGAAGATTGATCTGACATCTGCAGCAGTGACAGAGGGAGCAGGTATCCGGGGCTATTGGGGAAAGTGATACCCCTCACTGGCATTCTGCTTGAACCGAGTAGAGAGAGCATTGAGTGCATCAAGGAGGGGTATATTTTTATTTGCTATCTTGCTCTGCTTCATTTTGTTTCCGTTATGTTGTTTAGGCCTTGCCACAGGAGGTAGGAGCCCATATGGCTCTGTGTACTTGTAAGCTGCTGCATGTTTAAAGATACATTCACACACTGATTGGAATTTTTTTCCTTCTTTCTTCTCATTATGACTGTGATTGTTTTATGAAACTGTAGGTTTCTTTCATCTAGAACTCTGATTGAAATATCTGCCACTGTGTACCTAGTGCTATATGTTGTGGTTTTGTCCATCTGAGATGCCTTGGGGAGGTTCACTCTTAGCAGTCTTTATTTTTGTTATGCGTCTAAGTCACGGATACCATATGAAGAAGAATGCCCACATAAGAGTCCTGAGCAGAGAATAGGCTCAGCCTTGAAGAACAGAGAAAGTTGATTACGTAGTTTGTTCAGAATTTGGCTATACAGTCATGGGTGTACACCGAGTACAGTAGTGGACTGAGGACTCATCCTTGGGGGACTCCAGTGTTGAGTGTTATCATGGAGGAAGTGCTGTTGTCTATTTGCACTGATTGTGGTCTGTGGGTCAGGAAGCTGAGGATACAGGTGCAGACGGTAAAGTGGAGACCTTGGTCTTGGAGCTTTGAGATTAGTCTGGTAGGGATAATGGTGTTGAAGGCCGAACTGTAGTCGATCAGCAGGAGTCTGACGTAGGTGTTGTTATTGTTTAGTTGTTTCAGGGATGAAGAACAGAGCAAGTTGATTACGTGGCACTTAATGGCTAGTTAGGTTATATCTGAGATGGAGTTCATGGTAAGACTTTGAGCAAGACAAGAGGAAATATCCATTACAGCTATTGCAACATTTTGGTACACAACTTAGAGACCTCCACAATTGGCTAAGTTCCTCTTGGTTATGTTCCTTTATATCCTGACAATCAGAATTTATCTTGTGATGTCAGTTAAACGTTTCTGATACGAAGTGTTTTATACACTTCTCATTAAATAGGCTTTTGCCCTTTATATTTTGCCAAGTTTGTATTTGAAACAGTGAAAGAAAAGTTAGTGATTTGAAAATGTGAGTCATGATATTGCTTCAAACTATAATCCCAGCATTATTCATTTCCAGGTAAAGACTGGAAGAGCATTCCCTCCATAATGTTAACAAAAAGGAATCAGTGACCAAGATAATTTTATTTTGTTTTAGAAACTGAGTCATTTTGACTTTTAGGGTATTATTTGAAGTAACTCCTTAAATTTTAATATCATCTGACTATTATCAGAAAGCTCCAATAGACAAGAGGACAGATACATTGGTGTGACAGGTTCTTATCAGCATCAATCTCCACTGCTAAATATTATCATCTGACTCTTGTGCATACATCAACAAAATGCAGACATGAATGATCTTCAAATTTCCATTTTGTGTTATCTCTTTCAAGTGTTATCTTTCAGATTTTTATACATTCAACTTATTTTAGGTTGGACAATCAGTGACAACATGTTTGATCTTACGGATGTGAGATTCCCTGAGTCGGGTTGAGCATGAGTCAACGTGAAAGTGAAATGATTTGAAGTAAGGTAGATGAATTTATTCTAGCTCTAACTACCTACCCTTTTCATATTTAAGCTGGTAGTATGTTTCTAGAAAATAGGAATTCTTTATTATCTTTGTATTCAATTTTGGATTCTCTTGGAGAATGGAGAACAAGTGTGGGTCATTTTTGTAATTGTAATTTATATAAACCATATCATTGTAATTGGCTTTTATTCAAGTAGAGTCATAAAGCTGTACAGCATGGAAACAGACCCTTTGGTCAAACCCGTCAATGCCAACCAGATATCCCACCTTAATCTAGTTCCATTTGCCAGCATTGGCCTATATCCCTCCAAACAGTTTCTATTCATGTATCCATCTAGACACCTTTTAAATGTTGTAATTATACCAGCCTCCACCACTTCCTATGGCAGCCCATTCCATACATTCACCACCAGCTGCATGAAAATGTTGCCCTTTAGATCCCTTTTAAATCTTCCCCTCTCACCTTAAACCGATGCCTTCTCTGTTACCCTGGGGAAAAGACTTTGGCTATTCACCCTATCCATGCCCCTCACAATTTTATAAACCTCTATAAGGTCACCCCTCAGCCTCTGGTGCTCCAGGGAAAACAGCCCCAGTCTATTCAGCCTCTCCCTCTCATGCAAGCCTTCCAACCCTGGCAACATCCTTGGAAATCTTTTCTGAACCCTTTCAAGTTTCACAACATCCTTCCTATAGCAGAGAGAGCAGAATAGAATGTAGTATTCCAAAAGTGGCCTAACCAATGTCCTGTACAGCCTTAACGTGACATCCCAATGCCTTTACTCAATGTACTGACCAATAAAGGCAAGCATCCCAAATGCCTTCTTATAATCCTTCATGGAAACCAATAACTCAAACAAACAAAAATTAATTTTCCAAGATTGAAAGATCACATGACAAGATTTCAAATTTTAATATTTTACTGCAACAAACAAACTAAAGTAACATTGTCTTAACAATATTTAGTAGGAAATGTATAGTCCAGAGCAAATACTCCTATCAGGGTGGCACATTGGCTCAGTGGTTAGCACTGCAGCCTCACAGCACCAGAGACCTGGGTTTGATTCCAGCCTTGGGCATCTGTCTGTGTGGAGTTTGCACATTCTCCCCGTGTCTGCATGGGTTTCCTCCAGGTGTTCCGGTTTCGTCCCACAATCCAGTGATGTGCAGGTCAGGTGGATTGGCCATACTAAATTGCCCTTGGTGTTCGGTGCATTACTCGATGGGAAATGGGTCTGGGTGGGTTCCTCTTCAGAGAGTTGGTGTGGACTTGTTGGGCCAAATAGCCTGTTTCCATACTGTAAGGAATCTAATCTGTTTCACTTTTAAAATGTCTGAAAATTCCATACCATAGGTATACTTTATTCTATCCTTTAAGTGTTTGTTTAATTTCCTTGAAACCAATCCAAAATTATGCTCCACTCACACCCATGGCAACATGAATCACAGGGGCCTTACATTCAGTTCGAAATACAAATTAACTATTTTCCAGAGGCTCGATTACTCCATTCTACCTGGATCTGGGTCTCCATTGCAATGCCAATTTGTCTATGGAGACAGCCAGACACTTGCACGCTAGAGCCAGAACAGTACAGATTGCATTGGTGGAATTCTCCAATCTCTGAGTCAGTTTTCCAAATGCCTCTGATAAAAGTGTCTGCTGCTCTTGTGTCTGCTAATGCACTTGGTGCAAGTTAAAAATGGCCCACACCATTGTGCCCTCTCCAGCCTGGAGCTGACCAGCTGCCAGGTCTGCTGAATGCCAGTAAGCTACACTGTTGACAGCTTCATATCATGCTGGCTGGGTCTATGGGCAAGGCCTTCTTTGCTGGTCTGCAGGTAAGAGGATGGCCTGTCCATTTGGACCACCAGCTCCCTTGAGGTGTCAACCTGCCTTTGATGGCCAATTCCTGCACAATTCTTTCCACAATTCTTTCTGTTCTCTTGGAAAGAAGAAGGCTAAGAGGGGATTTGATAGAGACATACAAGATGATCAGTGGATTAGATACGGTAGACAGTGAAAGTCTTTTTCCTAGGATGATGATGATGTCAGCTTGTACGAGGGGGCATAGCTACAAATTGAGGGGTGATAGATTTAAGACAGATGTCAGAGGCAGGTTCTTTATGCAGAGAGTGGTAATGGCTTGGATTGCCCTGCCTGCCAATGTAGTCAACTCAGCCACATTAGGGAGATTTAAACAATCCTTAGATAAGCACATGGATGATGACGGGATAGTGTAGGGGCATGAGCTGAGAATAGTTCACAGGTCGGTGCAACATCGAGGGCCAAAGGGCCTGTTCTGTGCTGTATTGTTCTATGTTTTATGTTCTATATGTGCATAAAGGCCTATTTCTGGTTTGCGGCATTTGATGTGGTACACAGTTGGGATTTAAATGTGGCGCTGGTGGCAATGAGGTCCCAACAATAATGAGCTGCTCTGCCAATGATGAGTGCAAGGCAATATACGAATGGTCCAAACATTATAAAGCGAGCTGCATAAAATTGTGTGAAAAACCCCATGAGAACCTGTGGAGAGAAATCCTCCATGGTACACCCCAAGTTGACACTTTGAGGATTTTAATCAAATTTAGACAGCAGTTGCTCATGGAAATCCACCAAAAATGATGTGGAGCAAGTTGGACCAAGAAATCCCATGTTAGAAGATCAGAGGATGCATGCAGGAGTAGAAGGTTGAAATAACTTATTAAGGGAGATTCAAGTAGGTCACAGAGGAATTTGATAGCAAGAATGAGCACTTGAATTCAGTTCATAAGGAAATGATGGCGATTGGCAGAACGAGTAATGGAAATGCTGATTCTGCGCGATTGAAGTTGGAGTTGCAACATTTAGTCAGCCTAAATGTTGCATGATATTGCATGCTTTTGACCAAAAGCTTGAGCAATGTTGAGGATGAGAATCTATTATCCAGAGTGAACTTAGCCTATGCATTTTGACCCAGATTTTGTCAACAGACAGGGGATGAAATGGAGTAGGAGGCAAATTTAGCAATTGGAAGAAATTGGTCTTAGTAACAGAATACTACATGAGTGATAGGCCAGGAAACAGCAATGAAATCATAGCAGCAATCAAACTGACTTTCCAATTTTTATTTCTGAATATCCTTAAGACATTCTGAGAACTCTGCCTTCTCCAATTCCAATCTCTTGTGCATCTCTGCTTTCATCACTCCACCAGTGGCAGCTTGGTGGTGGTCAACAGCTCCAGAATTCACATTGACAAATTTTTCAAACCTCTATCTCTCTCTCCCTTCTTTAAGAAACTTCTTAAGACCCACCTTTGTCCTAATGCCTCTTGATGTTTCTTACTGTTAAAATGTTGTTTGAAAATGCTGCTCTGAAGTGCCTTACTATGTTAACAGCAATTCATAAATGTAAGTAGTTCTTGCTTCTTGATGTAGCAGGGCTAAGTTTCAAGTTTAAATGCTTTTAGTTCATAGCCCCGATTAAGCCTTATAAATTGACTCCTAAATATTAAAAACGTTGAATAATCTGATTCATGTCCATAAATCTCAGCCTGCATCTGGACTAAATTAACCTTTCATAAGTATATAATTATGATAAGTCAGCTGGTACATTATCTTCTGTCAGCCTATGGAGCTCATTGCCTCCAGTCTTAATCTTCTTTTGGAACATAATTAAATATCTGTACTTGACAACTATTGTGCTTTATTCATAATTATTTAAGACATTGTACTCTCTAATACTGGCTGCTTTAGTTTTTATATTGAACGTTATTAAAACAATGCTATATTTATAAATATTTCTCTGGAAATTTGAGCATTGCTGCTTTCAACATGTATTACTACGTTCCAATTTTACATTTTGGAGGTGTTCCAAAACATGACATGCTTTGGAGGTGTTCATTTTTAGTCATACCTTTTGAAGTAAAAACTGATCAAATTTGATCTTCAAATATTTGCACAAGTTTAAAAAGTCAACATTTGATAAGAATTTACATGAAGTTTGTTGTAGTATCTTGGAATGAACACTTGCCACAGCCTACAAAACTCAGGCCTCGTGCAAGATAATACAAGGAGATAGCTGAAGAGATAGGGGAGGCTTTAGTAGTGATCTTCCAGTTATCACTGGAGTCAAGGAGCATCCCAGAAGACTGGAAAACCACTAATGTAACCCCCCTGTTTAAGAAGGGAGTAAAGCAAAAGATGGAGAATTATAGGCCGATTAGGCTGATCCCAGTTGTTGGTAAGATTTTGGAATCCATTATGAAGGATGAAATTTCTGAAAAGTTGGAAGTGCATGGTAAAATAGGGCAAAGTCAGCATGGTTTCATCAAGGGGAGGTCGTGCCTGACACATCTGTCAGAATTCTTTGAGGAGGTAATGAGCAGCTTAGAGAACCAATGGATATTCTTTATCTGGACTTCCTGAAGGCCTTTGAGAAGGTGTGGCAAAGGAGGCTGCTGAGTAAGATAAGGGCCATGTTGTTAGACTTTAATGATCTGGATGAAGGAACTGAGGACATTTTAGCTAGGTTTGCAGATGATACGAAGATAGGTGAAGGGACAGGTAGTATTGAGAAGGGGGGAGGCTGCAGGAAGATTTGGACAGATTAGGAGAGTGGGCAAAGAAATGACAGATGGAGTACAATGTGGATAATTGTGAGATCATGCACTTTGCTAGGAAGAATAGAGCATGGACTATTTTCTAAATGGGGAGAAAATTCAGAAATCTGAAGGGCAAAGGCATTTGTGAGTCCTAGTCCAGATTTCTCTAAAGATAAACTTGCAGGTTGAGTCAATAGTTAGGAAGGCAATGTTGTCATTCATCTCAAGGGAACTAGAATATAAAAGCAGTAATGTACTTCTGAGGCTTTATAAGGCTCTGGTCAGACCACATTTAGAGTATTGTGAGCAATTTTGGATCTATACCTCAGGAAGCATACATTGGCCCTATAGCGAGTCTAGTGGAGGTTCATGAGAATGATCCTAGGAAAGAAAAGTTTAACATAAGAGGAACGTTTGAGGACTCTGGGTCTATGCTTGATGGAGTTTAGAAGAATGAGGGGGTATCTGATTGAAACATACAGAATAATGAATGGCTTGGACAGAGTGGGCAGGGTGAAGATGTTTCCATTGGCAGGAGAGACAAGGACCCAAGCACAGAGCCATAGAGACCCTTTAGAACAGAGATAAGGAGAAACCTCTTTAGCCAGAGAATGGGGAAACTGTGGAATTCATTGCCACAGAGATAGATAAGTTCTTGATTGCCAAGAGAATCAAAGGTTACAGGGACAAAGCTAGAAAATGGGGTTGAAAAACATATTAGTCATGAACTAATGGTGGAGCAGACTTGATGGGCTGAATGGCCTAATTTCTGCTCCGATGTCTTAAGGTCTTAAGGACTTATTAGAGACACTTTATATGTTTCCATTTGCATCACTACTGATGAGCATAACTGGAGTTACTCCATTATTTTATGTTAAGGGAGCTCTGATGACGAATCAGTGGACTCAAGATGTTAGCTCTGCTTTCTCCCCATGAATGCTGAGAATCTACAGCAATTTCTGTTTTTGTTTCTCCACTATTGCTGTTTTGTAGCTATTTCCAGAATTTTTCTTTTTATTGCTTGACTTGGAAATTCATTTCATTTGGTAATAAGTTTATATCAAGAAAGAAATTCCAATCACTGTTTTTAAGTTTCAATTTGTGATGCTTTATTCTATTCTCATGATTTGACTTTGAAATTATATGAATGGGATTGCTTAGAATCTTCCAAAATAGAAATAGACCATCCAGTCCAACAGGTGTATGGTAGATATAGACAGTAGGGAAATAGATGGTGACATCTTGCAAAATGTCCAGATTACAGAGGAGGAAGTGCTGGATGTCTTGAAATGGGTAAAGGTGGATAAATCCCCAGGACCTGATCAGGTGTATCCTAGAACTCTGTGGGAAACTAGAGAAGTGATTGCTGGGCCTCTTGCTGAAATATATGTATCATCGATAGTCACAGGTGAGGTGCCGTAAGACTGGAGGTTGGCAAACGTGGTGCCACTATTTAAGAAGGGTGCTAAGGACAAGCCAGGGAACTATAGACTGGTGAGCTTGACCTCGGTGGTGGGCAACTTGTTGGAGGGAATCCTGGGGGACAGGATGTACATGTATTTGGAAAGGCACTGATTAGGGATAGTCAACATGGCTTTGTGCATGGGAAATCATGTCTCACAAACTTGATTGAGTTTTTTGAAAAAGTAACAAAGAGGATTGATGAGGGCAGAGCGATAGATGTGATCTACATGGACTTCAGTAAGGCGTTTGACAAGGTTCCTCATGGGAGACTGATTAGCAAGGTTAGTTCTCATGGAATACAGGAAGAACTAGCCATTTGGATACAGAACTGGCTCAAAGGTAGAAAACAGAGGGTGGTGGTGGGGGGTTGTTTTTCAGACTGGAGGCCTGTGATCAGTGGAGTGCCACTAGGATCGGTGCTAGGTCCTCTACTTTTTGTCATTTACATAAATGATTTGGATGTGAACATAAGAGGTCCAGTTAGTAAGTTTGCAGATGACATCAAAATTGGAGGTGTAGTGGACAGCAAAGAGGGTTACCTCAGATTACAACAGGATCTTGACCTGATGGGCCAATGGGCTGAAAAGTGGCAGATGGAGTTTAATTCAGATAAATGCGAGGTGCTGCATTTTGGGAAAGCAAATCTTAGCAGGACTTATACACTTAATGGTAAGGTCCTAGGGAGTGTTGCTGAACAAAGAGATCTTAGAGTGCAGGTTCATAGCTCCTTGAAAGTGAAATTGCAGGTAGATAGGATAGTGAAGAAGGCGTTTGGTATGCTTTCTTTTATTGGTCTGAGTATTGAGTACAGGAGTTGGGAGGTCATGTTGCTGCTGTACAGGACATTGGTTAGGCCAGTGTTGGAATATTGCGTGCAATTCTGGTCTCCTTCCTATCAGAAAGATGTTGTGAAACTTGAAAGGGTTCAGAAAAGATTTACAAGGATGTTGCCAGGGTTGGAGGATTTGAGCTATAGGGAGAGGCTGAATAGGCTGGGCCTGATTTCCCTGGAGCGTTGGAGGCTGAGGGGTGACCTTACAGAGGTTTACAAAATAATGAGGGGCATGGATAGGGTAAATAGACAAAGTCTTTTCCCTGGGGTCGGGGAGTCCAGAACTAGAGGGCATAGGGTGAGAGGGGAAAGATATAAAAGAGACCTAAGGAGCAACTTTTTCACACAGAGGGTGTATGGAATGAGCTGCTAGAGGAAGTGGTGGAGGCTGGTACAGTTGCAACAGTTAAGAAGCATTTGGATGGGTATATGACTAGAAAGGGTTTGGAGGGATATGGGCCGGGTGCTGGCAGGTGGGACTAGATTGGGTTAGGATATCTGGTCAGCGTGGATGGGCTGGACCGAAGGGTCTGTTTCCATGCTGTACACCTCTATGACTCTATGACTCTAGGTGTGTACTGGTGTTTATACTTCTCATGAAGTTAACATGCAGGTACAACTAGCAGTTAAGAAAGCAAATGCAACTTATCACAAGAGGATTTGAGTAAAGGAGTAAAGCTGGTGCATCAATGTCTGCCCACATGGAAAAAGCTGTAAGGCCCACTTGTATGGATGAACTGTCCTGCCATATTTCAACTTCACAAACTATGAGAACAGGAGAAAGTGAGGACTGTGGATGCTGGAGAGTCAGACTCGAAAAGTGTGGCATTGGAAAAGGGCAGCAGGTCAGGCAGCATCCAAGGAACAGGAGAGTCAACAATTCAGGTATAAGCCCTTCATCAGGAATGATGAAGGACCGATACCCAAAATGTATCCTGCTCCTCAGATCCGATCTGACCTGCTGTGTGTTTCCAGCACCACACCTTTTAAACTCTGAGAATAGTTTATGCACCAAAAAGCTCCTTCTGCTGCACAGAACTAAGAACCAGATGGTGGAGGATGAAAAAAACTCACCTCTTTCCCCTTCACCAAACTCCCCTCTCAACAAACACATATCTTCTTACTCTGCTTTCAGTCAGCAGTTTATTTTTTTTGGGTGGAGGGGGGGAGTGGGGGGGTTGTGCATGCTACTCAGAGGGAATGTGGGATCTGAACTGACCAAAATGAAATAAGACAGAGCTAATGTTTTGAGCCTGGCTAACTTCTCTGTCCAAGGATGCTGTCTGAATTGCTGTGTTCTCCAGCATTTGTTGCTTTCAGTACAACTTTCAACATGTGCAGTAATTTTTTTCCTACGTGAAATAAGATTGCCCCACAGCCAAAACACATTTTGTGTGGCCTGAAGGATTTGGGGTCAGACCTCCAGAAGAAACTCTACCCTCAAGAGCTGCAGGCTGATTAAACTAGCAGGCAGCTCCAGCAGTGCCAGAACTCAGAGCTGGAAACATGAGTTGGCCCCGGACTATACAGACACCATGAATCCCACAGAGAGCTAAATTGTGGGTATTGGAGAAGCAGTAGTCGGGGAGACTGAGGAACCGGTTGGTGAGGGAGACAGCGATGAGTTTTGATGGCCAGACAAGATGTGACAAAGAGGGGTAACATTGTGGGGTTGCCAGAGGGAACCTCCAAAGAATGTATCCCATCTTCCTTACTGCCTTGTAACTAAATGGATTAGAAAAGGCATTCCAGCTCCTACCCATCTACCAAAGCCACATATATTATGGCATGTGCAGCGTAATATTCGGGTCAATTGAATTGTTAACCAGCTCAATTAATTCATTTTAATAATGGCATGTGTGCTCCCAATTTTGGCATTTAGTCATTTACCATTTTATGGGGACGAGGTTATGGATGGGTAGGAAAGGTGTGGAATTATCACATGATAATGTGCACTGAAAATATGCCCCGTGCAGGGCCAGATGTTCTAGCCCGAGGAAAATAGTCTTTTCATACAGAACGCACAACATAAACTTCCAGTCTTACAGGCAAAAGTGCTAAAGTCATTGTAGAAACAGTTGCATACTAGAGTTTTCGACATTCACCTCTTTTAAGGTTGATGAGACAAGGTGGGCTGGATGGCTTTCCTCATCTATAATTATATTGTGATCTTGTTCTTGTGCATCACTGCCAGTTCTATATAGATTACCCTCATTGTGTTTTTCGTCATTAATAGGTCTATTCAGCTTGTTTTTGTCTGTGGTTTTTCATTATCAGTTTCACACTGTTTATTCTCCTCTTACATTGCATAGTAATGAGAAATTATGCCCATGAGAATACAACACAGGAGCGGTACAATCGTTGGAAAAAGTAAACCTCAGAAAATTCACATAAATCACTGAACAAAAGGTGCCGGAAGGGAATGTACTCTGTAATCACAGCTTTCAAAAATAACCAGTTTCTAATTAGGATTTTGCAAGCTTTCTTTCTATTTGTATTGCCTTCTCAATTTTATTTTGAGGTGTGAATACTGATGAAGGCACAGGGCACAGTTTAGAAACTGGTGAGTGCAAAAAAGCTGAATGAAGTTGTCAACTCGAAATGACACAGATACCAAAGTATTGTAGGTTACTTATTGAGGTTGAGGTCAATATAGCTTCATCTCAATGTTAGGTTAATAACTTCTTCGGTCCCTTTCCTCCAGTGATTGTATTAGATTTATTATTGCCACATGTATTGAGATACTGTGAAAATTATTGTTTTGTGTGCTATCCAGGCAAATTATACCTCACAAGTACATCAAAGTATTAGAACTGAGTGCAAAACAGAGTATTACAGCTACAGAGAAGGTGTGGAGAAAGATCAACCCCAATATATGAGAGGTCCATTCAAATATCTGACAACAGCAGGGAAAACGTTAGTCTTAGGTCTGTCGGTACATGTTTTCAAATTGTTGTAGTTTTGCCCAATGGAAGAGCATGGAAGAAGGTGTAACTAGCATGGGAGGAGTCTTTGATTATATTGGCTGCTTTCCGGAGGCAACATGAACTGTAGACAGAGTCAATGGATGGAAGGCAGGTTTTTGTGGGACCGGGCTATATTTACAGCTCTCTGTAATTTCTCACAGGATTGGGGAGAGCAAGCTGTGATGTATCTGGATAGGATGCTTTCTGTGGTGCATCTATAAAAAATTAGTAAAAGTCATTTCGGACGTGCCAAATTTCCTTAGCTTTTTGAGGAAATAGAGACATGGGTGTAGCATCGATGTGGATGGACCAGAATAGATTGTTGGTGATACAGACAGGATCTTCCACTTGGCTTCCTGAAGTCAATAACCAGCTCCTGTACTTTTTGGACATTGAGGGAGAGATTGTTATCTTTACATCATGCCACTAAGCTGCCTATCTCTGTCCTGCACTCTGTCTTGTTGTTGTCTTAAGATCTAACCCTCCCTAGGGTGTCGTCATCAGCAAACTTGTAAATGGATATATGTGTGCTCGTTGCTTAAGTAATAAAACACAAATAAGGTCAATAAGAATGAATAAGAAAGAAAAAAAAAGCCAAATTCTTGCAAAGTAATTTAAATTATTTGATCTTTCAATGTCTGATCATGAAAAACACCATATTTCAAACAAATAAATTACATTGTCTCAAAGACAATACCATGTGTGTTAATGGATGGATGCTCCAGAAGTTTTGGAGATGTTTGAAACTGTGCAGCTGATGCTAATCTCTATTTGGGTCATTCTTGAGATGTCTGGAAGGAGGAAAGGAACATCCAAGCTGTAAGTCACATAGTAACCAGCTTCTGATGTTTTTATTTTGAACACAGAACATAGAACAGTACAGCACAGTACAGGCCCTTTGGCCCCTGATGTTGTGCCAACCTTTTATCCTACTCTAAGATCAGACTAATCTAAATATCCTTCATTGTATTAACTTCCATGTAGCTATCAAAGAGTCGCTTAAATGTCCTTAATGTATCTGACTCTACTACCATTGCTGGCAGTGCATTCCACACACCCACCACTCTCTGTGTAAAGAACCTACCTCTAAAATCTCCCCTAAACCTCCCTCCAATCACCTTAAGATTATGCTCACTTGTGATAGACATTTTTGCCATGGGAAAATGTCTTTGGCTATCCATTCTATCTATGCCTCTCAACATCTTGTACATCTCTTCAAAGTCACCTCTCATCCTTCTTCACTCCATTGAGGAAAGCCCAAGCTCCCTCAACCTTTCTTCATAAGAGATGTCCTCCATTCCAGGCAGCATCCTGATAAATCTCCTCTGCACTCTCTGTAAAGCCTCGACATCGTTCCTGTAATGAGACAACCAGAACTGAACACAATGTTTGAAGTGTGGTCTAACCAGGACTCTACAGAGTTGCAGCATAACCTCATGGCTCTTAAACTCAATCCCCTTGCTAATGAAAGCCAACTCACCGTATGCCTTCTTAATAACCCTATCAACCTGGGTGGCAACTTTGAGGGATCTATGGACATGGACTCCAAGATCCCTCTGTTCCTCCACACTGCTGAGAATTCTGCCTTTAACCCTGTATTCTGCACTCAAATTCGACCTTCCAAAGTGAATGACTTCACACTTTTCCAGGTTGAACTTATCAACCCAGTTCTGCATCCTGTCAATGTTTTGTTGCAACCTATACACTATGCACAACTCCACCCATCTTTGTGTCATCACCAAGGTTACTAACCCACCCTTCCACTTCCTCATCCAAGACTTTTACAAAAATCACAAAGAGCAGAGATCCCAGAATGATCCCTGCGGAACACCACTGGTCACCGAGCTCTAGGCTGAATACTTTCCATTAACCACCATCTTCTGTCTTTTATGGGCCAGCCAATTCTGTATCCAAACAGACAGGTTTCCCTGTATCCCATGCCTACTTACTTTCTGAATGAGCCTACCATGGGGAACCTTATCAAACGCCTTGTACACCAGATTCACTACTCTACCTTCATCAATGTGTTTTGTCACTTCCTGAAAGAATTCAATAAGGTTTGTGAGGCTTGACCTGCCCCTCATAAGCTATGCTTCTATCTCTAATAAAACTATGGTTTTCCAAGTAATCATAAATTCTGTCTGTCAGAATCCTTTCCAGTACTTTGCCCGCCATTGACATAAAACTAGTCTGTAATTCCCAGGATTATCCCTATTCCCTTTCTTGAACAAGGGCATAGCATTTGCCACCCTCCAATCATCTGGAATTACTCCTGTGGACAGTTAGAATGCAAAACTCATTGTCAAAGGCACAGCAATCTCTTCCCTCACTTCCTGTAGTAACTTAAGGTATATCCCATCTGACTCAGGGATTTATCTTTCCTTATATTTTTCAACATTTTCAACACATCCTCCTTCCTTCCATCAACCTGTTCTAGCATATCAGTCTGTTTCACAATGTCCTCAGAAATGTCAAGGCCCCTCTCAGTGTATATTGAAGCAAAGTATTCATTAAGGACCTCCCCTACTTCCTTTGACTCCAGGCACAAGTTCCCTCCACTATCCCTGATCAGCTCTACTCTCACTCTGACCATCCTCTTTTTCCTCACATAACTATAGGATGCCTAGGGTTTTAATCATATCCATTAAAGCTTTATCATGCCCCTTTCTAGTTCCTTTAAGTCCATTCTTCAGGTCCTTCCTGGCTACCTTGTAACCCTCTAAAGCCCTGTCTGATCCTTGCCTCCTCAACCTCAAGTAAGCTTCCTTCTTCCTCTTGACTAGATGTTCCACATGCCTTGTCACCCAAGGTTCTTTCAACCTATTATCCCTTCCTTGCCTTAGTGGGACTAACCTGTCCAGCACTATCAGCAAGTGCTTCCTAAACGACCTCCACATTTCTATTGTGCATTTCCCTGAGAACATCAGTTTCCAATTTAGGCAACCCAATTCCTGCCTAATAGTTTTGTAACTCCCCCTTCCCCAATTAAATACTTTCCTGTACTGTCTGCTCCTATCCCTCTCGATGAATATAGTAAAGGAGTTGTGATCACTATCACTGAAATGCTCTTCCAACAAAAGACCTAAGACCTGGCATGACTTGTTGCCAAGCACCAAATCCAATAAGGCCTCTCCCTTCGTCACCCTATCTACGTACTGCATCAGTAACCCTTCCTGGACACACCTGACAAAAACTGCTCCATCCAAACTATTTGAACTAAGTAGGTTCCAATCAATATGAGGGAAATTAAAGTCACCCATGACAATAACTCTGTTACTTCTACACACATGTCCAAAATCTGCCTCCCGATCTGCTGCTCTGTGTCTCTGTTGCTATTGGGAGGCCTGTAGAAAACTCCCAATAAAGTGACTGCTCCTTTCCTGTTTCTGACTTCTACCCATACTGACTCTGTAATCAAACCCTTCTCGACGATCTCTCTTTCTGCAGCTGTGATGCTATTCCTGATTCGCAATGCCACTCTTCCACCTCTTTACCTTCCCCCCCATTCCTTTTGAAACATCTAAATCCTGGAAAATCCAACAACCATTCCTCCCCCTGTGATATCCAAGTGTCCATAATGGCCACAACACCATAGTTCCAAGTACTGATTCATGCTTTAAGTTCGTCACCCTTATTCCTGAAACATCTTGCATTAAAATTGACACACTTCAGCCATCACACTGACTGCACTCTATTAAGTGCCTATTCCTCCTCACAGACTCTTTGTATACTGTATCTGGCTGTAATTTGAAGTAATGTTGAAAGAGCAAACTTCATAAGAAGGGATAAAATCTAAATTTAAACAGCAGTCCAAGTTCAATCACAATCTGTGCTGAGCTTAAGCCCAAACTGTGTTCAGGGTGCGTTCTACAGTACTCTATTTTTCATTAAAAATTATGCTTTTCCATACATTTCAAAAATTCATTACACATATTTTGAAGTCAGTGTACAATTTCTTGGGAATATACGAGGAAAGTGAGGTGGAGAAGCCAAGCCAAGTGTAGAAAGAGAATTTCAGAGCTTAGGACCAGATTGATATACGGATGGCTCCCTGTGGTGAATCAATTAAAAACAGAGATGCTCAGGAGACAGGATTTGATGAGTGCAGATATTACAGAGGCTTGCAGGACTCGGGGACCTCTCAGATACTGGGAGGGGTGAAGCTAAGGAGGGACTTGAAAACAATGATTTTAAATCACAACATCTCTTGTCCAGAAGCTGTTCTGGGCACAATCGGGATTACAGGCTAGGGTGAGTTTGAGTGCAAGTGCATGAATAAAGGTACCAAGGGCAGATTAGATGAGGCCGGGATAAAGTCAGGCAGTGAATCAGGAATGGAATAATGATGATGTGAATATATGATGGGAAACTCATCTAGGGGATTACATATAACACCTAGAACATTCTGTTTTTTCTTGGACTGTAGCTGGTAGAGGGATGGAGTTAGTAACTAGGGAAAGAGTTAAAAGAGTTGTAGTGGGAACAGTAACCATTGGTATTAGTCTTCCCAATTTTTTAGCTGGAGGAAATTTCTGTTTGTCCAGTATAGAGTGTTAATGCTCTGGCTAGTCTTTGGGCTAAGGAATAAAGTAATAGCAATGCCACTCCCTTCCAATGTGTCTTCTATTTAGTGTAAAGGGAAACCAGGGTGCAATGGAAGTGCAGATATGCTCATTCCAGTTTTCTGTCCAGTGATGAAAGCAAATGTCTACCCCATTATGACTTAAATATTTGCATTTTTGGTGCAGTAATTAAGGTGCACTGTGCATTTATTTGCTTTTACATTAAATCACATCCAGTTGTATGCTCGCCTGCACTTACCACATTTGTAACCATTTAAATGGGAATGTAAAAAGTTGAATCTATTTCAAACTTTTCTCAATTGGCATTTTCATTTCAGCTCTATTTTTCTTTTGGTCTCTGTTTCATCTTTGATTCCTACTTTTTTATCCTTAATTTATTCATATGGTGAATTCTGCTGAAAGAAATCTATTGTTTTTACAGCTGTGAAATTAAAAGAATACAGGAAAATAACTTGTTTTACAGTTTTTCATTGTTTAAAAAGTCCTTTCTATTTAGCATTACATTTCACACTTGTCAAAGAAAAGGCCAGCTGCTGACATAATATGCATTTTTCAATGCAGTTTTTGAACTCTCACTTCTTTCCCTTCTGTTTGTGGAGAAGTAACTGGACTTTTTCTCTGTCCTTTACCTTGTGTCTCAGCAATGCAATCAATATACCTGATAATACTGAATGCTGGAATACTTATACTGGAGCTCCTGTTTTCAAAATTAAATCCAATAAGATATTTACATTAGATGTAGATGTTAAATAGCAAGTATTTCAGCAGCACCAAGGCATGCTGGTCTGAATTTTCATTTGTGGGGCCTTATCACACCAGTGGGAGGAAAGATAGTTTGAGAACACACAGATACTGGCTTTGGGACTCTCAGATCTGCAACTCCCCATCAGTGCTGTGAGCTGCCACTATAGAGGGAAGAGAGAGATGATGCTTCAAAGTGGAGGTGCCCGACTGTTGTCATGAACTGTGTGCTTCCTTGCTGGCTGACCACATCTTCTCCATAACCAAAGTCTCTAGAACATTCTGCTGCCTGGCGGAGACTTCCATCGCTTTGCTTTGTTTAGACCTCAGCAGGGGCAAACAAAATTATAGTCTTTTTGTGAAGAGTAGGAATAGACCCTTTAATTGGCTGTTCATGGGTGGACACCTGTTGCACCTTGCTCTTTTGGGATTGAAAAAAATGATGCAGGTGAGACTTTGGTGGGAGACCATAATACTGGCTAGTGACAAGAAATTCCAGACCATCCACCTCTAGTCTCTCCTCTATAACCATTTAAAAAGTCAGCCCATTGTCAAATAAATTACACTCTAGAGTCCTGTCACAACTATCATCTGACAAGGAAGACAAGATATGCATATAGAGATATATTGTAATTCAAATGAAACCTTGGAGGAAAACAATATCAGATCAGTTTAAAAATAGCAATCTTAGCTCTTTATGGGAGAGAATAGATATGCTTAATTTCTGTAATATTAAAACATCATGTTTGACAAGATGCTATTGACAAACCACTTTGAATTTAGAAGCGTTTTAATGTCGAAATTGTAGACGTTAGATTTTATCTATTTTTCAGAAGCATAGTGCTGTTATAAATGAAACAATAAGTAAACATAATGACTCAAAACATTTGTCCTAACATTCAGGCCCATCTTTTGGAGCCCTGAGGGTTCACCAGGTACCAAAGAAGAGAAAGAAAGGTGACAGCAGATGCGTCTGTTTGATGCTGTATAGAAGGAGGCCAACATTTGCTTGCTTCCAGCTGACACAAGGGAGCTCTCGACAATCTGGTTCTTTTGTATCTAAGCCTGTGAGTCTTTATCAGAAGTTTAGGGAAAAATGAAATGTTAGTTCTCATAAAGAATCAAGAATTAAAATGGGTTTAAAATTCTTTACTACTGGAAGTTTATGCTCTCAGAATGTGTACAAATGATTTGATATTTACTAGAGTGTTATAATTCAACATTCTTTGAATGCTGTTTGAATGGTAGCATCAATAACATCCCCATGGAGTGGGTATTTGAATTTACATGGCCTGCATTGTGTAGAGTGTTGCACTCTTGGGCATGCTTGAGATTATTTGTAAGATAAGTATGATGAGCAGGTGAAAGTATTGTTAAATGGTTCAATAGCAATGAATGTAATTAAAAAGCTAAATCCATTATGATAAGATTGAAGTATATGTTGATCTAATTGAAACAGTTGCATCTGTGGCTTCAGTGGAGATAAATAAGGAGTTCAGAAAAACCATTTGGAGAAATATGAAATCATGCAAAATCCACTGAGTGATAGGATTGGATTGGGTTTGCTGTAATCAACTTTTAATACACAAAGCAAACTTTGGAGGAGTGAAATGGTCCAAATTTGTTGCAGTGGTATGCGAGGGAATCACTCTCCTTCATTTTTACTTCAATTTGACTTCAGTACAGTATCCACTGAGTTTTAGAGCTTTAGGTCAAATAAAAGACAAGAAACATCCTCAGTCATTTCTTTAACTAGATTCTAAGACCATAAGATATTGGAGCAGAATTAGGCCATTCGGTCCATCAAGTCTGTTCCACCATTCGAATATGGCGGATGCGTTTCTTGACCTCATCCTCCTGCCTTCTCCCCATAACCTTTGATACCCTTACTCATCAAGAACATACACACTCAATGACTTAACCTCCATAGCCATTTGTGGCAATATGTTCCACAGATTCACCACTCTCTGGCTGAAGAAATTCCTGCTCTCTCAGTTCTAGAGGGTCACCCCTTTGAGCCTATGCCCTTGGGTCCTAGTCTCCTACTGCATTAAGCGGTTTATTGGATGTCAATAATTTTAGATCATAGTCAGTTGAGTCATAGCTTCTATGTAGTGGAAACTATACAGTTAAACAATATCTTTGAATCAAAATTATGATCATTTTATTTAGGTGCGATGTTGTAATATAATGCACTCAAATTCAAAATTTAACAGCAAAACCACAGCAGAATACTTCATTAGTTGAGTTATTTTTGAGAAATTCTCTAGCTTGGGCTAAGTTTTATACACTTCATAAGTACAACAATTGGTAGTACAACAACTTTTGGTTGCAAAATGATTAATCTCTGCACAAAATGAAACTGTAATGTCATATTATGAGATCACTTTTGTTACATACTGAGTTATTACTGTTTGTTTTATTCATTACAGTTGACATATTAAGCTCGTGTATTTTGCATAAAGGACACAATATTGCAGCATATTGGCAAGCTGCTTTGCCTTTCACAGCTAATGTTATGTCCTCGTATCAACCCCACGGGATAAACACATGTATAAAGACTGGAAGCAAATGAGGCCCTGCAGCAGGTGGCCTTTTGCAGCCTAATGAATGTGGCAATCTGTTACTATCACTGCAGTGCTTTTTACCAGACAATTAGTCAACTAAGCGTGTAATTATTCCAGGCCAACAGGAAGAGGCTCTTCTCTAATTTCATCTTTTCATTGCTGTTTACTCACCCACACTCCCCTCATTAATGAGAGATTTTCCAGTCCACATTAATTGGTTTCAATAACATTCATTTTAGTTGAAAGGGAATGATTCTGTTAATTGGGAAGTGGAAGCATCTTTTCATTTCAAGTGCATCCTACAACAGTGAATACACTCAACAGGTCTTAGCTAATGAAATTAAGTTACGTAGCAACTGAAAAACTAAATTAAATCTATCTACAATGAAGCATGGCATTGAAGTGTGCACAAATGTACAAAAAAATGTAAATATATAGTGCACTTGAAGAAGGAAATATTCTTCAGAGCTTCTCAGAAACATAATTAACACTTAGATCTTCTTCCTCGTTAAATTTAATCAATATGCTTTTAACTGCTAAACAAATAGATCCCACTGTTACTCCATAGGTTAAGTATTTTTGGATTTCTATTAAAATCATTTATGTCAGTGCTTTAATCAAGCTTATTAGTGTTTTCAAGTTGTAGAAGCCAGTATTGTAACAGTTGCCAGTTACTCTGGGATCTGTGTACAAGTTCAAGCTGAAAGGGTGTAATTATCCTTCCCCTCAGGTGACTGGCAGCTCACAACTGAAGTGTGTCCCAGTCATTAATTTAGCTCCCAGTGGGTGTAAATCTGCAGGACATAAATGATTCTAAGAATTTGGAAACAATTGTGACTTCTTTGAAGACATTCCTTTGGAAAACAACTGATTTAGTGTTGGAAATAGAACAGTCGTTTGACAGGGATTGCTGGTAGAGCTGAACTCCTGGGATTTCAGTGTTCAAATTTGGGCTGACATATGCGATTGGCAAACAATTGTTCAGGAACCATGCATGCTCTCCCTATATTGAAGATCTTGGTATAGCACAGGATGAAACGTACAAAATTTGGGATCATCTGCATCACCATTATTCCTTTTGATCATTATTTATATATGTACATCGATCTCTTTTCTTCTGCAAATATATGCACACGTTAGAGTCTGAGCACTTTACTTTTCTTTGTTGCCTTTGTGTTGATACTTCTATTTCTCATCTTCTGATACTCATCTTTCCTCTTAATAATATGAAAGCAATGAATGCTCTTGCATGACTTAAAATAACACCTAAATTCCCTCTTGTATTCTTCTTTTTAACTCTGGCAATATCTTGTTTTCTGTTTAAAAATCTGACTCTTTTCTTCATACCTCTATATTTACAATGGGAAAGGTGGATCTATCCCACTGATCCAGCCTCCAAGACCAGGAATCTTCCAAAAAATAAGTGAATGATGTTTATCAATTGGTGTGACTACATAATAAATTACTTAATCTTTGAGGAAACAATATCATAGCTGATAGATATGATTAGATTTTATGGTCTGTCAATAAACTTACAGTTCTATTTGTACCTCTTCACTGTTTGTTATAAGGGTTGTAATAAGCGGATACTTTTGGTTGCATTTTCATTGCAAATGTATTGCCTTTTTTTTCCTGTAGATGTTGACTTCTTAGTGGAACTGAAAGCTAGCCTTAGTAATGACGGGTAGCTAATTATCGATTATTGTAAAAGCCCATCTACTTCACTATTTACTGTCGTTACCGGGTCTGACCTATATATATGACTCCAGAGGAAGAGTAGAATGATGGATTCTTAACTATTCTACAAAATGGCCTAGCAAGTCACCAAGTTTGAGGTTCAATGGAGATGTGTAACAAATGCTAGCCTCACCAGTGAGGCCCACATCCCATGAAAGAATATATCATAAAAAGTAATCACTCTTCTGACCTTTGCCTACTGAACCATTATTCACACACAAGTCACAAATGTCAGCAGCTTATTCAGCCTTATTGTGGCATCAAAGTCAAGCTTGGTTTGTGTCTTCACTCCACATTCAAAGTGGGTGACACTGGGTAGTAAGCATGGATTGATATCTAAGTGATAGTCCTTTGCTACCTCAAGTGGTATTAAGGCCTGTTTTATCACCTAATGCAGTTTTACCCAAGATCCTAGAACTCAGTGGGTAACAGCGATTAAATTTGGAAATGTACTTGTTTGTAAGGAACAGATTTACTGAACAAAAGAACTGAATCACGAGGAAGCTCTTTTTTTTCCAGATTATAATCTCAGTCAAACTTTTAAAAAATGTTCAGAAGTCCTAATTCTGTTATGGATTCATTGTAAAACTTAAATATGTCAATAAATATTGATGAAAATTTTAAATGTATCATTTCATCCCATTCAACATCTGACTGTGGATTTGCGTAAATTTTAAAATTCTTCATTATACATTGATTTAAATCAGTACGTTTTGAAGGCATGATGATATAAAGGAACTACATTTTTCAATACTTCATGAGTTTCCCCTTCCAGTCTTAAAATTAAGCATTTTTAGTTAATTACTTTTTAAAATTTATTTTTCATCCAGTACTCTTTCCTTTGCATTTATGGACAAATGTTCTATTAATCCAACTACATTTGTTTCACATTCTTCTTTGGAATATGTGCTCAATCTTAGACCAGTCTAAGATCTTGTCACTATCATTTTCAAGTTAATTCAGTTTTGAATTTCTCCCACTTCTTTGGATTTTCTGAATCATAGTCTTAGATAATTCAATTCAATTGACCTTATTGGATTAAGAGTGCTTTTCAAGAATTTTAAGCCTGGCTCAGTGGAAAATTAAATAATTGTTGGCATATTTTTTATCTGTAACGGAAAATGATGAGAACACAAATCTTCAGATAAAATAGGTGGTGAGTCAACAGCAAAATGAGACTGATTATTTCTTCTTGTAAGGTTAACTTTGGTGCCTTGCTAATTAAAGTAGAAAGAAGGATGATGCATTTCAATGAAACAAGCTCATTACAAAATAACAGAATGGAAAAAGAGAAGAAATATTGCTCCTTTAGTAAATTGATACACTCTAGTCTTAACAATTCCAGTAGGAGGAACAAAAGATATTCCTGTTAGAATATGAAGCTGGAAAATAAACACTCCTTCTGAAACAGGGGAGTGAAAGAGATAATATTTGCTTTTGCATATTTTAAGGAATATTACTTACCAGACTAGAAGGGAGTATCACTTTTTCAATCTAATGAATATAACCATGGTCAGATTGGGTCGGAAAGGACCAATCTTCCACAAGAATCCCTGATCTGATG
Organism: Chiloscyllium punctatum; assembly: GCF_047496795.1. Classification (NCBI taxonomy): domain Eukaryota; kingdom Metazoa; phylum Chordata; class Chondrichthyes; order Orectolobiformes; family Hemiscylliidae; genus Chiloscyllium; species Chiloscyllium punctatum. The sequence goes on from NC_092744.1 coordinate 60,211,791, forward strand.
AGGGGGCTTAAATTGTACAACCGATCATAGATGGTTTGAGATTTAAACAGTGAAATTAGACAGCATAATTGATTTGTTCTACTTTTCAGCTGAGCCTCTAATTTCTCCACATATTTAAATAATAGCTTCCCTGATGTTCTTTGGTCTAATCATTTTATCTTCTGCCGTCCCACAACCCACAAGGTTTTGAGTGTTTTATCTATGTTATGTAGAATCTTGACAGCTGGTTTGCAGTTGGGTATGTGCACCTGTGGTTGTCAAGGTTACCCAGTTTCATCCGCCCACTGGTTTCTTTGATTTGCATAATTCTATCATATCGGTTTATTGCATTCCAGAATGAAGTTGATAAATGGCACATTCTAAAACTGATATCTTCTCTTCAGATTTTATCAGCCAAAGTATAGTATTTTTCTTAGATAATGTGTTTGAGAGATTGTCTTTGCTACCAATGCTATAAAGTTTAGCCAAAGAAAAAGTGGCAAAATCTTAAACATGCAAACAGCTTGTCTTATATTGTCCAAGAGGAACTTGAAAAACATTTGATGTTCTAACAGAATGGGTTTAAGACTCATATAGTGAAAGATCAACTTTGGACAACCGGAAGAATGTAGATGTGCACATTGTGCTTTATTCTATTTAGTTGTTCTAAAAAATGAATTTAGTAGAATTTAATATGATACAATCCAAGAAGAATAGTTACAATTCTTGAGTTATGGATTTTATAATCTACAAATAACTAAAAGTGGAATGAACAAACCATTTGGTAATGTTGACAATAAACATGACCAGCAACATTATGTTTTGCATAACACAAATTATCTGAAAAAAAATCTCCATTTGAAATTGAGTTGGCCTCAGCATCTTACAGTTTTAATTTTCTTACTCATGAATTGAATGCTTTAATGGTCCAGGATACTAATGACTTAACAATGTGAAGATCCTCAATTAAATGAATATTTCAGTTAAAATTTGATTTTAATAAATATTTACAGTTACAAAATATTAAAATATATTTACAGCATGGAAATAGATGATTTAATATGATGAGCTGCTGTTTGTACTCCTTTCCTCTTCTTCATCTAACCTCATCAATAATAAATGTTAAATGTTTTAATTCAAGTTAGTTAAACTCACAGTAAACAATTTAAACAGTTATGGTCCTTCAATTATTTTGTGATGATCCCAGCTGATGTTAATATTGGACAAACCAGATCTCAGAATGAAACCTGAATTGATAGATCATGTTTTGTTTTATTTTAGAAGATGCTGTAGCAGTCTTTCACAGATACAAAAGCGCACAAGTCTGGACAGAAGGTTTTAACAATAAAAGCGAATTTTATGACATTGAAGATGAAAAACTAAAACAAGCAGAGAGCACAGTTTGAAAGATCTCAAAACACATGGTAAAACAAAATCCCAACTACTGCCCAACACCATAACTTTAAATTTACTCAAAATCCAGAAAGATTTCTTGCCCAGCCAATCTGTGGCTTTGAATTAACAGTTTCTCCTTAGTTCTAGTTCAGTGGCCAGTGAAGTCATTTTTTTCAATATTCACAAAACTGATCAGTCTCTCAAGCTTTTAATAATCTGCAGAATATAAATGAAATATTTCTGGTCTGGAAGTTCCATACACTACACTTTTTAATGAATGTGATTTATTTCTTAAAAAGAAGAGATTATACTTGCATCTAACTTCAGACACGTCCTCCACAAACTGCACACAAAGCTTTTCAGGTAATTATAAAAAAAACTGTCACCCCAAACTCTGCGATATCTAATGGTCTAACGTTTTCTCTTTTTTGTTGTACCCTACACAATATAAAGCAAAACAACCTCCATTAACACTTCAGGAGACTATGCAGTTGTCTGCTATCTGACACAAGCAAGATCAAAATCCTCATTTTGGAAAGACGACCTTCATTAATTTTTAAACCCCTTCTCAAAAATAGACCTACACTGATATGCCACTAGTTTAAAATCCAACCTCTTAAAAATTGATTTTGTATATAGATCACTGTTTGATCACAAATTAAAATTTTGATTTACCATGGAGCTGTACTTGTAGCCTTCTGTGTTTGTCATAATTCTCAGATTTATACAAAAGCACAACCCCAGTCACAGTCAAATCAAATCGACCACTGGGACTATTATGAGCTTTGATTTAAGATGCACGTGAGAGAGTTCATGGCAGACTTTCTCGGCCCACTACCGATTAATGCTCCTAAATGCTAGATCAGTGGCCACATGCAAGTTTCGACTTGTCATGCCTCTGATTACCTGACTCACTGAAAGGCAAGAAAAGTAGCTAGCTCCCTGAAGAGAAATCCAGTGGGATATATTAGACTATGAGGTGATCTTCAATTGCTCCAATTTAAGGCAGTTGGAGGCAAGAATATTGAGCAAGGTGTTGGTCTCACAAAACACATCCTGCCCCCACATCAGACCATTCTGAACCCCTTGTTGTGCAACCCTCATGAGAAAGCATAACAAGGACTGAACCTCCAGAAGAATAGGAATCACCTGGCAGACTTTAGGACCCAGAGCAACATCAGATGCCTGGGGCACCAATATCAAGGCTTGTGATTTACCCAGAAATTGCCCACTTGGTGAGCTAACTCGTTGGTGATTGGATAATTTTCTTGGGAATGGGGGTGATGTGTTATTCACAGACTTGAGTAAAAGATAAGAAAATTCCCCACAGAAATTTTTACTTATCTGGGTGGGTTATTCTTCAGAGGGTCGGTGTGGACTGGTTGGGCCAAAGGGCTTGTTTCCACACTGTAGGGAATCTAATCATAAACCATTATAATCTGTGTGAGGTACTGCTGAAATTTTCTTCTTTCAGTCATCAGTCACAAGATAAGTTTAAGCAGTAACCTGGTATAGCAGAGCTTCTATGCATCATAAAGACCTTTTGCAATGTGTTTTAGTCCTAAGATTTTGAAAAGCAGCTATTATTCCTTCCATGTGATTTTTCCTCCATTTCTTATCATTAAGATTGTTAACATATTGCTCAGAGACATTACTAAATTTGGCTGAATTGTGAGCATTTTTGTGTAACAAGCCCTCATCTACAGGCTATTAGATTGATACTTCAAAAATTCATTTTATAAAGAAAGACGAGGTTGTAAACCATCAATTTGAACTAGATTTGGCAACACATTGAATCACTCGATCTAAAACAGACTGGTTTTCAACTTACGTTTTTTCAAGGTTTGTCACCCAATCCTTATCACCTCTGTCTTTACTGCTGAAGTCTCCTTTCCATCCTATCCAATGAGTCTTACCACCAATTCATTACAAATACTAGCACTAAGTCCAATAGCAACCCGTCCTAATGCTCCTGGGAAGAAGATTCCAACAACTTTAGTTTGAGAGGTAGAAGCTGACCTTCCAATATGGATCGCCATTCTGTGATTCTGCCATGTTCGGTCATTTATTTTTTAAAGTGACATTCTGAGAACTTTAAATGAAGGTAAAGTACAAAGATTGGACTTTAATAGGAAGAAAGATCAGAGCATGGCTGGTGAAAGCAGATACAGATTTTTCACACAGACTCTGCAGAGGGAGATGAAAGTCAGAAGGGGAAATAAAGGACGCGGTGTGAATAAACCTTGTACAACATACTCTCGTGGGTTACCATTCACCATGACGATAATTTCAGTCATGCTGTGCTGACTATTATGACATCTTCCACATGAGATAGATGTGCAGGCAGGTCATTCCCCTGAACTCATGTTGCACAGTTCCTTCCCTTTAAGGAAGAAGGGTGGAACATCCTCATGAGGAGTTGAGTCATGGTGGAATCATTTGTAGTATGTGTAGTAGTTGTGGGAAATAGTGGTGCAAATACAGATGGTGTGAGAAGAACAAGATACAGAGATTACACGGAATCAAAGACAGGTGGATAGTAGTACAACAAGAACAAATATGTATTTATATTGCATCTTCAATTTACAGAAACATCACAAACCTTCCTTGCAACAGCATTATGGGATAAAATATTGACACTTGCCCCTTACTAGGCAATAGTAGAGTAGATAACATAATATTTGATCAAATAAGAAGCATTTTAAAGGAGGAAAGTGAGAAGGAAAGTGAAGTAGTTCAGGGAGAATATTCCAGAGCTTGAAGCATGGGTTTATAAATACCAATGTTGGATGATTTAAATTGGAATGCTTGAATCAAAATTTGGGGAGTGTGTACATCTCCAAGAGTTATATGGCTGGAGGAGATGTGGAATGGGGGAAGCTGTGGGATTGGATTAAAATTTGTTTTACCCAGGATAGATGATATTAAACATGGAGTCAGACAAGAATAGAGAAAAATTGTTTTGGAAGAAGGTCAGAAACAAAACTGCTTATCTATATGCTTTTTTGAATTTTTTTTAGGGAAAGGGTGGTTTGGAGGTGTGGTTAGCTGCTCTAGGAAATGCAGAGAAAATTTAGAGATTGAGTAGATTCACACTGGGGCGAACACAAACAGATGTTTTCTGTTGTCCAATGTAAAGTAATTGAATTGTGAAAACTGATTAAATTAAACATGAGATAAACAACTGAACCCAATGCATGAATGGGATCATGGAAACCTAGTAACAACTTGTTGGGACCATTAGCATGGTATGTGACAGTAGTATTGAAAACATGCTAGATTTTCAGGAACAAAGTCAAATTGATATAATTTAAACTAAGCAGGGAAATAATGAGTAAAAATAGGAGACGTTGTAGAAACTCATGAGTTCTGACAACAGCTACGGAGAGAGAAACAGAGTTAACATATTGAGTCCAATATAACTCTCCTTCAAAACAGCAGTTCCGAAGAAAAGTCACATTGGACTCAATGTTGATTTTGTTGCTCCCTCTGCCGATATTGCCAGATCTGCTGAGTTTCTGCAAAACTTTGTTCTTTTTTTCATTTTAGATCTCCAGCATTCTCAATACTTGGCTTTTTCTGGGGAAAAGGTAAGCCTGGAAAGGTCAGTGATTTACTGCAGTCCTGTGTACTAACCTCAACACTATTTTGCAAAGGAGACAATCTGACTTGGATGGTATGGAGAGGAAGGATACTCAACCACTTACAAAGATTAGACATTTCTGCTAGTCAAGATGTTAAAACAGTGTGAAATCTTTACATTGGAAAAGCATGTCTCGAGGGTTTTTCCAAATTTCTAAGGAACTTCGACAAACTGAACCCTATTCAATTTTTGGTGGAACTACAAATTTGAAATCGGACATGGACGCCATTCACAATATAAACATGAGTAGACACTTTGAATTGAATTATTTCATGCAAAAGTTAGTGGAGTGTGAAATAGATCTCTGAGGAAGAAAGTGAAATCAGATACTGTCAGCAGAAGCAAGCTGAACATTTTTTGGTGAAAGAAGTGACTGAATATTACAATGTATTGGGATAGAGTATGATCTTTTTGAATGGCTAGTTGGACAGCAGTGGCAGTTTTGAATCCTGTATATTTTGTTAACTTTATAGATATTAACATCTGGAGTTCATAGACAATTATTAATAAGTTGAGGATTTCTTTATGTATTCTTTGGTGGCTGTTAACAAGCATTAATTTATTGTATGTATTCTGTTGTGTGGTTCGACGGAAATTAGTCCATTTAGTTCAAAAGTTCAAAATGATCTTAAGTGCTAAAAGTAGTCCAGTGGAAGCAACTTTGACATCTCTTGTCTTAAGGTAAAAATAATTATAATAAAATACATTCTATATGGATATTCCAACTCCTTGGAAAAGCCTAATATCATTCCAGTGGCGGAGATTAGAAAATCTAAACTGATATTGAATAACTAATTTATATTAAAAACACTTCAATGTTGGTATTATGTTAGGATTTTAATCTTAGTTTTTAATTTCTAGTTATGACGGTTGCAATCTAACCTTCAGTTGCTGCTGTGAAATCCTTATTGTTATTTCCAATAATTTACTTGTGTCTATGTCAATGTCTCAATGATTAGATCATGTGTACTGTGGATTGTGATATAGGATCTGTGTATTAGTAATTATAAAAATGTAAACTGTTAGATTATATTGTGATTAAACCCTTTTATGAAACACTTGATTTGGTTTTACCAGTTACAAATACAGTATCTAAAGCATATATATAGAGTTTAGAAAATATTTGCAATATAATGGATTCATGATTTTTCCATGAATGAGAAGTATATTGTGACACTTAAATTTCTTTGAATACATCAAGATGCTAATTTGGAATTTTTGAAGAATTTGGCAATTGAGGAATATCATGCAGATTTTATGTATTTTAATCAAGAAGAAAGGCTCCTACCTTTTTATATTTTAAAAAGGACAAGTGATATAAAGATAAAACAAAGCATAAACATTAACCAGGAATAGACCAGGGAAAATAATATTAAATGCATGACAGCAATTTTCTCTCAAGATTTTACCTTCCTAATCTCTAACACTAAAACCAAAACTCCTTCGGTTGAAAAATGTATGTTGCAATAAAAAATAGATCAGTATCTATGAAGCCCTTAAGGGAAAACACTGGCAGAACCTTTAAAAATGGTATTACTACCTTATTCAGTTCTGTTCTTTTGACAGCGATCTGAGGTCAGGCTACTGTTGATATCTTTGAGCTGTTCAAGTAAGTTAGGCATCCATTGTTGTAAAAATACAGAAAACTTTAACAGTTATCTTGAATGCAGACTGCATACTTAATAGATACTATGCAGAAGAGACTGTGTAGCAAAGCCATTACTATTGTATAACTAAAGCAGTTTGATCTAATGTTGTCATAGTGAAGTTTGAAGAATGTCTTGAACAAAAAGCACTGAATCTAATAAAATTCGCATAAAGAGATGTGCTGTCCCAGTTGTTTATATGCTATTGAATGTTTTTGGAAAATGAATAAAAGCAAGTCAGAAAGAAAATGATGAAAAAGATGTCTCTTTCTAATATATTTTAAGACTTCACTTTGCAGTTTAAAAACAGTGGCTTCAATAACTTAGTAGATTTCTTTCTTAAAAATAATTTTCTTTTACCAGCAACATTTAAGTGGGTTAATGAAGGGTCTGTTTCTGTGCTGTACTTCTCTAGACTCTAGACTGTAGACTCTCGTTCATAATAAAATAAAATTGTTTCGCCGAAACATAACAAATTATTTGTGTAGGGAAAAACGTGATATCTGAAATTAGTTTCCAAGTCACTGAACAACACCATCTCATTTCCAGGAAAATTTGATTCAATTAAGTCAATGTTTTGTTGGTTTTGTCCCACAACATTTAAGCCACTTAAACCCTTCATTTCTTTGCCAATTTTAAAACAACATTGATTAACTTGCTACTCCTTAATAAATATACATCTCTTTTCTTTGACGATTCTGCTTTAATTTTCTGACCATAATGCCCAACTAAAAATAAAATGGAACAATTTTTGGGAAAGTTCAGGCGCACATTCTGCAGAAAACTGCCATGAGTCATTTTCATTTCTTAATTTATTGTCGCACGCTATGATGTGGTACAATATACAGTTTGTCTCCTTGGCATACTCAACTCTACAAACGTTATATTCCCACACCATTTCTGTTCAATTTTATAATTGGATTTAATAAAAACATTTCATTCAGTGAGTGATTACATTTAGTACTGAATTAGATTGTATTTGTAATTATTAATGCCTTCAATAAGAAAAGAGTCAGGCATTGTTGGTAATAATTAATGAGGCAGTTTTGGGCATTTTAACCACCAAGTTGTTAGCCTTTAAATGAGGTCCTGTCGGCATATTTTCCTTTCATATGCTAACTTGTTTACTACAAGTAAGAAAAGTATATTGCTAAATTGAGTGATTGGCCTACTCAATTGACATTTTAAATAAAGATACGTATAATCGGAGTAGAGATGGATGTTACAGGGTTTACAGTTTTATAATATGATTGGGCTGAACACCGCTTTTAAATATTATTTAATATGCATGTATTGTAGGGGTTATATGCATTTCCAGTATTACTGTGAAAGATGAGCTTAGGCATCTTTAAAAAAAAAGGTGTATATGCAATGAGTGCAGACATTATTTACATTGTAATTCAATTTGCTTTATTCGAGGTGAAGGATAGCACCTGAACAAAGGGATAAAAATTCTCAACTGGAGATTTTAACAAAATGATCAGGCATTCAAATTCTAAATTAGATAGAAATTGTAATTGACTAATGATAAGAGAATTTCAGTCTGATGTGTTTCCAGAGAATGAAAGAAGGAACAAGTAGTAGCCAGGACCGTCCTGTAACACTAATAGTAACTGACAAAAACAATATCACTTCTGTCACACACGAGATCAAGTCTACTCCATTTACTGCCACCATTGGGACACCCATGTTCCCTGCTGATGAAGTTATGAAATACAAAATGTAATTTGACACTGGTTCTTTGCTGATGCTGTTACTCCTGCTCCTGATTTCGAATTTGATATGGTTACACATTTGGTCCTAACATTCAGCTACATTTACACTGGTCAAAATAGTTCAGTGGAGTAGTTTAACACAGTTTCCATGTTCTTTAATTATCTTTAGTGCTTTTGGTCAGATTATCTGAATGTTATTTCAGAGAATTAAATCTAAAACACTACACAGAAATCACCGTCATTCTTTTTCAAAACGTACAAGCAACATATTACACTGTTTCTGGAACTGGAATACAGAGGGAGACAATACTATTTCACATCAGCTCCTTGATGAATGCAGTTTACCTTGATTTTCCGATGAAAACGTCTTTGTTTTTGGGTATGTATGAAGCATAAAATGCAGTGATCTGATTTACATTCATAGCTACACCCAAAGAATGGCCACCAACACGGTCAATTGACAAGTTGTCCCATTGGTTTTGTTACCCATCTGAAATTCCCCTTGCCAACTGTGAACAGTTGGCCATGACAGATAACCCAACACAATCTCTCCCCATCTTTCATCTCTAGCCTGGCCTGATAGAGAACCGTCACTCCTCTTGTGGTGGTGAAAGCAGTAGATCTCAACCTGGAGCTGGTTAATATGTTGAGGAGATTATTTGCACGTTGCAACAGAAACTTGAACTTTATCTGTTTTGATTTTTGGTTGGTTCTTGTTTGAAAATTGCTCTCAAGATCTCTCCTGATAGGTTTGTGTACACTTGAGAAAATACGTTTGTGAACTTGGAAAATAGATTTCCCAGTTGGAATTCATTGATTCTTATGTTATGAAGAGAAGGAGGAGGAGGATATGACAGAGAATAGATTCGGGATTTTACACTGTGACATCTCAGAAGACATTAGTTTCCTAATGTCAGTACTCACTCTCCAGGGTACCTAAATATAGAAAGTCTTACTTAGGTTTTCTGACCATTAATGACTCAGAGCACAGTGCTACCCCAGAGATTATAGCAATGTTATGCTTTCAGTTGCTGGATGAAGACTTGTATGAATGCTATTTGAATACCTTTTAAAATCCATTCACATACACAGGGTTAAAATCAAACCTGGAGTCTACAGCCACAATCATAAAGAGAACAATTATCTTCACTAACGGAAATAGGAACCTTCAATTGCATTACCATCGGATTCTTCAGCAAATTCTCAGACAAAGTTTGATAGTCAGACAGTGGAACAACATTTTTCTTTTCAAGTCTCATACGTCATAAGCTTCAGAACAGAAAAGGAAAATTGAAATTGTTGCACAGTTCCATTTTGAAGAGAAGCGCAGGGGTGGTGGATGAGTGTGATTTTGAACAGAATAAGATGTTTTCATGAGAGCATAGGATCAATTAAAAGTTTATGGAGGATAAGCAATCAATGGATGGATGGCATTGGAATAGTTAAATCTTATGGTGGCAAAAGCATTTATAAACGCTCAGGTAACAGGTGGATGATGAGCTTGTGATATTAACAAAGGCTTGATTAGGCAATCTTTTGTAAAATGAAGGATGTGGGAGCTCTGCTTGGAATCAAAGAAAATGGACTAAAATAATACATTGTATGATTCTAACGTGAGCTGTCTTTAAGTATCTAGCCTTCCAGGATTCTGCTCTCTAAAAGGAGGCAGTCCTTGTTAGTAGGTTCTGTTTCCCGTTTCCCATGATATGTCCCTCTTATCCCTTATTTCTTTTAGAAACATAAGTAGATTGATCAAAAACCTTGAACATCTCTGAGTGATCTTGCACCCTCCTTAATGCAGGTTCTTCCTCAGTTGCTGTTACTCTGATGCACAATGTGTGTTTCTTTAAAATGCTATTTTAAACAATACTGTATATGTTCATATATATAAAAATACATTTATAATTATTAAACAATTAAATATGCATTTCTTCACGGGGTGGCATTCCAGCAGGCAGTGGTTTTAATTATTTTTAATGAACTTGTTCAAATATGTAACACATCTCTGGGCAGATGGGATTTGAGCCCAGACCTTCTGGTTCAGAGGTAAGGATGCTATCACTATGCCACAAAAGCCACCTGTGCTTTTGCCACTGTTATCTGTACAATGTTTGCAATTGAGCTCTTTTGAGGAAACTCAATGAATTTAATTACTGAATCGTAATGAGTTCTAACACAAAGTGAATTCAGCTGTCATTCTCAAAATTCTTTCCGTCGAGTGAAATCCCTGTTTACTATTAGCTTTGTTCAACCCCCTAATTAATTTGTCCAATATTCATATGTGAGAAAAGCATTACATTACATTGATTTTTTTCAATCAGTAGAATGAAAATTAAACATTAAGAAATGTTAACTCTCACAATTTACTACAACAATAAGGTTCAAATGTCCTTTGCTTAGTTTTCTGGCTTCTAGGTCACAATGTTTCAGAAATCATTAAATATTGTACTTCTCACATAACTAGATGATGCTTCATTAATCGTGCTTTCTCTAAATTGAGTGTGTAATTCCGGGATTCCCTATTCTGTTCTCAACTGAGTAATATTTTATATGTAAGATAGTTCAGAGACTGCACCAGTTAGCTCGAGCATTCCCTCAACAAAGTGTTACAACATTCTTGTACATGAATGTGGTACTGAGAGTCTCCAGGCTCACTGTGGCCAAACAATGCAAAAAAAATCACACTATCACTAGCCTGAGTAAATAAGAAAAGCACATTTTGACCCCACAAATATTGAGACAGAGTCTGTGGGTTGCCTAGCAACACAACACACAGCCAATTACATTGAAGCTGTGTGCTTCCTTTGTTGCTTCAGATTAAGACACAGGTTTCAAAATTTTGAGCCTCTGTCTTGCACTTGCAACTGTCACTCCTAACCAATCAGGAATAACAGTAATTTAGAAATTTCATGCTGCTTTGTTATTTAAAGTTTATTATAAGGATTGTTTAGAATTTAGTAGTCTGAGAGTGACATCATTTCGGCAAGATAACTCCATAATAGATGTTTGCCGATTCAATTTGAAAGCTTAATGGTGACATAAATTCTGCATTTTGCTGCTTAATATTGGCAGTAAGCATTCTGTTTAATGTATCCTTTAAATCAATAGATCTACCAATATTGTTGCTCAGTGTTTCAGCCGATTAACTGTTTATCAGAGTGGTTTGATATATAGCGAATAACGTCAGGACTGCTTAGAATGACTTTACGAAGTCAGATTCCTCTTTTATCCAATGATATTACAGGACTTTGGGGTTTGAAATCCACAATCTTGTTCCATATTTTGTTTGTAAACTGAAAATGAATGGCAATTTAAATATACCTTTATAGACATTGAGAAATCTTATCACTTACATGTTTACATCTCTTAGAGCCAATAAAATAACTAACATGATGGCATACAAACATCATGAATAATGATAGATATATTAGATTTGATATCATGTGGACATTCCAGTCCCACTAATTTTCATTATCTAGTAAAATGCCTGGAAAAAAACTACTTGGAACTGAACACGCTGGTTTGAGAGATATAAAGATCAAAAAAACTGCAGGTGCTGGAATCCAAAGTAGACAGGCAAGAGACTAGAACAAGACAGCAAGCCAGGCAACATCAGGAAGTGCAGAAGTCAACGTTTCGGGTTGCACTCGAAGCGCACCTCCTGATGCTACCTGGTTTGAGAGATATGGCAGAGTCTCCAGAGACCTTTTTGTGAGGAAGCAGCCTTTACTCACCTCAACCAAAGTCACTGACTTGACGTGGAAACCTACACTGAGAATTTTTGATTCCTTAGCTGTGGGGCACTCAAATCCATGCCAGAACAGTGAGTCAAGTGAAGCATGCTGACCAGTCACTAGAGGGGCTAACAGGCAGGTTTTTAATGGAGGGATTGAGCTAGGTATGCTTCCTTTGTATTTCAGATGTAGCGTTTGGGACCTGGTAGGCCTCATTGACTACGAGGTTCTTGATTGGGGTTGTTCACCTGGGCCAATCAGGAAAGCCTTGGCTGATGAGTATGATGAGGAGATTAGAATCTCCTCAGTTGAGGACTGATTCTGAGCTGGCTGGCCACAGCCAGTGTACTGGTAAATAAAGGGGGACTTGATGATGGAACCTGGCCTCTGTGCAGTTATTTTATTAAGTAACAAGATTTCTAGCAGTACTGGCATGGTTAGATGTCTCAGATATGCCCATAATGGAACAGGCATTCATTAACTTTTTTTTAGGGAAATGATTGTCAAGGGATTGTGTGTGCTGTGACAAGGACAGTGCTGGAAGATGCTGATAGATACAATCCCATTGTAATTATCATGGACGTGGGTGGCCAGTTTAAACACAAACACTGTACATTATAATACAATGTAGGGAGTGGAATTTACCTGCAAATGGGATAGTTTGGTTGCATTGCAATAAATCTTGCTTCAGGAGTATTTGGAATGGTGTCAGGGCTCGGCAGATCTGGAAGGGTTTTCCAAAAATTGCATAGAATCGGATAAGGCTTGTTAGAGTTTGTCAGCATGGAAAGACCTTTTGATCTGACATTGCTATGGAGGAAGTAAAGACTGCAGATGTTGAATATCAGAGCCAAAACGTATGGTACGGGAAGAGCACAGCTGATCAGGCAGCATTCGAGGAGCAGGAGAGTCGACTTTTCGAGTATAAGCTCTTCATCAGGAACATTCCTGATGACCACATTTTTTGACATTGCTATGGGGTGGAGACTGGAATTTGAACCGCAGAAGACAAAGTGGAGGTCTCAAAAATTGCAAAGTGGAAGTCTGGCAGAACTAAGAAAGACTGTAAATTTTGACTTATTGGTAACTTCCCACGATCTACCAGCAGGTAAGGGAGGGGCTAAGACATGGGTCTGACATCACTAAATTACCAAGTCCCATGTCAAACAGCATTGTTTTGTGACTTTTTTCTGAGGTCCTTGTGAATGTTGAATGAATTATTTTGAGATGAGTTTGGAACCTATCATTGCCTGTCTCTCTCTATATCCTTGTCTATCAGACAATTGTGTAAGAAATATTAACAATTTATTTACTAACAGAAATAATGAGAACTTTCTCTTTGGAAAAATATCATCATAATAAAATGAGAAAAAAACATACTACTGACTATTTAAATGTTCTAGTCCTGGCAGAAACTGCTTTAGATACATGAGCTTTTTTTTTCAATGCACTTCAACTTCTTCTTCAACATGTTGAAGTTTTTATAAGCTATCTTCACATTTAGAGTCATAGAGATGTACAGCATGGAAATACACCCGTCCATGCCAACCAGATATCCCAAATCTCCAACAAATTTCTCAACAAAAGGAAAGTGAAAAATGTGCACATTATAATCTCACTAGGGAGCTTTTGAAATAAGTGGGAATGTTTATTTGTTACTTGACTTATGCAAACCCAATTATTTTTTTTTTATGTTGAAGTATATAGAGTGTGCTCATTTGATGAAAATTACTATTCTCATTCTCTCTGACTGATTGGGAAAAACACTTCTTTCCTGTTTACCAGCAGTGCTGTCAGTGCACTGCAATGATAATTAATTTTGATTTGAATGTGAATATTATTTGAATGATTCACTAATATTTGTGTCATCAGTGGAGAATGTTGTCTTGCAAATAGCCTGTAGCCATCCTTACTCTAGGGAGAATATTTTTCAAGATAATTGCAGTGAATGATGATCTGAGCTCTCCAAAATTTAATCAACCATTGGCTGACCTGATGGCTAATTTTTGTTTACTTTGCTTTAAAAACTTGAAATAGAGAAATTCATATTACAATATTAGAAGAAAACATTTAGCATTTTATTACTATTATGTAATAAATGGATAAATGAAAGGAAATTGATTGAAATAACAAATAATTTTGATCTTGCCATTGTAAAAACAAATTCTCCTTTCTCCCCCTCAAGCAAGCATCAGAGACCTTACTTCTTCAGCAACTTTAAAAGATCAGCTACTCTTTTCCTGTTCTGAACGAGCTGACCAGTAAGTGCTTTGACTCTTCAACTATGAATGCTTCAAGATGTTAGATTATAATCCAAATACAGATAAATGTCAAATTAATCTAAATAAGTGGCCCTTCCCAATTTTAGTGTTATATCTCTTATGTTAGAAATATGAGCGCTTGCAACATTCCAAAAGTATTAAATTTGCTGGCATAATATTGTGTGATAGGATTAATTGGAAACTGGACCTTGGTTTATACTAATCTGAAAAATGAAGCATACTTGAGAAAATATGGGAATCTGTTCATTCACTTTTCTCCTTGTGTACAATGTTATTAACATGCTAAGGAGACAGTAAACATAAGCACAACACTGCCAAAAATACAAAGAGTTTTGAAAAATAAAATCAACCTGACCACAAATGTAAAAATTAACACTGCTAATGAACCATTGGTATGATGGAGGTTTACAAGAATGATCTGAGGGGTGAAGGGCTTGTCATATAATGAGCAGTTGAGGACACTGGGTCGATACTCAATGGAGTTAGAAGGATAGTTGGGGAGGAGGGGTTCATATTGAAACTTCAGAATGCTGAGAGGCCTGGATAGAGTGGACATTTGGAGGATTGTTAATGTGGAAAATTCAGTACTGTGTGAAGAATTGAATGATGATTTGGTAGTAAACAACTCAAGACAGAGAATGAAGAGGGAAAAGACCATTCCTTTTCCCCTCTCACCAAATTCCCCTTTCACTGAACTCAGCGTTACAAACTCATGATATGATGTTCAGCCCTGCACCGGGGCTATTTTTTCCCTGAATTCAGTAAGTTCTGGCCTTATCCATTTCACATCCATATTGGTCAATCCCATAATGCACAAGGCCATCTTAGAAACTTACAAATGCTTCTGAAGCTCACAGTATGTTCGTTATTTATGGTTGCTAAATTGGTTATGACACAATGCATTTTGTAGTTCTGACAAATTATACTATTTCCTTTATTGAATATTTAGTCCAGATTCTGTGGCAGGAATGATAAACTGGGTCACTGAGATATTCAAGATGCGGGAACACAATGGAGGACCATCACCATTTACAGAATGTCCACTGTTGTCCAGTAAGGTAAAAACTGTTAGTATGACAATTCGTAGAATATCTTTGTTTGACCAACTTAATAATGACATTTTAGGAATTGGAAGCCACTTTCTCTCTGTATTAAGTGCTTTTGTCAGTCATTTATACAAGTATATACGTAGAAAGCTGACCGCAAAGCCTGTAAGAAGAATTAATTACATTATCAGCATAGTGTGCTTGGCTTGACTGTGAAAAATCAATAAGTTTTCATGTAGAATTGTATTGTTATCCTTTTTGGCACATTCTGCTGGATTTTTACCTTCTTGTGATACGATGACTTACAGTGACTTTAAACAATAAAAACTTCACTCTAACCTGTTCAAACACGGGCAAATTCTTCAAGAATAATTTACCTCAACAGTATGCAACATAGGTGCAAGAACTGTGAAATTTAATGGAAATTCCTTTTATAGACTCAATATATAGACTTAACTGTGACATGTAAACTCTCCGCTGTCTGTTTCCTTCTTAGGTAGTACCTCTAGGTCAAGGATGATTTATTTTCACACCTGTCAATGAATTTTGAGGTGACAAATAAGTGTGTATGCAGTCTGCAGACTCTTTCACAGACAAGGTAGATTTTGTGCTGTGGGAGAAAACAAGAGCATCCGGAGGAAACCCATGCAGACGTGGGGAGAACATGCAAGCTCCAAACAGACAGTTACTCATGGCTGGAATTGAACCTGGGTCCCTGGTACTGTGAGGCAGCAATGTTGTACACTGAGCCACCGTGCGCCCCTAAAACAGTCCGCAAATCTCTGAGAAAGCAGAGCCGGGAGATAAAGTGGTTGAGGAAACATTTCCATCAAAATACCTAGGATCTGTGAATGAATTCGCTCTCAAAAGCCCATTCCAGAAGAATGGCCGAATGAGTTAGGGACTTCCATGATGCACTCAGTTCAAATGTGCTGCATCATTCAGGCTGATTAATGGAGTAACTTTATGGAAGAATTCATTTGGATAAAATGGAATTGCCTTTTATCAAATTGGTCTCACTGTTCAAATGCTTCTTGAGATGAAGAAAGATTGGCAAACAATGCAATTTTGTTTGGGTGCAAATAGAGAAAGAACAAAAAGAGAAGCCTTAAATCCAAATAGTTAGCTTGGGAAAATCAAAACCCTTGAAAGAAAAGAAATTACTCTTGCTTTTTATTAACCAAGGTATAGGGTATAAGAGCAGTCAGGTTATGAAAGAACTGTGTAAAACACCAGTTAAACAACAGCTAGAGGACTGTATTCTGGTTATCAAATTACAGAAAATATTTGATCAGTCTGAAATGAGATTCACAAGGATATTGCCTGGAAAGGAACATTTTAATTCCAAGGGAAGACTGGATTAGATGCTGGTTATTTTCTTTGGACAGAGGAATTTTTTTTTGTTTTTCTGCACAAAATTGTCAAGGGCCTAAATATAGTGGATAACATTACAAATGCAATCTTGAAAAGATGTCTTAGGACAGTAGCTTTAAATTTGTGGTAAATGAAAGGTATCATCTAACCTGTTCTGCAGTCTGCCTGTCATTAATTCTCAATGGTTTTGTGGTGAGAGACTCAAGACAGGTTTTGATTGTTTTAGTAAGAAGGATGTGTATGCTTGGAGACTATGTGGCCTGAACTTTCAACCACCTTGAGAGGTATGGGCATTAGCAAGAACATTGAGAAAATAAGATGAAAGTGGAAAAATCATACAGTTAACGTGGAGAAAGAAATTTGAATTTTCCTTTTAGACTTTAAATGGCGAATTTAGAATCTCAGTAACTAATGGTGACTACCTTATTTCCAAGCATTTTTATCTCACTTCTGCCAGGTTTGTTTGTTTTTTGGGGGTAGGTGGTGTGCACAATCAGTCCAGTATCTTGGGCACTTCCGGTCAGGGGCTTTTTGAGGGCAGTCCATTCATTGCTGAGGAAACTCACCTCTGGGGCTGTGGTTCCTTGGGTTGGGTCACTGAGGAAATTACGCTCAAAAAAGTGGCTTTGTGCGTGGGAAATCATATCTCACAAACTTGATTGAGTTTTTTGAAGAAGTAACAAAGAAGACTGAGGGCAGAGCAGTAGATGTGATCTATATGGACTTCAGTAAGGTTTTCGACAAGGTTCCCCATGGGAGACTGATTAGCAAGGTTAGATCTCATGGAATACAGGGAGAACTAGCCATTTGGATACAGAACTGGCTCAAAGGTAGAAGACAGAGGGTGGTGGTGGAGGGTTGCTTTTCAGACTGGAGGCCTGTGACCAGTGGAGTGCCACAAGGATCGGTGCTGGGTCCTCTACTTTTTGTCATTTACATAAATGATTTGGATGCAAGCATAAGAGGTACAGTTAGTAAGTTTGCAGATGACACCAAAATTAGAGGTGTAGTAGACAACGAAGAGGGTTACCTCAGATTACAACAGGATCTGGACCAGATGGGCCAATGGGCTGAAAAGTGGCAGATGGAGTTTAATTCAGATAAAGGTGAGGTGCTGCATTTTGGGAAAGCAAATCTTAGCAGGACTTATATACTTAATGGTAAGGTCCTAGGGAGTGTTGCTGAACAAAGAGATCTTGGAGTGCAGGTTCATAGCTCCTTGAAAGTGAAGTTGCAGATAGATAGGATCGTGAAGAAGGCCTTTGGTATGCTTTCCTTTATTGGTCAGAGTATTGAGTATCGGAGTTGGGAGGTCATGTTGCGGCTGTACAGGACATTGGTTAGGCCACTGTTGGAATATTGCGTGCAATTCTGATCTCCTTCCTATCGGAAAGATGTTGTGAAACTTGAAAGTGTTCAGAAAAGATTTACAAGGATGTTGCCAGAGTTGGAGGATTTGCGCTACAGGGAGAGGCTGAACAGGCTGGGGCTGTTTCACCTGGAGCGTTAGAGTCTGAGGGGTGACCTTATAGAGGTTTACAAAATTATGAGGGGCATGGATAGGATAAATAGTCAAAGTCTTTTCCCTGGGGTCGGGGAGTCCAGAACTAGAAGGCATAGGTTTAGGGTGAGAGGGTAATTATAAAAGAGACCTCAGGGTTCAGCTTTTTCATGCAGAGGGTGGTACATGTATGGAATGAGCTGCCAGAGGAAGTGGTGGAGGCTGGTACAACTGCAAGTTTTAAGAGGCATTTGGATGGGTATATGAATAGGAAGGGTTTGGGGGGATATGGGCCGGGTGCTGGCAGGTGGGACTAGATTGGGTTGGGATATCTGTTCGGCATGGACAGGTTGGACTGAAGGGTCTGTTTCCATACTATACATCTCTATGACTCTATGACTCTAAGTGGGCAGTTCAAGAAAGAAGGATGGGAACTCGGAGTAGAGAAGGGAACAGGAGGCTGCAGTTGGACGTCTTTCTCAACTGATTATTGTTCTACTCTCAAGGTGAGATGAGGGTATGGCCAACAAGGGCAAGGCAATTTAAAAATTCATTGGTTCAGGGGGTGAATTGGGTCATTAGCCGTTATAAAAGGGTGGAGGTGAGGAGTTCTCAGGTGAAATGTTCTCAGGAACAGAAGTCCAAAAGATAACATGAATGATTGGTTTGCGAGAGGTGTGGGGAGTGACCATTCTGCATCACAAGCTGAGGGTGCACGCTCCTCACAAGGACATAAAGTTGAAACATTGCTACTTGGCTTGAAAGGGAATTGTGCAGTAAGCAAATAAAATGGTTACTATCACATGCAGAGTAGCTCACTGTTTTTCTGTATGGGAACAAAGCAATATTGTTTGAATATGTGTTCCTGCTAGGGGCAATTGCATGAAACATACATCCACTGAGTTGTCCATCAATAAAATTTAAAGTTAAAAGAACTTAAACATGGAATTAGAAGGGCAAACAGGGTCATGAAAAATCATTAACAAATAGGATTAAGGAGAATCCCAAGACTTTGCAACATTTTCATACAGAGGATGGTGAAAAATGGGGAAAAGTGCCTGGAATGCATTGCCAGCAGAGGTAGTGGAACAGATATACTTGCAGCATTTAAGCAACACCAGGATGAATATATGAATAGGAAGGGAATAGAGAGATACAGATCCTGTAATTGAAGACAGTTTGAGTATGGAAGGACAAAATGTGTCAACATGGGCTTGGAGGGCCAAAGGGCCTGTTCCTGTGCTATATTGTTCTTTGTACTTATGGTCTCAAGCAATTGTGACTACCAGTTAGTATGCCCTAATTGTATATTAGATAAGCAGAGCCTCACTGAGTTTTCCTTTCCTGAATCAGCTTTCATACCTGCTGCTGGAAGACAATTCTTTGGAAAACACATTCATGTCAACTACAGGTGAGCAAGGACATGGTCTGTAACGATCAAGGGTAGCTTTTTTTTGGGGAGAGGTTGCTTTGGATCAATATCAAAATTTCATTCCCCAGTATAGCAGTAGCACTTTAGTTCTCTGACATCCATCTGAATAAGTTTACATTCCTCAGAGCTCCTTATTGAGACACAACATTAGCCTCAATGGGAAGCAGTCATGGTACATTGTGTCAGGGCACAATGTGACATGATTAATTTGAGGGCTCAGGAATACTATTAGTGAAATGGTGAGCTCTGTCTGCCAGTCCCCACAGATGATTGGCTCATACATCCGATGTAGACATCACGATTGGTGGATTCTTTGTGGCCTTGAAGAAAGTAAAGGAGAGAGGGATTATAACTTCTTCAACAAGTCCAGCTAGAATAGCCATCTCCAGAAGCTACAATACCATCTGTAGAAGGACTAGCAGCAGGTGAAAGGAGGTACAGGAGATTGATCAGACACTGCAGCTATAGATTTTGGGACCGTAGTGTAAATGCATGCTAATGATGGCCTGGGCCATCATCACTGAACTATGTCATTTCCTCGAGTAAGAATGTTGATCAGAAGGAATGGCTGGCCATCCCATCCCAGTGGGATTATAACCACCCTAAAGTTTTATGCCAGCGGCTTGTTTCAGGGAATAATGGGAAACCCTTGTGGCATCTCCCCAATCTTTGATCCATAAATGCTTCTAGGATTGACGCCGTTTTCACCAGATTGCATCAGTATATATATTTCCCCAGTAACGAGAAGAGTCACAGTTGAGCAGTGAAATTGTCTGGCATTTCAGGCTTCCCCAGATACAGGGTGCATAGACTGCACCACTGTTGTTTTGAGAGTGCTCTATCACCAAACTGCACAGTTTGTCAACAGAAAAAGTTGCCACTCCATCAAAGTTCAACTTGTCTGTGACCATTTTTGCCAAACTTTGGAGGTCTACAACAGATATCCTGGGAGCAGCCATGAAGCACACTTACTGGAGAACTCACAAGTTGCTGTCTCCTTGAAGGGCCATACAGTCAATGTTGTGCAGGGAGACCTTTCATTACAGGAAGTAGATTAAGAGCAACCATGAGGCATCTCCTTTTCACCATTCTTTCATTGGTTAGCCTTCACGTTTTCAGGGTTTGCTCAGCCTGCAAGATCACCCTGAAATGCCTGTGGATCTTGTACAATAGTGTTAAACTGAAGAAAATAGTGCTTTCTGCAGTTTCTCTGTGCAGACTAAGGTCTTATGAGGAACAGTGGTGATGTGTACACCTCCCAGCCTTCAATAACAATGTGCTTTCTTCAAAAGCTTTTAGCCAAATTGAGCTTTCCTCCCGGATTGTCACCCTTGCCACCTGTGTGTCGCAGTACGTTTTTTCTACATTCCTTTTCCTCCCATTACATCAAAGTGTAGTCTTGACTTCCATAGCAGGCAGTTGGCCCTGTTGACCTAGAAGACGTGACAGGGTGTTCCTGGGAACCTTTGGGGCTGACAGTGTGCTGCTCTGATATAGGGCCACCCTCCTTGGCCTGGACTTTGGGAGGCTATGCTACCACAGGTGGGGTGGGTAATGGGGGTTGGGGTGGGGTGTGGGGGGAATGTGGGAGGCAATTCCCTGTGGAATGTCTTTAGAGGAACTGACTGGTATCCCAGTATGTGGCTCTTCCTTCATTTGGCACTACCATGTCTCTCTGGCAGGTAGGGGCATCTAGAATGAGATTAAGGTCCCTCATCTACCTTTGGCCTTGCTATTGGTATTATGTTAAAACGTGTGCTGCTGGAAAGCCACAGCAGTCAGGCAGCATCCGAGGAGCAGGCGAGCTGCAAAACATCTAATCTCCTGCTCCTCAGATGCTGCCTGACCGGCTGTGCTTTTCCAACACCACACTTTATGACTCTGATTTCCTCTGCAGTCCTCACTTTCCCCATTGGTATTAATGCCAATGGCAATAGCATTGGAATAGAAGTTAGTAAATACATTTGTCAGACACTGAGTATGCTGGGCCCTGGTCTCCATGGAGACAGCCAGCACCTTCTCCAAGGGTCCAGCATAGTGCTGATAACGTTAGCCTCCTCCACCCTTTGTTGCTGTTTGCTGACTGCCTCTGACAAGCCTGCCAGCTGTTTCTATGCCTGTCTGTGCAAGTCACTGGGATGGTCTTCTGCTTGGGTCAAACTGTGCCTGATTTCCAACTGTCCCCTTGATTGTTACAGTCCTTCCTTATCTAGCTGCTGTGATATATCAGTGGCGTGCTCTCTAGATTGTAACTTCTGACTTAAATCTAGCTAGAACCTTATTCCAAGGGTGCTCTAAACTGGTGAAGGGTGCAGCTTATTGCCTTGCTGGATGCATAAACTGAGGGTTGAGTGGCATCCTCTGCACAAGTGCAAGCATAGCTGAGAATTTCTGGTGCTGGCCTCTTCTTGGCATAGGTTAACTGAGTGCTACTCATGCCCTCAAGTGAGGGAATTAACTGTGTGAGAAAGGATAAATGCTTAATAAATCAATGAGTTAATGTTGGTGGTATTGGATGAGAGCAGTGCATTACAATACAATGAACCGTGCTGCATTTTTTGACCATGTGAGCACTCACTCTTCTCTGGCCAATTCTATCATCTTCTCCTCAAATAAGGTTTAAAGACAGCATCCGGAGTAGGCTCTCAGGTTGCTGTCTCAATCCAGGCTGACTGACTCTCATGGCTTGGCTTCCTTTGCCAGTCAGCATTTCCTTACAGAATCTCTACAGTGTGGAAACAGGATATTTGGCCCAACAAGTCCACACTGACCCTTCTAACAGTATCAAACCCAGATCCATTGCCCTACCCAATTTACATTTCTCCTGACTAATGAACTCAACTTATACATCCCTGAACACTATGGGCAATTTAGTATAGCCAGTTCACCTAACCAGCACATCTTGGGACTGTGGGAGGAAACCAGAGCATCCAGAAGAAATCCACGCAGACACGGGGGGAATGTGCAAACTCCACACAGGCAGTTACCCGAGGCTGGAATTGAACTTGGGTCCCTGGTCGTGTGAGGCAGCAGTGCTAATCATTGAGCCACTGTGCCACCTCAGGGATTTCCCTATTTCCTCAGGCACAACACTGGACCACCATTCTATGAGAGACACTACCTGACGTGCAGCATTTGAAATACTGTTTATTAGCTGCCATTTGCTTAGCAAATAGAATACTTAGCTCAACAGAAACTCAAAGTTTAGGAGAAGATTTGTAGCTCGGGTGCTTGTTGTTGTGGTTCTGTTCGCCGAGCTGGGAATTTTTGTTTCGTCCCCTGTCTAGGTGACATCCTCAAGTGCTTGGGAGCCACCTGTGAAACGCTTCTGTGTTGTTTCCTCCAGCATTTATAGTGATTTGTACCTGCTGCTTCCGGTTGTCAGTTCCAGCTGTCCACTGCAGTGGCTGGTAAATTGGGTCCAGGTCGATGTGCTTCTTGATTGAATCTGTGGATGAGTTAAAAACGAGGTAAAAACAATGACTGCAGATGCTGGAAACCAGATTCTGGATTAGTGGTGCTGGAAGAGCACAGCAGTTCAGGCAGCATCCAAGTAGCTTCGAAATCGACGTTTCGGGCAAAAGCCCTTCATCAGGAATCAGTGCCATGCCTCTAGTAGTGTACAAAATGTGGTGTAGAAAACCAATGTAGTGTACAAAATCCCATGCAAGGACTGCACAAAACACTACATAGGACAAACAGGTAGACAATTAACGGTCCGCATCCATGAACACCAACTAGCCACGAAACGACATGACCAGCCACACACTCAGATGACAAGCAACATGAGTTCAACTGGGACAACACTACTATTATAGGACAAGCCAAACAGAGAATAGCCAGGGAATTCCTAGAGGCAGGGCACTCATCCACAGATTCAATCAACATCGACCTGGACCCAACATACCGACCATTGCAACGGACAACTGGAACTGACAATCGGAAGTGGCAGGTACAAATCACTATAAATGCCGGAGGAAACATAACAGAAGCGCTACACAGGAGGCTCCCAAGCACTGAGGATGTCACCCAGACAGGGGACGAAACGTCTGCAACACAAATTCCCAGCTCGGTGAACAGAACCACAACAACAGAGACTGTTTTTGAGTTTACATCAAGTAGACTCAGGAGTTTTCTGGATATCAGGTTGTGACTAGTTGTCCATTCTTTTCTCAGATGAAAGAAAGTGGGTTAGGTTGGCGGCTCAGTGGTTAGCACTGCTGCTTCACAGTGCCAGGGATCCAGGTTCGGTTCCACCCTTGGATGACTGTCTGTGTGGAGTTTGCACATTCTCTGTGTCTGCATGGGTTTCCTCTGGGTGTGCTGATTTCCTCCCACAGTCCCAAGATGTGCAGGTTTGGTGAATTGGCCTTGCTAAATTGCCTGTAGTGTTAGGTAAGGGGTAAAATGTAGGGGTATGGGTGGGTTGCGCTTCGGCGGGTCAGTGTGGACTTGTTGGGCCGAAGGGCCTGTTTCCACAATGTAATCTAATTTAATCTAATCTAAATTGCCTGTAGTGTTCAGGGATGTGAAGGCTAGGTTGATTACCATGTAGAATGCAGGGGTAAGGGAATAAGATTGGCAGTGAGTTTGGGTGGGATGGTCTTTGGAGGATTGGTGCAGACTTAACGGCTTGCTTCCACAGTGTATGGATTCTATAAATAATCAGAACCAGCGTTTACTGCTGGTGGCAGACTTGAGAAACCCTCTAAAATCAGAAGACTCTTGGATGTTGGTCCTCAGTGAATTGGAACATAGGATATCACTACAAGATAGCATCAATATGAATAGATTGCTGAAGAGACTAATTCCATGGGGAGTGCAATGGATGATGGGAATACAGGAGAATGTCACTTCCTGGAGTTTAAAGAATAAGTTGCATACAAAATAAATATAGCATTTAGTGAGCAGTTTTTTTATTCATCTGTCACAGGATAAGTCTAAAAAGTGAAGTCTTTAGGCTACAAGACAGAACAGCAAGAGTAGGCCGCCACATCATTGTGTCTGCTTCGCCATTCAATGAGACCATGGCTGATCTGATAACCCTGAACTCCAACTTTTTGTGATCTCCCCACAAACCTTGATTCCCTTACTGATTAAAAGTCTGTTTATCTCAGCATTGAATATCCTCAATAACCCAGCCTCTACATTCTTCTGCGGATTCCACAGATTCATTACAAGAAAATAAATTCTTCATCTCTGGCTTAAATGGGTGACCCTGATTCTGAAATTATGCCCTCTAGTATTAGATTAGTTCAGAAGGAGAAACAACCTCTTTGAATTACCCTCAAGCTTCCTGCAACAACCTCTGCCACCCAGAAGGACATTAAATGGGAGAACCACTACCTACAAGTTCCCCTCCACTGCTCACATCACCCAGACTTGGAACCATTTTACTAATCCTTTACTATTGTTGGGACCAAATCCTGGAAATCCCTTCTGAACAGCACTCTGGATACACCTATCTCCCAGTGACTGACTGCAGCAGTTCAAACTTGTCATAACTTTGACTAGGAATGAGCAATAAATACTGGCCAATCCAGTGATATCACATTCTCCAAATGGAATAAGACAAATCAATAAATTTATAAAAAAATGAGAAAAGGAGTTAGTGTTCAATTTATTGAGAAAATTCAAACTTCATTGTTCTCTCACACATAATAACAGGAGCTTACAAGCATTAACCACATCATGACAGCTGCCAATGAGTCAAAGTACAGAACAAAAGCTTAGTATGACATGTCAAAATAACTTGTTAATTTACTAAATATATAGTTAAGCTTAAAGTGAGTTGGTGGGTGGCACAGCTCATTGATATTCAGAAAGCTGGTGTACTGAGTATTTTTCTTTTTTGATAATTTTGTATCTTTTGTGCTTGTCAAGTTGGAGGATATTTGCACTGGGGAATCAAACACTTCCTGTCACAGGCATCAAAAAATACAAACTAACAAATTTAATCCCTCTCTCCTACTGGTACTGTCAGATCAGTTTTACTACCAGTTATATCCTGTCATCTACACATTTCAAAATTGTGTCCTGTGTTCCCAGATCCACGTCATTCATATATAGCAAAAACAGTATTGTTCCTTGTACTGATCCTGAGGATCACCACTAACTATGTCATTCTCCTCCATATCATAATGTGTCATTCTTTCAGCTAATAACTAGAAGTTCGATTTTCTTTTGTTATTGGTCCCAACAGAAATTGTCACAATAGGAGAGACCTATTTCCTTCAGCAGAAACCTTAATAACTTGAGTAAGGGGAACATAGATTTAAAGTAATTGACAGAAGGACTAGAGGGAAATTGAGATGTTTCTCCACCCAAAGGGTGCTGGGGTTCTGGAACTCACTGCCTGATAGAGGCAAAACCCTTTTGTCTAAACAAAAATGTGTCAATGCATTTTGAAATTCCATGACTTATAATACTACAGACCAAGACATGGAAATTGAAATTCATCTGGTGAACGCTTTTATGTTTGTCAATGCTGACTTACTGTCTTCCTTTCACGCCATATATTTTCAATGTTTCTATATTTACAAGGGCCAATGATGGTAACGATGTAGCTATCCATGAAACTGGTTAAAGCTCCTTCCTTGGCATCATCACTTTCTCTGCATCACCTTTGGGTTTTGCTTGATCAGCTATATTTCCCGGAGCTAACTGCTTCCCAGTGAAGTGTATAGTTTTACCAGAATGCATAAATGCTGCTAAGGGCACAAGAAACTGTATTCTATTATGCTGCTGTATTGAAACCAGTGACAATCTGAACGGAATAACCTTTTGTGACTTAGGATTCAACAATGGAACAAATACTTAGATCTTGATGTCAAAGGCTCCTTTAAATATAATTTGCATTGCAAGGCACTGGAATAGAAATTCATCATGGGCACTATTAAGATCAAATGATAGCTGAGTTGGCAGTTAGGTTACTTACTTACAGTGTGGAAACAGACCCTTCAGCCCAACAAGTCCACGCTAACTCCCTGAAGAGCAACCCACCCAGACCCATTCCCCTATATTTACCCCTTCACCTAACACTACAGACAATTTAGCATGGCCAATTCACCTAACCTGCACATCTTGGGACTGTGGGAGGAAATCGGCACACCCAGATGAAACCCATACAGACACAGAGAATGTGCAAACTCCACACAGACAGTCATCCAAGGGGGGAACCGAACCTGGATCCCTGGCACCCTGAAGCAGCAGTGCTAACCACTGAGCCGCCAACCTAACTCACTTTCTTTCATCTGAGAAAAGAATGGACAACTAGTCACAACCTGATATCCAGAAAACTCCTGAGTCTACTTGATGTAAACTCAAAAACAGTCTCTGTTGTTGTGGTTCTGTTCACCGAGCTGGGAATTTGTGTTGCAGACGTTTCGTCCCCTGTCTGGGTGACATCCTCAGTGCTTGGGAGCCTCCTGTGAAGCACTTCTGTGATGTTTCCTCCGGCATTTATAGTGATTTGTACCTGCCACTTCCGATTGTCAGTTCCAGCTGTCTGCTGCAGTGGCCGGTATATTGGGTCCCACATCTTTGGACTGTGGGAAGAAACCCACACAGACACACGGAGAATGTGCAAACTCCACACAGACAGTCGCCTGAGGCGGAAATTGAACCCGGGTCTCTGGTGCTGTGAGGCAGCAGTGCTAACGACTGTGCCACTGTGCCACCCCATATTGCCTACGTAATGATGATAGAAGTTCGTACAGGACAAACAAATGACCAATTGCGTCGTGAACTGCCCTGTATTTGATGACTGAAAAATGTCAGACCAGATGAAACAGATAGTAGGTCATCAGATATGTCAATGAGGCACCTAAAACCTGTTCTAAAATGCTGATTGTACCTCAGGTCTCCAGCAGTCACAGTACTTCGATTTTATTTTAGCTTTAGTGTTCTCAGTCACTGAAGTGTCTTTGAATGTAATATACAAGTACATACCAGCATCTGTAATAAATGCCTGTTGAATCTTTCAGTATCATGTTACTTAAGTCTAGTTCTTAGGTTATAGGAGCTAACATAAGTATAGCCTCATCAGGGATAAAAACCCTGATAAGTTAAAAACTGATAATACAAATACAAATCACTGTAATAGATCATCACACAGGGACAGACATACATCCACCGTGAAACAAATCCCATCTAGCAGCTACTGGCATTACATTATGCAGCTAGGTTGCATTCAGAGTTAAATGCTATGTGACGCCCTTTTAAGAAATCAGTCTACAGGATTTCACTTATCAGCTCTAGGGTGGCATGGTGGCTCAGTGGTTAGCCCTGCTGCCTCACAGCACCAGGGCCCCAGGTTTGATTCCAGCCTTGTGTGACTCTGTGTGGAATGTGCATATTCTCCCTGTGTCTGTGTGGGTTTCCTCCCACAATCCAAAAGATTTATAGGTGAGGTACATTGGCCATGCTAAATTGTTCATGGATCTCTGGTTAGATGCAATAATTGGGTGTAAATGTATGATAATTGAGGATGGGAATGAGCCTGGATGGGTTACTCTTTGGAGGGTCGGTGTTGACTTATTGGACTGAAGGGCATGTTTCCATACTGTAGGGATTCTAATTCTAATAAATATTGTGCGTTAAATACAAACATCAAAAAGAAGTATGACTGAGAAATTGGCATATTTTGCACTAAATATATAACAGATTGAAATATTTGGTTTGCATGCTTCTGCTGTCTATCTGTATCTTTTTAGTTTTATTTAAGGCCTAATTTTCTTCAAAATACCTCCCACATTTTGTGAGCATTGTTTTCAGTTCTGATTCTAGTCATGACTTTCTCCTTTCCAAATGATATAGCTGTCTGTTGCACGCGATATGTTCTTGTATGAGCCCTGTACAGTAGTCAAGTCACTAGGAATAAACAAGAGGTTTGGGTGCTAGGGTTTTCCATTACTTACTCATATTCTGTCTTTCTTCCCCATTTATTCTCTATCTACTTATTTTACTATCCTCTGTTCTTTGTTCCATAAGAGGTAGACAAACAGAAGGCTGGAAGAACACAGCAAGTCAAGCAGCATCAGGAGGTGGAGAAGTCGACATTTCAGGTGTAACCCTTCTTCAGGACTTTGTTCTGTAAAGCCTTTGGAAAGGCTGTCATATTTTTCTCTGTTCCCTACAATCAGACCTCATATGAATATTAATTGAAATTTGATTGCAGAATACAGAAAGGAGATAGAGGGCTTGGTGTCATGGTGCATTGATAAAAAACTTTCTGTCAATGTCAACATAACTAAAGATCTGATCGTTGAGTTCAGGAAGAAAGGAGGAGGACACATCCCTATCTACATCAACGGAGCTGAGGTGGGAGAGAGACAAGAATGTCAAGTTTCTAGGAATGACAATAACTGACACCTGTCTTGGACTTCCCACCTAGATGCAATGGTCAAGGAGGCAGAACAACAACTTTTCTTCCTCAGGCGGCTTAGGAAATTCAGCATGTCTGTAAGAACTCTCACCAACATTTACTCATGCACCAGAAAAAGCATTCTATCCAGGTGCATAGTGGCCTAGAACGGCAACTGTTCTGCCAGGACCATAAGGAACTACAGAAGGTTGTACACACAGCCCAGACAATCAAGCAAGCCAACCTCCCATCCATGGACTCCATTTATATTTCTTATTGCCGGGGATAGGTTGCCAAAATCATCAAAGACCCCTTCCATCTCCATAACGCTCTCCTACAACCTCTTCTGTCAAGCAGAAGATACAGAAGCTTGAACACACGCACCAACAGGTTCAAGAACAGCTTCTTCCCTGCTGTTATTAGACTGCTGAAACTACTCTAACTTCAAATAATGTTTATCTTGCTAAGGTTGATCTTGTTTTGCATACCCCCTGTGCAGTTGTCATGTGTATGTCTCGGTCTGTCTACATGCCCTATGTTCTGTAGTCCTTGTTTGTTACAATAGGGTGGCACGGTGGCTCAATTGTTAGCACTGCTGCCTCACAGCACCAGGGACCCAGGTTCGAACCGAGTCTTGGGCGACTGTCTGTGTGGTGTTTGCACATTCTTCCTGTGTCTGTGTGGGTTTCCTCTTGGTATTCCGGTTTCTTCCCACAGTCCAAAGATGTGCAGGTCAGGTGAATTGGCCTTGCTCAAATTGCCCGTAATGTTAGGTGCATTAGTCAGAGGGAAATGGGTCTGGGTGAGTTACTCTTCAGATGGTTGGTGTGGACTGGTTGGGCCAAAAGGCCTGTTTCCACACTGTAGGGAATCCTATCTACTCTGCCTGGACTGCTCGCAAAACAAGGTTTTTCACTGTACTTAAGTACCTGTTACTGCAATAAATCAAACCTGACCAATTTTAACTTGTGCAAACGTGATACTCACAACTTTTGTTTAACTCCTATACAGTTTGTTTAAAGAGAATATGTGGTGAGTCATATCGACCAACTTTAACAAAAAGGTTGAAAATGAATATAATTGGCTGCTCCAAATATTGTTACTGTACATTATTTTGTGAGTTTTTAAAATGCTTATCAATAATGTTTAAACAAAAGTGATTTATGCGTGTAGGTTTTCTCCAAAATGTTTGGAGAAGAACTACAAATAATCAAACTGAATGAACTGAAAGCTTAATGTTTTTTAGTTTTAATAGAAGCATTGCCGTGTGTGGAGCAGCACAATACATAACTATGTATTTTAATTCATATACAAGAAATCAAAATAACTTGAAACCTGGAAAAAGTTTTTGCCAATTAAAATATTTACTTATAACCTGACTTTAAAAATGTTCACCCATTAAGTAATTTAATTTTCTCCTCTTTGAATATGCTCGATATAAATATTTTAGCAATTTAGTCCATCATGTACACTTTCTAATGCCTGTTGATTACTAAGAAATTGTTGCATTTAATAGATACAATTTTGTAACGAATTCTATTATAACTTTATCTCTACAATTTCACTTTGGCAAACACATTTGATCAATGTTTATTTGAAGAGTTTTTAAATATTGATAATGTCTCAGAAATGGCCATTTCTTGTCAAGCTACCTTTAAAAAAACACATATCTTCCTGGAACTAAGCAAATCTTAAATGTAGAAATACTTAAAAATACACTGTCAGGTGGTTTACATCTCTATTAAGTTCACTGGTTCTGAGACAGATGGTTGAAATATCACTTGTTTGCTTCATACTTTGAGGATGATGGGCCACCATGAAGTTTATAGTGGGCTGTGGGTTTACCAATGTCTGAGGCGTTTATTCCATAAGAGTTTCAATGATTTTCACCCTGCTAATTTTCAATATGATAATCTTGCATTAAAAATTGCACTTGAAGCAATTTTAGATCAAAATGCATGCTGTTCAAAAGCTCAGTATTGTAAACTGAAATTACAACAGCCCAATCTCAAAGCTATTGTATTCCATTGTCTTGTTTGGAAAATCTGAAAATGAATGCTTGCACTCAGAAGTTTTATCACAGAAAATTTGCATCTTGGAACATATTTCACAAAAAGGCACACCACTTTCAGATAAATGATTAAAGTCAAAGCTATTGTGTGTGTCAGTGCTAGGTTTATTGAATCTTGATATGCCAATTATAGATTGTTAATTTAAAATATCCACCATTCAGTAAGATCATGGCTCATCTTGTGCTTTACCTCTATATCCCTGCCTTGATCACTTATTTGAAGGGTGAAAAACAAGAGACATGAAAGAGGGAGCGATCATGTTTAACGTGGAGACGCCATTGTATTCCATTGTCTTGTTTGGGAGATCTGAAAATGAATGCTTGCACTCAAAAGTTTTATCACAAAAAATTTGCATCTTGGAACACATTTCACAAAAAGGCACACCGCTTTCAGATAAATGTTTAAAGTCAAAGCTATTGTGTGTGTCAGTGCTAGGTTTATTGAATCTTGATATGCCAATTATAGATTGTTAATTTAAAATATCCACCATTCAGTAAGATCATGGCTCATCTTGTGCTTTACCTCTATATCCCTGCCTTGATCACTTATTTGAAGGGTGAAAAACAAGAGACATGAAAGAGGGAGCGATCATGTTTAACGTGGAGACGCCATTGTATTCCATTGTCTTGTTTGGGAGATCTGAAAATGAATGCTTGCACTCAAAAGTTTTATCACAAAAAATTTGCATCTTGGAACACATTTCACAAAAAGGCACACCGCTTTCAGATAAATGTTTAAAGTCAAAGCTATTGTGTGTGTCAGTGCTAGGTTTATTGAATCTTGATATGCCAATTATAGATTGTTAATTTAAAATATCTGCCATTCAGTAAGATCATGGCTCAACTTGTGCTATACCTTCATATCCCTGCCTTGTTCACATTATGAGACATGAGAAAGGGAGAGATCATGTTTAACGTGGAGGCTCCATGAGTGTGATGTGGGAGATATTGGTGAAGAGTGTGAAATTGTGATAAGGGGAGAGATTGCCCTCCAGTGTCATGTGAGCAGAAAGGGGGGGAGGTATTAGAATCATGGAAGGAATCGTTGCTGGATGGAGGGAAGATTAGAACTGGGAAAGAGTGGGAGGAGAGTTGAGTGGAGATCAGAGATCATAGGTGAATGGGAGATAATGGTCATGGGAGGAAGAGATTGAGAGAAATTAAGGGGAGATTCTAAAAGTGGGTGGAATTTGTTGAAATTGGAGATCGCAAGAAATGGATGGTCAGAGATTACAGGATGAGACATGATCAATCACTTGTGGGCAGGAAAGCTGGTTGCATTTTTGAGCCTAGAAAATACATTGCCCTGGTATGCAAGCAATGCTTAAATACTGTTACCTCCTTGTACGTATTGGTTATTCTGAGGCCAAGATGAGTAAAAGATAAAAGAAGTAAGTACACAGCATCCTGATAAAAGGGTTTCACGAACTGATCTATGATAGGGCTTCTGGCTACTGACATTTCTCCATTAAAGCTGGAAGTGGGAAGATTGGAAGCCTTCATTTTTTTTTGTTTTCGGCTTTATCTACTCATCTGCGCTCAATGTAACCAGTTTTGTGGCTTAAAATGACCCCAATATTTTGAAATTATATGTTTGTAAATCCAATTCACATATTTATTGTTGCTTATCAATATAAAGATATATTAAGATTCGGCAGTAATTTTTCAAAGTTGTTGAAAAAATATTTAAGTACTGCTTTTGTATATACTTATTTATT
The DNA here is from genome assembly GCF_047496795.1 of Chiloscyllium punctatum. NCBI lineage: Eukaryota > Metazoa > Chordata > Chondrichthyes > Orectolobiformes > Hemiscylliidae > Chiloscyllium > Chiloscyllium punctatum. Next base: position 60,244,691 of record NC_092744.1, read on the forward strand.
AATTGGGGATTAGCAAATTGAGGGGATGATACTCAAGGCTTTATTAGTGCCCCCAGACAATACTCACTATTGGTGACAAATGAGAAATTACATATTATTTATCTATCTCTTTATTTGATACATTTAAATTGCAAAATATAATTGGTTTGCTTTCCAAGGAGTACTTGTCATGTAATTAGAGAGATTTAGTGTGTTAGTATTTTATTTATGCAAACATCCTATGCTTATGCACATTATTTTCTGAGATAGAAAAGCTCACTTTATAAAAATCAAATTCTATCTCTGTTTAAATTTGAAGCATGGGGTTTCTAAACCTAAGGAAAATATTATTATTAAATGAAATATGATCCCAGCTAAGATACCTTCACATGGCATTTGCACAATGGCTTGCTGATTTCGCCTAAGTAATTAACCGTCCAATTGTTTTCATGTAGATTTGGTAACTTTAGACAAAGATTAGAGAGAAGCACCCCTTTATACTTCAGCATTTATTGAAGCAAATATAAATGTTTTTGGTGCAGTCTGTGGGTAAATCCAGTGGGACAAGGTATCACAGCTGTTAGTCTGATGTAATCCATCAGTAGGTGGAGCAATCTGTTCCATCAATTAAAGAACAAGCAATTCAACTGATTTGCTATTGACAGCCTAATAGACATAATGGGCTTCGCTGGCCAAACTCAGTATAACATCAGGAAACAATGACATTATATAATTTTAAAATAAGGGTTTATTACAATATAATGATTACTGTTGCAAATAAATATAAGCATGCAGAAAATGAAGGATAAATGGCATGAGGGTGCCTATCATCCGACACTATTTTGTGATTAACCTCATTCCTACATTATACTACATCCCTGTTAACAAAGCTTAAAAGCAATTGTCAGACTGTAATGACACCTTGAGTGAAATCTTCATCCTGTGACAGCACCAGGACCATTTACAGCTTTAGAACCACATTCCCTGTGCCTGGCAGTTGCTCTTTACAAGTTTTCATCCCTTCCTCTGGGTTATGTGCTGGATTACGGAGGATGAACAGAACAATGCATTCATTCTGTCAAAGGAAGAATTTTGAATTGTAGATACCATAGCAGTGGTGGATTTTTTTAGACTGTCACAACCAAAGAAATGCAGAGGGGACTTGGAAAGGCTGCTGCCCATGTCTTGCACTGTTGTCTCAAGTGAGGAAGATGACCTCCTCGCTGCCGAACTAGGTTTCAGGGGAGTCACTGCTGTAGTGGGTATTGTCAATTAATATGTCATCCAGAACCCCAGCTTAATGTCTGGGGACATGGGTTTGTTTTCCACTATAACAGATGGTGAAATTTAAATTCAATTTTAAAAAGTCTGGACTGGAAAAAAAATAATTTAATGGCAACAATTGACTATGGTAAAAATCCAACTGGTTCATTCAAGTGTCCTTTAGAAAAAGAAATCTGCTGTCCTTAGTTGGTCTGACCTACATTTACCCCAGACCCACAGCATGGTTAACTCTTAACTGCCCTCTGGATAATGAAGCAGAGGTAATACATGCTAATCCACCCAGAGATGCCCACCTCCTGTGAATGAATAAACATAGGTGTGGATGGAAGTAGCTAAGGTAGACTCCAGCAGGATAGTGTTTCATTCAATCTGAAGACCATGCACCAAGCATCCAGAACCTCTGACAAACATGACAGGTGAGTGGCTTACCACTCCCAAGTACCAAACCCCACACTCTGACACAAGTGCAAAGCATTTCAAAGCTCCACTCATTCCTGCCCCTGCATACAGCTCACAAAGCAGTTTCATTCACCCTCACCCTAATATCTTTTGCAACCATGCCTCAAATCACTTTTCACAAATAATGTCCTTTGCACGCAAGTGGCTATGACCACGCACAACTTCCTGTTTTCTCTCCTTGATAGCGAATGTACAATTTGGCAACGAGCCGGATCATGTTAGTAAGTATCGATTTCTGCATTTTCCCCACCTTTCTCTTCTCCAAACCTGCCTCCAACAGCCTGGGAAAATGTGATTTCTGAAGGTGAAACTTTTGATTCAATTAGGCAATTTTTCTATTATTTTGCTACTTAAACAAAAGCTATTTTATAATATCTAAGATAGGAATCTCTCTGAAGGTGTAAAAAAGGTTAACTTAGATAATTTATCAGGTTCAACGATCTTCCTATACATCAAAATTCAATTGAAATGTGATGTCCACCTGAGGATACATATATTTTTAAAATACATCCACAAAATGAAATAAAATATGAAGTTTCGCCCCATTAGAGAATTTTACAATTATTTTGCTGACTTGCTGTTATGCAAAATGACTTTCTGCACTTTTATTTTGTTTCCTTCCTTCCCCAATATTCTCCCTTTTCCTTTCCATTCTTTCCATTTATAATTGCTTGTATCTTTTTATAAAGTTGAGCTATTGATGATGGATGCTGGGATTCAGTGCAAGGCATAAGAAATTTTTCAAATGAAAACAAGGTAATGCTGTTTAACGTAAGGGAAACAGATTAACAATGGGTGGATCAATTTTATAGCTATGTTATTTAGACGATCACATGCAAATTTAAGTTTTCCAACTCAGGAATTTAAAGCTACTGATTGTGGTTTGTGGGAATGTGTGGGAATTGAGATTGTTCTATTCCAATGCTAGTGCAAATTAGAACATTATTCTGAAGTCATTTCCCTGGGAATATTTTGGCTGGAACATTCAATTGAAGAGGAGGAGGAAGTCCTGCTGAGTGTCAAATTTTAGGTCACAAATGATGCATTAATGCTAAAAATACTTCTCCGTGAACTAAAATGTGAAACACAAGTTGCCAACTGAAGCAATAATTCAATAATTTTAATTATCAGTGACTGGGCATTAATGTTGAACCTTGGCAATAGTAATAGAATCTTCTTCATCAGGAAGAAAATTGTTATTACATTGAAGTTGAAAATATTTTGGCACAAACAGAATACCACAATTGTTATTAACATTGTAGAAAGAGCACAAGACACATATAATTAATATAAATTATACAGTTATTCAAACATGCTGAAATCACTCATAAAATGTAAATTATATTATAATTGTGCTATATTCTTTCATAACCTAACCCTGTTGTTGTGTGGGAAGCCTTGGCACCACTCCATTATTGAAAGGTGTTTTCAGGAGCTTAATTTATTTTTGAGGTTAATATTCATTTACATTGCAATCAGTATTTACACTCAGACAAAGGATGAGATCCAAACTGTTCTCTTCTTCATCATCCAATCTTTTCCATCATCACTATTGACATGGCTTCTTATTTACTTAGCCATGTTTTAATCTTTTACTCAACACTAATAAATGTCCATAAATATGTATTAACTGGTTTCAATATTTATCATGAAGAAATTCTGTAGATAGCTAACATTACATCTACCTGTATCAATGCAGAGCCCTGTTTGCTCTCTCAGTTGGGTACAAAAGATTTTGTTGTACTATTTCAAAGAGGTGTCTTAGTGTTTCGATTGCTATTTATACCTCAACAAACCTCAATACAACAGATTCTCTTGTCATCATCACATTTGATGTTTGAATCACTTGGCATGCACAAATCAGCTGCTGTGCTTTCTACAGTATCACAGGGACTGTACCTTAAACACATGTCATTGGATAAAAGTGCTCTATGATGTCATGTAGCTATAAATGTGCTATCTAACTGCAAGTTATTTTTATTTACTTTAAGTAACCATGTCATAATCATGCAATTTGCACGATGAACTTCATTGTGCATCAATGACAGAGCACATTGGAGTTCTAGCAGGTTTTCACTGATCATCTTTCTCAGCTGAATGGTATCAAAACTGTACAAAACAAGCTGCAAAATATGCTATATCTATTGTGGAGAACAAGCAGAGATACCCGAGAGTAATTTTAAAGCAGTGATCTTATCCTGGGGTCCAGATGATGTTCAAATCCACTTGAGCTTTGTTCTCATCGTTATGATGTCACATGAGCCCCTAAGATTACATTTCTGCCTTGTAATCTGTCCCTAGTTTGTCATTGATCTGTTACATAATTTAAATCATGTATTTTCTGTCATGTTGAGTCAGAAGTTGATGTTTAGCTGTTTTAAGAAAAGGGCTACAATTTTTCTGATAGCTGTGTGATTTGTGTTTGTTTACTTCAGAAACAAATTCAGTAATGAGAAGCTTTTCACAGATGTTCTTGTGAGAATATACTAAGATTATCTGTCCACATCTATATATCAGCAAACCCCCTCAGTAAATCCATCTATTTTCATTTAGTGCATTGTTTGTAAGCAATTTAAAAAAAATGAAATTTGTAGTTTTCTAATATCATGTGGATACACCAATTCCAGTTAATTGAAAAGCAAAATGTCAAGCTTTTTCCACTCTTTTTTTTAATGGGTTATCATACCTACTTATTTTAGATACTGAAATCATTCATCTTTTTTACATCCCTTTTGGCCTCCATACATTTTTCTCAACCTCAGCATGAGTAAATCACCTATTTTGAATCCGTTGTCCATGCTGTTCTGGGATTGGTATCTCAAGGTTCCTGTCCCATCAAGAGCTAGGATCTATTGTCTCACATAGAACATTGAATCATAGAATAACTACAGCACTGAAGGATGCCATTTGGTTCATTCTGCCTAAGCTGGCCCTCCAACGAAGCAGTGTTATTTCGAGCTGCAATCTCCATAATTGCCCTGCAAATTTTTCACAATGATCCAATTCACTTTTCAAAGCCTCGATAAACCTTGCATCCACCACACCCTCAGGTAGCGCATTCTCAATCTTAACTATTTGTTCGATGATAAAGTTTTACCACCTGTTGCAGTGGCTTTTTTCCTCTCCTTCTTATTGGATCATTATAAATTTCCATTGATCAGTAATTGTATGAGAGAATTTACAATGCAGTGGGAAATGTATCTAAACTTAATACTTAAAATTTACAGAGTCATACAGCATGGAAGCAGACCCTTTGGTTCAATTCATCCATGCCAATCAAGTTTCCCAAACTAAACTAGTCCCATTTGGCCCATATTCCTCTACACTTTTCCTGTTCATGTACTTGTCCAAATGTCTTTTCAATGTTCCAATTATACCTGCAGATACCACTTCCTCTGGCAGTTCATTCCATGTACAAACCATCTTCTGCGTGAAAGCGTTGACCCTCTGATCCCTTTTAAATCTTTCCCCCCTCACCTTAAGCCTATGTCCTCTGGTTTTGAACTCCTCTACTGTGGGGGAAAAGACCTTATTTATGCCCCTTGTGATTTTACAAACCTTGATAAAATCACCTGCTATAACCTGCAATCCAGGGGGAAAACTCCAAGCCTATCCAACCTCTCCTTATAATTCAAACCTCTTATCCCAGTGGCATCCTTGTAAAAAAAAGATTTTGTACACACTTATAAGACTCTTCTGGAGTAGAAGTGACCTGGGAAATGGAGCAAGTCAAATAGTCAGGGCTGGCAGGGACAAAGCAGAGGATGAGGTAAAGTAAACTGCATTTATTTCAGTAATGGAGTTTGGCTAACGTGGTGCCACTATTTAAGAAAGGTGGTAAGGAGAAAATAGGAAACTATTAACAAGTGAGCCTGACGTCAGTGGTGGGCAATTTGTTGGAGGGGATCCTGAGGGAGAGGATTTATATGTATTCGGAAAGGCAAGGAGTGATTAGGGATGGTCAACATGGCTTGTGTGAGGGAAATCACGTCTCACAAACTTGATTGAGTTTTTTGAAGAAATGACAAAGAGCATTAATGAGGGTAGAGCGGTGAACTTCATGAACTATATGGACTTCAGTAAGGCATTCAAAAAGGTTCTTCATGGGAGATTGGTTAGCAAGGTTAGATCACATGGACTACTGGGAGAACTAGCCATTTGCATACAGAACTGGCTCGAGGGTAGAAGACAGAGGGTGGTGGTGGAGGGTTGTTTTTCGGACCAGAGGCCTGTGGCCAGTGTGTGCCACAAGGAATGGTGCTTGTTCCACTGCTTTTCATCATTTTTATAAATGATATGGATGTGAACATAGGAGGTATAGTTAGTAAGTTTGCAGAAGACTCCATAATTGGAGGTGTAGTGTACAGCGAAGAAGGTTACCTCCGCCTACCATGGGGAACCTTATGAAATGCCTTACTAAAGTCCATGTATATGACCTCTACATCCCTTCCCTCATCAATCAACTTTTGTCACCTCTTAAAAGAATTCTATTCAGTTTGTAAGACATGACCGTCCCTGCACAACCCATGCTGCCTAACACCGATAAGCCCATTTTCTTCAAAATGGGTATATATGTGAAACTTGAAAGGGTTCAGAAAATATTTCCAACAATATTTCTAGGGTTGGAGGATGTCAGCTCGTGGGAGAGACTTAATAGGCTGGAACTGTTTTCCCTGGAGCATCACAGGATGAAGTATCAGAGATTTATAAAATTGAGGGGCATGGAAAGGGTAAATAGACAAGGTCTTTTCCCTGGGGTGGGAGAGTCCAAACCTAGAGGGCATAGGTTTAGGGTGAGAGGGGAAAGATTTAAAAGGGACCCAAGGGTGGTGAATCTATGGAACGAGCTGCTGGAGAAAGTGGTGGAGGCTGATACACTTACAATAATTAAAAGGCATCTGGATGGGAACATGATTAGGAAGGCTTTAGAGGGATTTAGGCCAAATGCTGGCAAATAGGACTGGACTAATTTAGGATATCTGATTTGCATGGATGAGTTGGACCAAAGGGTCTACTCCCATGCTTTACAGCTCTATGACTCTATGACATATAAACCATTTCACTTTTTAAGTTCCTCAGCACTTTTTGAAATGAGAGTTTCAAGTATCATTTTATCTAATTATTCATACAAAAAAGTTATTAATTGTAAAAATGGGCTTTGTAGTATCCATAGCTTAGGTGCTCTGTTTCAGACTAAAATAGTGTCTATAACACATGCAGTTTCACATGGTGAATGTCATCCTGATGTGGATCTTAGTGTAAGTGTTCAGAGTATGCACTGGAACTGTGCTGAATAGGCAGATCATGACTTTTCTTTGCCATTTGCTCTGCCATTTTGACACTTGCCACCTCTAACTCAAACCCTCTCCTGAACGTGCACAGCGATACATATTTAAGAGTTTGAAGTAGACTTGTTCCAGAAATATGTAAAGAAACAATAAACTACAAATGGGTTAGCTGCTGACTAATCTCAATTTAGCTGTTTTGAGTTTATCAAAGTGCTTGCTCGTTTGAAGAATTGCTCAAGTTGATGAAGTTGACAAGAAGTGGTACTTCATATAGAGAAGACCTTGATTGTGACTGCAAAGGTTCAGTTTGTGACACTTGTTTCCAATCATGGATGCTATAGTTGCAATTCCCTTAAGCTGCAGAGGGGAATGGAAGAGAGGCTTTGAGGAAGAGGACAATATGCTGCCACTGTGTTTTCTGAAGAAGCGTCATATTACACTGGAAGCGGTAACTTTTTTTTACCAGACTTGCTGAGTTTCTCCAGTACTTTCTGTTTTTACTTCAGATCTCCAGCATCTGCAGTACCTTCCTATTATTGAGGAGGATGACAAATTGTTCACAAGGGAGGAAGAAGCAAGGAGCAGGGCTTTGGTTATACATTTTTTAATCCTAGCCATTTATAATGCTTCTATTTTAGGATGTTAAAGGCACTGTATGAATATAAGTTGTTTCTTACAAAGGAGGTACTCAATACTCCAAGAACTCTGTGAAACCTCTTGCACCCTACAGCTTCAGAGCTGAGAAATCAGAACTGTCCCAGTGATTTATGAATGTGATCAGGGCACAGAATTTCTTTGGGTTCAATTGTCCTAGGCTGAAAGGGAAGGCAAGCAAGAATGATGCTTACACCAACAGCAGCTCGCAATTGATAAGACAGAGTGGGATGAGAAGCAATTGGCTTGTGAGAATGTACTCAGTTAGCAGTATTTTGTCATCCTCTATGGTTTGAAGGTTACCACTGGCTATGTTCTCATTTGTGGCCACATCAATGATTGGCAGCATCATCTCTCCAAGCTGCTGTGTTTGATCTAATTCCCTCCCCCCACCCCCTCCCCCCCCCACACCCCACACTCCATTCTCAGTCTGATGCTGTTACTTTCAATCATGGGCCACTTTCTGTCCTGCCAGAGAGAGGGAATAGAGTCTGCGAATGTGTTGAAATGTTAAAAATCACACAACACCAGGTCATAGTCCAACAGGTTTAATTGGAAGCACTAGCTTTCAGAGCGCCGCTCCTTCATCATATAGCTCTGAAAGCTAGTGTTTCCAATTAAACCTGTTGGACTATAACCTGGTGTTGTGTGATTTTTAGCTTTGTACACCCCAGTCCAACACCGGCATCTCCAAATCATGTTGAACTGTGTTATGGTGACATTCATATCACAGTTGAATGGCTGGCAGTGTGTGCAGCCAATCATGTTTGAGTTTGAGGCTCACCATGGTGCTAAATATTTGAGGGTGAGGTGACGTTACGAATATTGGTAGGGCAACACTACTATTATAGGACAAGCCAAACAGAGAACAGCCAGAGAATTCCTGGAGGCATGGCACTCATCCACAGATTCAATCAATAAGCACATCGACCTGGACCCAATATACCGGCCACTGCAGCGGACAGCTGGAACTGACAACTGGAAGCGGCAGAGACAAATCACTATAAATGCCGGAGGAAACGTCACAGAAACGCTTCACAGGAGGCTCCCAAGCACTGAGGATGTCACCTAGACAGGGGATGAAATGTCTGCTACACAAATTCCCAGCTCGGTGAACAGAACCACAACAACAAGCACCCGAGCTACAAATCTTCTCACAAACTTTGAGCAATGAAAGAGTGGTAATGAATGGGCTGTGGGTGAGGCTATATTTTATTTGTAAGAAGGTAACATGCAAAGATACATTCACCAAGCTTGACCTCTCATGAGATAATTTAAATTTTTGTAACACTATATCATTGTCTTCAGAACTAGGCTGCTGGTGTTGTCTGTGATGGCTATATGCCTCCATTGCATTAGTAATATATTTCTGAAGGTCTTTCTGGCCTCTAGGAAATAACACCTCTCTTCCTTCCATTCCCTGCACTTAGACTTCTATATTGCATAGAGGCCTTGGAACATTACTCTTTAGACTGTGTACTGTTTCTACTCTTTCTTCTCAGAGGCTCATGTATCCAATTCGAAAAGCTTCCCCATCAAAAATGCTCTTATGATGTTATTGTTGGATAAGACAGTGCCCAGACTAAAATCTGGCTTGATAGATCACATTTTGTTTTATTTAACAAGGCTGTGTTGTACTGAAACACAAGCAGGCCCCTATCTATCACAGTATTTGACTCCCTGGTTGATCAAAACTCTATCTAACATTGAATATATTTGATCACCCAATTTCCACTCTCACTTTTCTCAAATTATTTCTACTTCCTTGTTGATATAGTAGTTAGTATCCCTGCCTGTTATGTGGGAGACCGGGGTTTAATTCCCTGATGGGGAGATCATTTTTACCTGCCTCACCTGCAGTCACACCCTCCCAAAAACAAACATTGGTGGCACTGTGGCACGGTGAAGAGCACTGCTGTCTTACAGTGCTAGGGACCCAGGTTTGATTTCCAACCTTAGGTGACTGTCTGAGGAGTTTGCATGTTCCCCTCCCTGTGTCTGCATGAATTTCGTCAGGTGGTCCAGTTTTCTCCCACAGTGCAACAATGTGCAGGTTAGGTGGATTGGCCATGCTAAATTGCTCCATGGTGTCTAGGATTGTGCAGGTTTGGGAAAGGCGGGATTATGTGGATAGGGTGAGATACGTTTTGGAGAGTAGGTACAGATTCAATGGACCAAATGGCCTCCAGTTGCACTGTACAGATTCTATAACTTTTATTATTTTACAAAATTTGAATCCTAATATTTAATTTCCTGTGATGTGAAGAGTTTTTTTTGTTTAAACATTCCTTCTCCATTTTCCTCAAGAGGGGATCACAATTGCCTCTGTTGTTCTACCCTTTAGATGGAATTTGCTTTATCGGGACTTCAGTACAGCTCTTGTCACTGATTCCCACAGCTTAACAATAGGTGTTTAATGTACCTTGACGTGTCGTGCCATTTAATCCATTTGGCCAGTACTGAATTGTGCTCCATCTAGGTCCCCATTCCAGAATCAGTGAAATTCATTCACAAGTCTGAGATGGTTCTCAAGTGTAATTTGAACTCACATTTTCTGGTTGTAGCTTTTGCACCTGACAGCTAGATGCCGGATTATAAGAAATAGGAACTGGAGTAGACCATCCAGCCCCTTAGCATATTCTGTCATCCAAACATTCATTCTTGGCAGATCTTCTACATCAACTTCACTTTCCTGCATTAGCCCAATGTCTGTTAAAGCACCTAGTGTAGAAAAATCTATTGATCTTGAATGTACGCAATCATGGAATACCCCTGAGATAGAGAATTCCAACTATTCTCAAACCACTGGTTGAAGAAATTTCTCAACTTGGTTCTGAAAGACTGACCCCTGAAGTTACTGAATTGCTTGAATATTTCGCTAGTTTTAGACTCAGTGATTATGTTTACAGTCTGTTCTGAGGAAGGGTCACTGGAACTGAAACTTTAAATCTGACTTCTCTTCACAGATGCTGCCAGATTTGCTGAGCTTTTCCAGCAACTTCTGTTTTTGTTTCTGATTTACCTCATTCTCAGTTATTTTGGTTTTTATGTTTACAATCTTGTTCTGTCACAACGCTGTATTAAAGTACTGTGATGTAACAAAGCAATATATTGTCTCTATATTAGATTTTTGGTCAAATTGTATTTAGGATGTCTATTTAGAATGTTGGATTAACCGAACAATTACCTCACATTTATTCTTTAAACATACAGTCTAAAAGCTAACAAAATAGCTCAATTATTTGAATCAATTGGAATTAAATGCTAACAGTTGTACTTCAATTCTAATATAATAGCTAGAATAACTAAGATCTTAATAATAAGCCTTGGGATTGGCCTCAACTGTTATTCTTTGGATCAAAGCCAAATGGCAAGTATTTTAAACATCACAGGAAATTAAATGTTAGGATTTCAATTTTGTATAAAGTTAATGAAATAATGAAAATGCCACCCATTTGATATGAACTCAAAATCAATTCTTTTCAAGTTTTACAGAAAGCAATAACCGTACATGACAGTCATACATTTATACATTTTATCTACATGTTAATTAAACATAGAAGGTTAGCAATAAAAATAGGGTCTTCAAAGAGACATCCATTATAATTCTACCACTCCTTTCCATAACCCTGTTTAGTAAGGCTATGCCCTTAAGAGTGTAGTCTTAAAAACAAAACTTACTTCCTTTATTTCTTCAACTGATCCCATTGTCTTGGTCTTCTCAAGTTTTGTATGAATTCTAAAGTTGTGAGATTGGTTAAGGGAAGTTTAGCCATCGGTGTCATTTTCTCAGATGCCTGATATTCAATGTCTCTCTGAACAACAAGGCTAAAATCTTGAAATTGGACAGAAACTGTCTGTTTTATATTTATTTATTGTCCAGTGTGAATTGCCCTGGAGAAGATGTTAGTGAGCTACTTTTTTGAATTGCTGTCGTCCTTGAGATGTAGGAACACTCACATGCTGTTACACAGGAAGTTCTGTGAGTTTGACACAGCAACATTGAAGAAACAGTGATGTTTTCCAAGTCAGATGGGTATGTGTGGAGGGGAACTTGTCGGTAGCAGTCTTCCCATGTATCTCCTGTTCCTGTCTTGTGAGATGATGGAGGTAATGGATTAAGAAGTGCTTAGACAGAAGGCTTGGTGAGGTACTTCCCTCCCCTGACCCTATCTTCCAAAATACCAATCTTTCTCTAGCTCCCAGCAATTCTGAAGAAGGGTTACTCGACCTGAACGTTGACTTTCATTTCTTTCTGCAGAGGCTGCCAGACCTGACTTCTTCCAGCATTTCCGTTTTTGTTTCTGATTTCCAGAAACTGCATTTATTTTGGTTTGTTGTTCTAAATCTCACTTTTCCTAACATTGAGTGGTCGATCCTACTGTCCATCTGATTCGAGTATAAAATACACCTGCTTTAAGTGAGTTTGTTCTGACTTGGTTGATTTTTGCTGCTGCAGACATGCAGAGTGACTACTGTATGGAGAAAGTGAGGACTGCAGATGCTGGAGATCAGAGCTGAAAATGTGTTTCTGGAAAAACGCAGCAGGTCAGGCAGCATCCAAGGATCAGGAGAATCGACGTTTCGGGCATGAGCCTTTCTTCAGGATGGCTCATGCCCGAAACGTCAATTCTCCTGCTCCTTGGATGCTGCCTGACACATTTTCAGCTCTGACAGTACTGTATCACTACTGAATGTAAAATGAGACAATTTGTCTGTACAAATAAGATACATCAGAATCTGGAAACAAATGAGAGAGCTCAAGAAGCATTCAGCTCATAAAATGAAAGAATGGACATGATTTTCATAGCTAATAGTATTATAGCATTCACTGAGTGGAAAGAGAACCGGAAACTGCAACGGTTATGGGCCTGAACAACAATCCGGCAAAATTACTGAAGACTTGTGCTCCAGAACTTGCTGCTTCCCTGGCCAAGCTGTTCCAGTACAGTTACAACACTGGTATCCATCCAACAATGTGGAAAATTGCCCAAGTATGTCCTATATGTAAAAAGCAGGACAAATCTAACCAGACTAATTACTGCCCCATCAGTTTACTCTCGATTATCAATAAAGTGATGGAAGGTCAACAGTGCTATCGAGCAGCACCTACTCAGCAATAACCTGCTCAGTGCCACCCAGTTTGGGGTCCACCTGGGCCACTCAGCCCCTGACCTTGTTACAGCCTTGATTCAAATATAGTCAAAAGAGCTGAATTCCAGAGAGGAGAGTGACAGGCAAAGACATCAAGGCTGCACTTGACCAAATGTGGCATCAAGGAGCCCTAGCAAAACTGGAATCAATGGGTATCAGGCAGCAAACTCTCTGGTGATTTGAACCATACCTGACATACAAGAAGATGATTATGCTTGTTGGAGGTCAGTCAGCTCAGCTTCAGGACATGTCTGCAGGATTTCCTCAGGATAGTGTTCTAGATCTAACCATTTTCAGCTGCTTCATCAGTGACCTTCCCTCCATCATAAGTTCAGAAGTGGAGATGTTCAGCAATGATTGCACAATGTTCATTACCATTCACGACTCAGATACTGAAGCAGTCAGTGTTCAAATGCAGCAAGATCTGGACAATATCTAGCCTTGGGCTGACAAGTAACATTCATGCCACACAAATGTCAGGCTATGACTATCACCAGTAAGAGACAATCTAGCCACTGCCACTCAATTGTATTACCATCACTGAATCACCCACTATCAACAGCCTGGGGGTTATCATTGACCAGAAACTCAACTGGACTCACCACGTAAACACAATGACGACAATAGCAGGTCAGAGGCTAGGAATACTGTGGTGAGTAACTCACCTCGTGACTTCTCAAAGTCTGTCTAAAATTTACAAGGCACAAGTTAGGAGTGTGATGGGATATAACCCACTTACCTGGATGGGTGCAGCTCCAACAACACTTGAAGCTTGACACCACCCAGGACAAAGCAGCCCACTTGCTTGGCACTACATTCATAAGCATCCACTCCCTCCACCACTGACGCTCAGAGGCAGCAATGTGTACTTTTCTACATGATGCACTGCAGAAATTCACCAAAGATGCTTAGACAGCACCTTCCAAACCCCATGATCACTTGCATCTAGAAGGATAAGGTCAGCAGACACATGGGAACACCATCACCTTTAAGTTTCCCTCCAAGCCACTCAGCATCCTGACTTGGAAATATATCACCGTTCCTTCACTGTTTCTGGGTCAAAATCCTTTAATTCTCTCCCTAAGGGCATCGTGGGTCAACCCACAGCAGATGGACTACAGCGGTTCAAGAAGACAGCTCACCACCACCACTTTCTCAAGGGCAGCCAAGGCCAGGCAATAAATGTCAGTCAGCCAGTGGTGCCCACATCCCACAAACCAAATTAAATAAAATCAGAATAAGGCAATTCTTTGAGTGTGAGAAAGCATTTCTGTGATAGAGGCTGACTTGGAAGTGTAAGGCATGGAAGCAAAACTTCTCACTTCCAACAAAGAAATCATTAGGTTGGAGGAACATTGTAATCCTGAGACTTTTGAGAAAGTGGAAGTCCACAAATTTGTAATCAAACTAGAAAAGTAGTGAAGCAATTAATGTATACATTGTGACACTGAAGAATCTATTATAAAGTTGCAGTTTTGACACATTCTTACACTGTAAGTTAAGAGACAGATTTTTGTGTTATGGTGGACAAAATAATTCAGTTTTTTTACTCTTCAACATACAAAATCTTACATTTAGGCGAGTGTTTGAAATGACTCTTTCCATGAAAGTGGCATCAAAAAGCTCTTGGGAATTTTGTATATTGCAAGTGACGTGTACAGTTTCTATGCACAGTAAGAAGCCTTCCATCAAGCCTGGATTTGGAGGTCTGCTTGGAAAAGTGCAGGTAATATTGATTCAGTGATTTGCTGTGACTTGATAGAAACTGATGTCAGTACAGAAATATCAAATGCTGGATGTAGGTTTGCTCGCTGAGCTTGAAGGTTCATTTCCAGATGTGAGGCCCTAGTAGTGTCACGAAATGTCTGGAAATGAACCTTCAGCTCAGGGAGCAAACCTAAATCCAAAACCTCAACCTGAGCTACAAATCTTCTCAAAACTCGCTAATACTAAATGCTTTAATTGCCCAAAAATTGACCATATTACAAATGCTTGCTGAAGAGAAGCCAATGGCTCAAAAAAGACTTCATTTTGATAGTAATGGAAAAGTACAATGTCACAAGGATAGAGTTCACAATCTTGATGTAAATACAGATTACTGACAAGATGAGAAGGAAGAGTGTATGGCATTTAGACCACTAGTAAAGACATTCATTGACTGAAAATTTGTGCAAAGGTGTTGGGAAGTCAACAGTATTCCATTCTTCCATTTTTTCCTGTCTCTGTCACATTTGTTCCAATGATGCCAACTTCGACAAGGAAGCCTCTGAAACTTCCTCAACCGAGGATTCTCCAGCACTGTTGTTGACAGGATCCTCAGCAAGGTCTCCCCCATCTCCCACACTTCAGCCCTCAAAGCCTCTCTTCTTTCCCAGAGCAACGATAGAGTTCCTCTTGTTCTCGGTAAAAACAATGACTGCAGATGCTGGAAACCAGATTCTGGATTAGTGATGCTGGAAGAGCACAGCAGTTCAGGCAGCTCCTCTAGCTTATCTCTCCACCCTTCAGGCTCTCTGCCTTTATTCCTGATGAAGGGCTTTTGCCTGAAACGTCGATTTTACTGCTCCTCGGATGCTGCCTGAACTGCTGTGCTCTTCCAGCACCACTAATCCACATTCCTTTTGTTCTCACCTACCCTCCCACTAACATCCACATTCAGAGGATCATAAGCTGCTATTTCTGCCACCTCCAGCAAGATGTCACCACCAGACACATATTCCCCTCCTGTCCCTTGTCAGCCTTCTGCAGCGACCATTCCCTCTGGGGCAACCTGGTCCATTTTTCTCTCACCCCTAATACCCTCCCACACAGCCTCATAGCACCTTCCCCTACAACTGCAGAAGATGTAATGCCCATTTACTTCTCCCTCTTCATTATTGAAAGGCCCAAACACTATTTCAGGTGAAGTAGTGTTTTACCTGCACTTCACACTACCTAGTCTATAGTATTCGCTGCTCACAATTTGGTGTCCTCTACATTGAGGAAACAAAGCAAGAACCTAATGCAATATATTTGTAGTTCAAGTATACAGGAGATTGAGAGTAGTGACATCCGAAATAAGGGTTCAATGTTGCAAGATGACACCAGCAAGCAAGAAGTTAGATTTAAAGTGTGTCTACTTAAATGCCAGGAGCATCTGGAATAAGGTGGTGAACTTGCAGCATGTGTTGGTTACTGGGATTTCGATGTTGTGGTCATTTCAGAGACTTTGATAGAGTAGGGACAGGAATGGTTGTTGCAGGTTCTGGAATTCAGATGTTTCAGTAAGAACAGAGAAGATGTTAAAAGGGGGCGAGGATGGCATTGTTAATCTAGGACAGTATTACGGTTACAGACAGGACATTTGAGGACTTGTCTACAGAGGTAGTACAGGCTGAGGTTAGAAACAGGAAAGGAGATGTCACTCTTTTGGGAATTTTCTATCGGCCTCCAAATAATTCCAGAAATGTAGAGGAAAGGATAGCAATGATGATTCTCAATCAGAGCGAGAGTGACAGGTTTGTTATTGTGGGGTCTTTAACTTTCCAAATATTGACTGGGAATACTATAGTTCAAGTTCTGTAGATGGGTCAGTATTTGTCCAATGTGTGCAGGAGGGTTTTCTGACACAGTATGCAGACAGGCCAACAAGAGGCGAGGCCACATTAGATTTGGTACTGGGTAATGAACCCGGCCAGGCATTAGGTTTGGAGGGAGGTGAGCACTTTAGTGATAGTGACCACAATTTAGTTATGTTTACTTTAGTGATGAAAAGGGAGAGGTATATGCCGTAGGGCAAGAGTTATAGCTGGAGGAAAGGCAATTACGATGTGAATAGGCAAGATTTAGGAGGCATAGTTTGGGGAAGGAAACTGCAAGGATGGGCACTGTTGAAATGTGGAGATTATTCAAGGAACAGCTACTGGGGGTCCTTGATAAGTGTGTACTGGTCAGGAAGGGAGGAAGCTGTCGAGCGAGGGAGCCATGGTTTACTAAAGAAGTTGAATCTCTTGTCAGGAGGTTACAGAGAGTGAGGCAGATATTTAAAAAGGAGGTCCTCAAGGGTAGTAATATCTGGATTACTCCCAGTACTACGAGTTAGTGAGGGCAGGAATAGGAGGATAGAGCAGATGAATGCATGGCTGAGGAGCTGGTGTATGGGAGAAGGATTCAGTTTTTTGGATCATTGGAATCTCTTTTGGGGTAGAAGTGACCTGTACAAGAAGGACGGATTGCACCTAAATTGGAAGGGGACTAACATACTGGCAGGGAAATTTGCTAGAACTGCTCGGGCGGATTTAAACTAGTAAGGTGGGTGGGGGGGGGGGGTGTGGGTGGTGGTGGTGAGACCCAGGGAGATAGTGAGGAAAGAAATCAATCTGTGACTGGTACAGTTGAGAACAGAAGTGAGTCAAACAGTCAGGGCAGGCAGGGACAAGGTAGGACTAATAAATTAAACTGCATTTATTTCAATGCAAGGGGCCTAACAGGGAAGGCAGATGAACTCAGGGCAGAGTTAGGAACATGGGACTGGGACATCATAGCAATTATAGAAACATGGCTCAGGGATGGGCAGGACTGGCAGCTTAATGTTCCAGAATGCAAATGCTACAGAAAGGATTGAAAGAGAGGCAAGAGAGGAGGGGGAGTGACATTTTTGATAAGGGATAGCATTACAGCTGTGCTGAGGGAGGATATTCCCAGAAATACATCCAGGGAAGCTATTTGGGTGGAACTGAGAAATAAGAAAGGAATGATCACCTTTTTGGGATTGTATTATAGACCCCCAAATAGTCAGAGGGAAATTGAGAAACAAACTTGTAAGGAGATCTCAGTTATCTGTAAGAATAATAGGGTGGTTATGGTAGGGGATTTTAACTTTCCAAACATAGACTGGGACTGCCACAGTGTTAAAGGTTTAGATGGAGAGGAATTTGTTAAGTGCGTACAAGATAATTTTCTGATTCAGTATGTGGATGTACCTACCAGAGAAGGTGCAAAACTTGACCTACTCTTGGGAAATAAGGCAGATCAGGTGACTGAGGTGTCAGTGGGGGAGCACTTTGGGGCCAGTGACCATAATTCTATTAGTTTTAAAATAGTGATGGAAAAGGATAGACCAGATCTAAAAGTTGAAGTTCTAAATTGGAGAAAGGCCAATTTTGATGGTATTAGGCAAGAACTTCAAAAGCTGATTGGGGGCAGATGTTCGCAGGTAAAGGGACGGTTGGAAAATGGGAAGCCTTCAGAAATGAGATAACAAGAATCCAGAGAAAGTATATTCCTGTCAGGGTGAAAGGAAAGGCTGGTAGGTATTGGGAAAGTTGGATGACTAAAGAAATTGAGGGTTTGGTTAAGAAAAAATAGGAAGCATATGTCAGGTATAGACAGGATAGCCCTGAAGCATGATACATTGGGGAAACCGAGCAAAGGCTACGACAACGGATGAATGGGCACCGCACAACAATGAACAGACAGGAGGGTTCCCTCCCAGTTGGGGAACACTTCAATGGTCCAGGACATTCAGCCTCGGACCTTCGTGTGACCATCCTCCAAGGTGGACTTCGAGACAGGCAGCAGAGGAAAATGGCCGAGCAGAGGCTGATAGCTAAGTTCGGTACCCATAGGGAGGGCCTCAATGGGGACCTTGGGTTCATGTCACATTACAGGTGATCACCATTGCACTGCACACACACACAGATATTCCTACACACACACACTCTCACACACACACATGGACACAGGTACACACAGACGCACACACAGACACCCACACACACCCTTATAGACACACACACTCCCACACTCACACATGCACCCCCTCACAGACTTAAGACATTCTGCACTCACTACACGCACACACACACACACACACGCACTCACTACACGCACACACACGCGCGCGCACACACACACACACACACACACACACTTTCTCATACTCACAACCCGCACCCAGACAGACACACACACACACACACAGACGAAGACCCACATGCACACATATATTTTGTGTGGTGAATTTGTACTTGCAGAGTTACATTGCACTTTGCTCAAAAACTGCATACATTCATGTAGAACTCTGAGCTCAAAAACTGCATGAATTTATGTAAAACTCTGTTATCTCACTTTTTAGATTAGAATCAATCTAAACATCAGGTCATAGACAGAGAACACAGGAGGCCAACACCTTCAACATATTGTCTAGCTATCACCATTGTTAACAGCTAACCCGAGAATGCAACTTTAAAAAAAGGGTTTTGTGATTTACACATGAAAGAAGTGAAATTATCACTGTATTCTAACAGATGAAAGGCTTAACAGACAATCAATTTTTCAATGTATAATTTCAGTTACATCACACTGCAAATTTTTGCTATAAATTCTGTGTTACGATCGAGCCCTCCACTATCACCTGATGAAGGAGCGTCGCTCTGAAAGCTAGTGTGCTTCCAATTAAACCTGTTGGACTAGAATCTGGTGTTGTGTGATTTTTAACTATAGGCAGGATAGAATCGAGTGAATCATTAGAAGAGTACAAAGGCAGTAGGAGTATACTTAAAAGGGAAATCAGGAGGTCAAAAAGGGGACATGAGAGAGCTTTGGAAAATAGAATTAAGGAGAATCCAAAGGGTTTTTACAAATACATTAAGGACAAAAGGGTAACTAGGGAGAGAAAAGGGCCCCTCAAAGATCAGCGAGGCGGCCTTTGTGTGGAGCCGCAGAAAATGGGGGAGATACTAATTGAGTTTTTTGTATCAGTATTTACTGTGGTAAAGGATATGGAAGATATAGACAGTAGGGAAATAGATGGTGGGATATTGCAAAATATCCAGATTACAGAGGAAGAAGTGCTGGATGTCTTGAAACGGGTAAAAGTGAATAAATCCCCAGGACCTGATCAGTGTACCCAAGAACTCTGTGGGAAGCTAGAGAAGTGATTGCTGGGCCTCTTGCTGAGATATTTGTCACAGGTGAGGTGCCAGAAGACTGGAGGTTGGCAAATGTGGTGCCATTGTTTAAGAAGGGTGGTAAGGACAAGCCAGGGAACTATAGACCGGTGAGCCTGACCTTGGTGGAGGGCAAGTTGTTGGAGGGAATCCTGAGGGACAGGATGTATATGTATTTGGAAAGGCAAGAACTGATTAGGGATAGTCAACATGGCTTTGTGCGTGGGAAATCATGTCTCACAAACTTGATTGAGTTTTCTGAAGAAGTAACAAAGAGGATTGATGAGGGCAGAGTAGAAGATGTCATCTATATGGACTTTAGTGAGGTGTTCGACAAGGTTCCCTCTGATTAGCAAGGTTCGATCTCATGTTAAAGATGCCCTCCAACGCATCTCGTCTACATCCTGCACCTCCGCCCTCAGACCCCACCCCTCCAACCGTAACAAGGACAGAATGCCCCTGGTGCTCACCTTCCACCCTACCAACCTTCGCATAAACCAAATCATCCGCCGACATTTCTGCTACCTCCAAACAGACCCCACCACCAGGGATATATTTCCCTCCCCACCCCTTTCTGCCTTCCGCACAGACCGTTCCCTCCGTGACTACCTGGTCAGGACCACGCCCCCCTACAACCCACCCTCCCATCCTGGCACTTTCCCCTGCCACCTCAGATTACAACAGGATCTTGACCAGATGGGCCAATGGGCTGAGAAGTGGCAGATGGAGTTTAATTCAGAAAAAAGCGTTGTGCTGCATTTTGGGAAATCAAATCTTAGCTGGTAGATAGCATAATAAAGAAGGTGTTTGGTATGCTTTCCTTTATTGGTCAGAGTATTGAGTACAGGAGTTGAGATGTCATGTTACGGCTATACAGGACATTGGTTAGGCTACTGTTGGAATATTACATGCAATTCTGGTCTCCTTCCTATCTGAAAGATGTTGTGAAACTTGAAAGAGTTCAGAAAAGATTCACAAGGATGTTGTCAGGGTTGGAGGATTTGAGCTATAGGGAGAGGCTTAACAGGCTGGGGCTGTTTTCTCTGGAGCGTTGGAGGCTGAGAGGTGACCTTATAGAGGTTTACAAAATTATGAGGGGCATGGAGAGGGTAAATAGGCAAAGTCTTTTTCCTGGGGTCGGGGAGTCCAGAACTAGAGGGCAAAGGTTTAGGGTGAGAGGGGAAAGATATAAAAGAGACCTAAGGGACAACTTTCTCACACAGAGGTTGGTACATGTACGGAATGAGCTGCCAGAGGATGTGGTGGAAGCTGGTACAATTGCAACATTTAAGAAGAATTTGGATTGGGTATATGAATGGGAAGGGTTTGGAGGGATATGGGCTGGGTACTGGCAGGTGGGACTCGATTGGGTTGGGATCCTGGTCGGCATGGACGGGTTGGACCAAAGGGTCTGCTCCCGTGCTGTACATCTCTATGACTCTTTGACTCCTAGAGGAAGAAGAAGGCTTATGTTAGGATGAGATGTGATGGCTCAGTTAGGGCACTTGAGAGTTACAAATTAGCCAGCAAAGACCTAAAGAAAGCATTAAGAATAGCTAGGAGGGGACATGAGCAATCATTGGTGGATAGGATCAAGGAAACCCCTCAGGCTTTCGATAGGTATATCAGGAATAAAAGAATGACTAGAGTAAGATTAGGGCCAATCAAGCATAGTAGTGGGGAGTTGTGAATGTGTCAGAGGAGATAGAGGAAGAACTAAATGAATATTTTTCGTCAGTATTCACACTGGAAAAAGACAACGTTGTCAAGGAGAATACCGAGATACAGGCTATTAGGCTAGATGGGAATGTGGTTCACAAGGAGGAGATCTTATCAATTCTGTAAAGTGTGAAAATGGACAAGTCCCCTGGGTCGGATAGGATTTACCCTAGGATTCTATGGGAAGCCAGGGAGGAAATTGCTGAGCCTTTAGCTTTGATCTTTGTGTCATCATTGTTGACAGGAATATTGCCAGATGACTGGAGGAGAGCAAATGTTGTCCCCTTGTTCAAGAAGGTGAGTACAGACAATCCTGGAAATTATAAACCTGTGAGTCTTACTTCTGTTGTGGGTAATGTGTTGGAAATGGTGAGAAAAAGATTTATAATAATCTAGAAAGGAATAAGTTGATTATGGATAGTCAACGTGGTTTAGTGAAAGATTGGTCATTAGATTACATTACAGTGTGGAAACAGGCCCTTCGGCCCAACAAGTCCACACTGACCCGCAACCCACCCATACCCCTACATTTACCCCTTACCTAACACTATGGGCAATTCACCTAACCTGCACATCTTTGGACTGTGGGAGGAAACCCACGCAGACACAGGGAGAACGTGCAAACTCCACACAGTCAGTCACCTGAGGCGGGAATTGAACCCGGGTCTCTGGCACTGTGAGGCAGCAGTGCTAACCACTGTGCCACCGTGCCGCCCACGGTCATGCCTCACAAATCTTATTGAGTTCTTCAAGAAGGTGACCATTCGAGATGGATGAGGGTAAAGCAGTTGATTTGATGGATATGGATTTCAGTAAGGTGTTTGATATAGTTCCCCATGGTAGGCTATTGCACAAAATATGGAGGCATGGGATTGAGAGTGATTTAGCAGTTTGGATCAGAAATTGGCTAGCTGAAAGAAGACAGAGGTTGGCGGTTGATGGGAAATGTTCATCCTGCAGTTCAGTTACAAGTGGTGTACTGCAGGGATCAGTTTTGAGGCCACTGCTGTTTGTCATATTTTTAAATGACCTGGATGAAGGCATAGAAGGTTGGATTAGTAAATTTGTGGATGACACTAAGGTCAGTGGAATTGTGAACAGTGCCGAAGAATGTTGTAGGTTACAGAGGGACATAGATAAACTGCAGAGCTGGGCTGAGAACTGGCAAATGGAGTTTCATGTGGAAAAGTGTGAGGTGATTCACTTTGAAAGGAGCAACAGGAATGCAGAGTACTAGGCTAATGGTAAGATTCTTGGTAGTGCAGATGAACAGAGGGATCTCGGTGTCCATGTACATAGATCCCTGAAAGTTGCCACCCAGGTTGATGGGGTTGTTAAGAAAGCATGCAGTGTGTTCCTTTTATTCGTAGAGGGATTGAGTTTCAGAACTATGAGATCATGCTGCAGCTGAACAAAACTCTGGTTGGCCGCACTTTGAGTATTGCTTACAGTTCTGGTCACTGCATTATAGGAAGGATGTGGAATTTTTGGAAAGAGTTCAGAGGAGATTTACTAAGGTGTTGCCTGTTATGGAGGGAAGGTCTTACAAGGAAAGGCTGAGGGACTTGAGGCTGTTTTCGTTAGAAGGAAGTTGAGAGGTGACTTAATTGAGGCATATAAGATAATCAGAGGGTTAGATACGGTGGACAGTGAAAGCCTTTTCCCTTGGATGGTGATGGCTAGCATGAGGGGACATAGCTTTAAATTGAGGGGTGATAGATATAGGACAGATGTCAGAGGTATTTTCTTTACTCAGAATAGTAGGGGCATGGAACACACTCCAGTAGTAATACAGCAGTCGTCGACTCACCAACTTTAAGGGCATTGAAATGGTTATTGGATAGACATATGGATGAAAATATAATAGTGTAGGTTAGATGGGCTTCAGATTGGTTTCACAGGTCGGCACACCATCGAAGGCCAAAGGGCCTATACTGCTCTGTAATGTTCTATGTCTGATGGTCTATGAAGTGTAGACTGGGTGACCACTTCGTAGAATGCTTGTTTTGTTCACAAAAAAGACCCTGAGCTTCCAGCTGCATGTCGCTTCAACACACCACCCTGTTGCCTGGCCAACATCTCTGTCTCAGGCTTGCTGCAGTACTCCAGTGAAGCTTAGTGCAAGCTGGAAGAACAACACTTCATTTTCCACGTGGGAACCTGCAGCCTTCCCAGACTCAATGTCGAGTTCAATAACTTTAGGGCTTGAGCTCTCTCATGACCTTACCCCCATCCCCACAACCAGGTCTTGTTATCATACAGAATGCTATTACACACCATCCAGTGTTAGCCACGAACTGTCCCCATTAATAGCCATTCACCCACCTAGTCAGATCATTATCTACTCCTTTGTCTGTCTAACTGCTCTTCTTTCTCTGTAGATTCTATCTCCCTCTTTCGTTTACTTCTTACACCCTCCTCCACCCTATCTTCTGCATATAAACCAACATTTTCCTAGTTACCTGAAGAAGGGCTCATGCCCAAAATGTTGATTCTCCTGCTCTTTGAATGCTGCCTGACCTGCTGCGCTTTTCCAGCAACACATTTTCAGCTCTGATCTCGAGCATCTGCAGTCCTCACTTTCTCCTTTTCCTAGTTACCATCAGTTCTGAGGAAGGGTCACTCGACCAGAAAAGTTGACTGGCTTCTCTCCACAGATGCTGCCAGACCTGCTGAACTTTTCCAGCAATTTCTACTTTTGTTTCTGATTTACAGCACCCACAGTTCTTTCAGTTTTTAATTATATCATGTGACACTGTCACTTTGAAAGGTTACTTTGTTCTTTTTTTTTGAAGAGAGCTTGTAAGGCAGAGGTGACGAGCTGGCTAGGTTAAGAACACTTGAGTAAACAGCATGGGAGGCTTTGGTTTTTTAAAACAAAAATAGCCTGAATGAGTGTGGACAGCTCTCTCCCATTAAAATTTCAGGGTTTTGGTTTCTCAGTGGCATCAGAAGCTGTTGGGGTCTTGACAGAATTGGAGGCTTCAGTGAATGTCTCCTAGACGCACTCTCTCTGAAGTTTCTCTTGATGTTTTTTTCCTTCTGGATGGGAGAACTGCATGTGAGAAGCTTTCCTTTTTTGCCAAGGGGTGTGTTTATGGGATGTTACTGTACTGGAATAAGTTACTTGTAATAGTTACTGTAAGTATAATTCTGTTAAGTTTTCCAGTAGTTACAGTATTCTAAATTCTTCTTTGGTTGTATTTTAACTGCAGTGTTTAATTAAATTGTGTTTTGCTTAACTTCCAGCAATTTTACCAGCTGCATCCCATCTAGAACAGACAGTTAGGGTCTAGGCTACTTTGAGGGGGTCTGGCCTGGTCCATTACAATACAGCTAAACATTATTACATTGTGAAGAGTAAATTTTATGACATATGTCTGAGAGCACAGTTTAATTGAAACCCTATTAAGTTGAGATGTTAGAAACATGTGTACAAATGGTGTGCAATATCCACTTTAAGGGCAAATGCCTCAAATGATCCATTATTGTCGTGAGATAAGTCAATAAGTTAACATTAATAGGCAAAGACTGGCTTTGTAAGCTGAAGTTAGATGATCAAGAAGCTTGGACAGCTACCAAATAGCTGCTGCAACATTTCAGGATGGTTATGAAGGTGAATCAATGATGTTTCTAGTAGCACGATTCACTGGGAACAGGCGTTGCTGTCGCCCAGGCAGCCCATTACCTGAGCATCTTCAATGATGACAATGAAGTGCTTTACAAACCAATTTCTCCCCAGCAACATTTGATGAAGTGCAGAGTTCTAAAATCTATATCGACCAGTCACATTTAATCAGGAGGTTAATAATTTCATTCACATCTTGTAAGTGGAAATCTCTTGGTAATAAAAATCTGTTACATTGACCCATTTGTAATATAATTATCAGCTGTTGAAGAGAAGCCAATAAAAATATCATATTTAAGAAATCCTTCCTTGGCATTAATTTTGGTGACATAGCAACACAAATCCAGCAGCATAATTCAGTATTAAGGGCCTGATCTGACTCCAGCACAAAAATTGAAATAAAATGCCTTTGAGGACTTTGGCATGACCTCATGAGGATTATATGTGCAATTCACAACTGGGTTTGACAGGTTCAAAACAGGTGACCTGTTTCTTTGACATCCAAAGAGATCATTTTGAGATGAAGCATAGACCAGTGTATTGTGTAAATGCAGCAACCTTATGCCCAGAATTTTGGGCTCCCAGAGGTAGAGGAGGGTGGTATTGATTACAGGAAAGCCTAGCTCAGCTGCATAGCTTTCAGATCTGCTCAACCATCAATTATGCACCTACTTCCTCTCAATCTCTACCATCCTGAGTGTTTTATCTGGGATCTGATAATATGAATAACCACTAGAGAATCTAGCTTTCCCCAATACCAATCTGAAGATAGGTTTCCCTTCTCCATTTCATTCAAGTGCAAGTTTGGCATTGTCAGATACTTTGCAGCTCTGCAGAGTGTGGAGATCCAACCAAACATGACAGACTCGAAATTTGTCTTGAGCAATGATGTAAACTAGGCGATGTTCAATTAGTTGCCTGTCATACACTGTGCCTGATATATGTCTCCATTGAAGTCAATGGAATTAAATATTAGGTGCCACATGTTTGATACTGTTCATTTTGCATCAAGTACTGAAAGGAATTTCTTGCCCAATACACTTTGACTAGGATTATTATATCCTATTTATAAGGTCCTATTCTATCAATACCAGTGTTTAATGTAAATCAGTTGGCAAGGAAACTATTGCTCCTTCAGCATTTCCTGGTGTTAGATTTGTCTGACTATGCATATTTAGGAGGGACCCGCGTTCTAAACGAAGTTCATTATTTTTTTCTCATCACCTTTTTGGAGGTACCAATAACCTGGTGCCACTTGTCAAGTCCCTCTCTTTGGGCTTGTGCTGTCATTTTGTTTGCATCATTCCTGAGAAAATTAATTTTCACCTCCATTAATTGTTGCTCTGCATGGGCATTGCTCCAGAAGCTGTGTGTAAGGCTTGTTTGATTCTCATCATTTTTGAGCATCATGCTGCTGAGGTTGCTGCTGTGTGCTGGGATATTGGGAATGTTGGCTGTTCACAAGGAAATGTCAAGGTCATCGAAAAACAACACCACCATCACATTGTATTAACGTAGCAACTTTATGTCCCAAGGTACATCGGGCTCACGATAAGAGAACATTTGACATAGAAGACATGAGGAGGTTTGCAGGCTGGTACCAAATGCTTGGTCATAGAATCTAATTTTTAACTTGCATTTTAAAGAGCATCTTAAAGGAGGAAGGAGAAGAAAAGCAGAGAAATTTAGCTAGGTGCACTCCAGAGTTTAGGTCTTTGGCAACTCAAGACATAGATAAAGATGATGGGTTGATGCATATTGGTAGTACTCAAATGGCCAGAAGTTAAGAAATATAAGAGGGTTGGGGGGATGGAATGAGGAAGTAATGTCCTACTCTATTGGATGATGATAGGGAGGCAATGGAGGAAAATAGTATGGTCAACTGTTCAAAGGCTGCCAATAGGTACATGAGGAAGAGAAGGACAACTTCCCTTTGTCAACATCCGATATGGTATATTTCTGACTTTGAGAAGAGCTGTTTGGAAATTTGGAGGAGGCCTGATTGGAGGGATTCAAACATGGAGTGCTGGCGAACATCGATATAGATTTGGGTGCTACAACATGGACTTTGGAGAGGAATGGGAGATTGTCGATAGGATGTCAGTTTGCAAGTACAGAGATGTCAAAGGTTACTTTTTGGAACAGAGTATGGAAGATTTGAAAGAAACTGGGACAGTAACTGAAAGCATGAACTGTTATTAACATCAGTCAACAGGAATCCAGGAAGGGAAGTTGGATGGTGGAAATTGGGTCAAAGGAGTAGGATTTGGCTTTCATAGACAAGCTGAGCTTAGAAAGACCATTAGGGCAAGATAAACATGAGAAAGATGCAAATTCAGACTTAGTTCAGAGGAAATAAAAGAATTTTGGCACATTGGACTTTGGGAAGACCAAGAAATGGCAAAGACATATGGCATAGTTTCAGTCCTATTCATGAAGAAGAGTGTGAGCTCCTCAAACTTACTTCTGGAGGTGAGCTGCAAGGGGTTTCAGAAGATGGCTCTCTGCTTATCTTAGTATCCCAAGCTGGCCTTAAATTGTGAGTAGATTTGAAAGACAACTGCAGGAACTAACAATGTTTTAGACTGTCGGGCTAAATCTGGCAGTGCATGACTAAAAATAGTGTCCACCATAACTGTTGAGATCTGTATTCCTTGGACTAAAGGAAGCAGAAGTGAAGGTGTAATCATTTCAGTAGTAACATGGGCATTAAAAGTGGTGATGAAGGTGTGGTTGAGCAGATGATTTTTTAAAAAAAAATTTGGAGGAGGAATGAAAAGGACCAAGTGATGGACAATTGACAGTTGAAGCATTTTAGGGGTTTTATTTAATCAGAAATGGAAACAGAGGGAAGCAGGTTTGGGAGAGAAAAGATAGACATGATTGGAAGGTGACATGGAATAGTTCAGAAATATTTTATCCATGACTAATATGATTTAAATGGTGAGGTCATATGAAATGGTAAGATCAAGTGAGCAGCAGTGAATACCTGTTTTGGTTTGGAAATTATATTTGGGGGAGATATCCAGGTAGGAGGGTGCTAAATGTCTTGCTATTTACTGAAGGAGGAGACCAGAAACCAAGCTTGTCCCCAGTTTAGATTTATTCACAGATTAGGTGATATACATTTGTAAGGTCAAACTCTAAATCTTAATTTCTACTTTTAATGGAAGAAAGCAGTGAACATGGAAGACAGAGCATGATGGTGGTTAAAATCACAAAGGGTGCGAACTCACATGGTGAAGAAGCTGAGATAGTCCAAGGAGAAGTGCCAGAAGAAAGGGAGACAGACCAAGGTATGATGCTGATTGCTACACTGCCACTGCAACTGTCGAGAGGACACAGCAATGCAGAGAGACTTCATTTCAGGAGAAGAAGCACCCCTCTGCTAAATTTCCATCAAAAACCACAATGTGAATGCAATCATTTAAAGAAAAGTCATGAATGACAAGAATCTTGTTATCCGACATTCTTGAAGGATGTTCCAAGAGGCAGGTGATTTGCTGACAGTCACAAAAAAGTAGGGAGGTCAAGAAGTTCTGAAAATTGGAAAAAAATGAGGAACTTGGAAAGATAGAGTACCAGAGACAGTCAAAGTAAAAGGAGTCAGGCGAGCAAGAAAGAAATTTGAAAATGGTTAAAAAGAGAAAAAAGGCAATGGAAATTGAAGAAATAGCCTTGGGTCCAGAACAGCAACTGAAATGCATTTGCAAATAGACACAAGGAATACTGAACTTTTATAGGCTTAGGTATGGTGCGATCTTTAGGATGCAAACATCCCAATACAATATAAGGATTAGGGAAAAGAAAATGGAAGGGAGATGACTTCTGCCCTTCACATCATCGCTGATGCCACATACTCAGTGACTTCCGCCACCCCTACTGCCGTGGTCACCACCACTTCCACCCCCACCAGCGCCACTCACCTGCATTCTGCTGACATGCCCCCCACAGACCCCACTGTCACTATCCACACCCCCCAGAACCATGAGGGGAACACTACCCCTGCTCATGACTCCACCCCCATTCCCCCACCATCACACCCACTCCAGTTACAGGTTCCGCCCCCAGTCCCAACTCTACACCCACACCAGATCCCAGCTCCCAGCCCTGCCGAGTTTTCACCATCCCCCCAGACCTCCCCCTCACTGAGGACGAACGATCAGTCCTCAGCAAAGGCCTCACCTTCATCCCCCTCCGTCCACGCATCAATGAATTTAATACACGCTGTGATGTCGAACAATTCTTCCGACGCCTCCGCCTCTGAGCTTACTTTCACAATCAGGACTCCCACCCACCTTCCGAGGACCCCTTCGCCCACCTCCAACACACTGCATCCACCTGGACACCCCGTACTGGCCTATTACCTGCCCTCGACCTCTTCATTTCCAACTGCCGCCGGGACATTAACCGCCTCAACCTGTCTACCCCCCTCCCCCACTCCAACCTCTTACCCTCACAACGTGCAGCCCTCCAATCCCTCTGCTCTAATCCCAACCTCACCATCAAGCCAGCGGATAAAGGGGGCGCAGTGGTACTCTGGCGCACTGACCTCTACACCGTTGAAGCCAAACGTCAACTCGAGGACACCTCTTCCTACTGCCCCCTTGACCATGAGCCCACCCATCACCAAACCATCATCTCCCAGACCATACAGAACCTCATCGCCTCAGGAGATCTCCCACCCACAGCTTCCAACCTCATAGTCCGGGAACCCCGTACTGCCCGGTTCTACCTCCTTCCAAAGATCCACAAGCCTGACCACCCTGGCCGACCCATTGTCTCAGCATGCTCCTGCCCCACTGAACTCATCTCTACCTACCTCGGCACTGTCCTATCCCCCCTAGTCCAGGAACTCCCAACATACGTTCGAGACACCACCCACGCTCTCCACCTCCTCCAAGACTTCCGTTTCCCCGGCCCCCAACGCCTCATCTTCACCATGGATATCCAATCCCTCTACACCTCCATCCTCCATGACCAGGGCCATCAAGCCCTCCGTTTTTTCCTCTCCAGACGTCCCCAACAGTACTCTTCCACCGACACTCTCATTCGTTTGGCCGAACTGGTCCTCACCCTTAACAATTTCTCCTTTGAATCCTCCCACTTCCTCCAGACCAAAGGGGTAGCCATGGGCACATGTATGGGCCCCAGCTATGCCTGTCTCTTTGTTGGCTACGTAGAGCAGTTGATCTTCCGTAATTACACCGGCACCACTGCCCACCTCTTCCTCCGCTACATTGATGACTGCATTGGCGCCACCTCGTGCTCTCGCGAGGAGGTTGAGCAATTCATCAACTTCACCAACACATTCCACCCTGACCTTAAATTTACCTGGACCATCTCTGACACCTCCCTCTCCTTCCTGGACCTCTCCATCTCCATTAATGACGACCGACTTGACACTGACATTTTTTACAAACCCATCGACTCCCACAGCTACCTGGATTACACCTCTTCCCACCCTACCTCTTACAAAAATGCCATCCCATATTCCCAATTCCTCCGCCTCTGCCGGATCTGCTCCCAGGAGGACCAGTTCCACCACAGAACACACCAGATGGCCTCCTTCTTTCGAGACCGCAATTTCCCTTCCCACGTGGTTAAAGATGCCCTCCAACGCATCTCGTCTACATCCCGCACCTCCACCCTCAGACCCCACCCCTCCAACCATAACAAGGACAGAACGCCCCTGGTGCTCACCTTCCACCCTACCAACCTTCGCTTAAACCAAATCATCTGCCGACATTTCAGCCACCTCCAAACAGACCCCACCACCAGGGATATATTTCCCTCCCCACCCTTTTCCGCCTTCCGCAAAGACCGTTCCCTCCGTGACTACCTGGTCAGGTCCGCGCCCCCAAACAACCCATCCTCCCATCCTTGCACTTTCCCCTGCCACCGCAGGAACTGTAAAACCTGCACCCACACCTCCTCCTTCACCTCTTTCCAAGGCCCTAAAGGAGCCTTCCACGTCCATCAAAGTTTTACTTGCACATCCACTAATATCATTTATTGAATCCGTTGCTCCCGATGCAGTCTCCTCTACATTGGGGAGACTGGGCACCTCCTAGCAGAGCGCTTTAGGGAACATCTCCGGGACACCCACACCAATCAACCACACTGCCCCATGTCCCAACATTTCAACTCCCCCTCCCACTCTGCCAAGTACATGGAGGTCCTGGGCCTCCTTCACCGCCGCTCCCTCACCACCAGACGCCTGGAGGAAGAACGCCTCATCTTCCGCCTCGGAACTCTTCAACCCCAGGGCATCAATGTCAACTTCAACAGTTTCCTCATTTCCCCTTCCCCCACCTCACCCTAGTTCTAAACTTCCAGCTCAGCACTGTCCCCATGACTTGTCCGGACTTGTCCTACCTGCCCTTCTCCTTTTCCACCTATCCACTCCACCCTCTCCTCCCTGACCTATCACTTTCATCCCCTCCCCCGCTCACCAATTGTACTCTATGCTACTTTCTTCCCACCCCCACCCTCCTCTAGCTTATCTCTCCACACTTCAGGCTCACTGCCATTATTCCTGATGAAGGGCTTTTGCCTGAAACGTCGATTTCGAAGCTCCTTGGATGCTGCCTGAACTGCTGTGCTCTTCCAGCACCACTAATCCAGGATCTGGGTTAAAGTCAAATGTTCTGTAATGGGCAAAAGTTGATATTGGTGAGGTAGATTGATGAACTGTTGTCCAAATTTGCAGACCCATTTAAGTGAGTGAAGCCCAGAAGCTATTTAAAATGTCAAATATCAGAAGGCTCACTGACAGAAACATTTCTAAAGGAATGAAGATTCAGGATGAGTGCAGATTTAATTGTGGGGCGGACAGATGATAGTGAAGTTGGAGGTCACCATAAAATCCAGAAGCAGAGGCCTTTGGCTGAGAAGGGTGGAACTCTGGGCAGGAACAGATTGTAACTGAAACTGAATTCCACACAGACGTAGTTCATAGTTCGTAGTTCATAGTTCAAGTTCGTAGTTCATTCACAGGCACAGCAGGGAACAGCAACAGAAGGTGATGGGTTCTAAAATGATCAAAATTGTCTTAAAATGTAAGCATTCAAGTTGTGGATCACAGCACAAAAACTGAGTCTTGCATGGTAACAGAAACACATTAATGATGTTCAGCAAAGTCCAAGATTCTTGACAGCTAAATTTGAGAAAAGATCCAGAGCTCCCTGAGAAAAGAAGTGAAAAGGAATGTATGGGGGATGGGCATTGGCAGTTTGAACTGTCAATGACTTCTCAGTTATTGTAGTGTGCTCATTGTTTTAGCCAGGACAATTTAAGTAGTCGAAGACCAGAGATTAGCAGAGAAGTAAGAGAAGGCCAAGGGAATGAGGTGCATAATGTAAAGCTGGCTGCCTTAGAGCCTTTTAAATGTAACTTAATTGAAATCCAAATCCCTAGTGCAGAGTACAGGGAGGTAGCTCCTATGAAGGGGAAGGGTTGTTCTGAAGGCTTTTATGTTGGGACTCTTTGTCAACCCTGTGGGAAGTTGCTTCTTTTTGTTTGGGGTAGCATTTACACTCCTGATAAAAGCTGGTTCGGTCAGTCAGCAGGATTGCTCGTATGTTCTGAGCACTTTAGAAGCTCAATGCGAGAGCAACTCCCTGGCAATCCTGGCAGAATCCTGAGTCAGAACTAGTACTTGGCTTTGATATTGAGGTGAAATTGTTTTCGCTGTGTTAAAACAGCCATCGCATTAGTTCAGAGTTGGAGATCAATTGGATTGAGGGAGGAAGCAGAGTCATAAGCTCAGTGAATTTAACACAATTTTGGCCTTCTTTTGTATTAGAGCTTGTTCCTAGATTTAGATGACAACTTCTTCATGCAGACCAAAGCCACTTTATTACAAGGATGTTTCGCAAATGGCTGAGGTCATCATGGTTGGCAGGCTAAGAGCAAGAAGGGAGTTCTTGAGTAGACACTGGCAGGGAGCAATGCACATTCAGTCACAGCTTGGGATTTCTGGATGGCATTTATCACTTTCCTGTCACTTTATTAATCACTATGGAATGAGGACTATTTTACTGGATTTCTGGCTTTCTAAGTGACTAATTTTTCTTAGAAATTGGTGTTGGAGATACTTCAGGAGCTACCCAGGTCATGGCACTACTATAAGTCAATGTGTTTAAATTCAGGGATCACCTCCTAGAATGAGCAGAATGAAGTTGCCTGCCAGTACTGCCATTGGAAATCTGAGAGTTTTCAATATGGGTTCTTCATTTGCATTTTTGAAATTAAACATAAATCTCAAATAATTTAGTTGGTCTTTCCCTAAACACATGTATTTATTTTCTTGCAAAATAGCCTCAGCTTTAAAATGCTGCTTTCAAGGATCACAATTAAACCTCTTCCTTTGAATTGAATCAAAATCGACCATATCCTTTACCCTTACTGAAACAATTCAGCAGGCTTTGGTTTCCAAAATTTTCCATTGGAGACCAAAGGTTGTTTATTCAGATGGAGTCACTGTGAGAAAATTAACTAAATTCACGAGGCATTGACTTCTTAACATTTCTGAAAAAAGTACACTTGCAAATTTTAAAAAAAAGCTACCTGTTAAATGTTAATTATTGGCTAATATAATAAATATCATGAAAAGTGCAATTAAGCTGAAAATGCTGTAAACACTCATCAGGACAGACAGCATCTGTGGAGAGAGAAACATAGGGTTAATGTATCGATGACCTTTTGTCATACAAAAGGAAAGTGTTCCTTAGCATCTGCACATCTGTATTATTCTAATTCCCTCCACCCTATCAGTGGATGATTTAGATGGCCTTGACCCTAGCCCGACTGCAGGGATTAATGTGGTATAATGATTGCTGAGGCTATCATTGCAGCAGGCATCATTAATTATCCTTATTGATTGCAGCTTTCAAAGATAAAGCATACTGCTGACTGGAAAATACCCTCTTTCTGCAAGGTCAAGGCTAAGAAAATGACATTAAATAACAACATTCAAACAAAGAAATAAAATAACCTTTCACAGAATTGGGTAATTAAGATCCAATTACAACATTAATCCATGTTTATAAAATGACAGAGTTCTGCTTGTAAAGTCATTTTCCTAAAATTGCTTTGGTACATGATAATTGCATTATAGCAGGTAACTGTAATGGCACATTAAAAGGGGATCAGTTTTCCTGAGTGTCTGCTACTTGCTCTGTAGAATGACTTACTCACCTACAAAAGTGCAATGGCCTAGTGGGACCTGTCTAAAAATACTAATGATATGATAAATGAAATGGGTAGATGGAGGAAGTAATAATGAGACTCAAATCCGATTATATTTCCTGGGATGATATAATGGAGCTGTTAGGCATCCTGAAGATGTAATGGTTTATATATACACATCCTTGCATTGGTAACAGAATTATGCTGTTTGCTATCATGCTGCAATAATATGAAGCCTATTTAAGTTGTACATTTTTGTGTCGAAACCTCACCATTCATGATTCTTCTTCAGTTGGCACGATAAATTATGGAAACGTGATGCATGCTTTTTTTGACTTTGCAATTTCAAGTATTGTAATACCTCCTGTTACAACATACTAACATAAATAAAGGGAAACTAAGTAATTAGGTCAATTCACTTGGTTGCTAATAGAAAACTGTTTTATTGACTTGCAAATCTATTTTAATTAGTATTTGACTGAAGAAAGCTAAGCTGAGGGAATAAAAAGAGCTTTAAGTATGATTGACTTGAATATTGCTGCCTTCTTCAGCTATACTTCTGTTCTGAACAATTACTGTCTCAAATATGCATTTCTTAAAGTTACTTATAATCTCATTGTAGGAAGGTGCACAGACAGTAACTAGTGCGATTGATCAGATTTCGCAATCAGCATTGCCCAGTTTCTTACATACCTCTGCTCATTTTCTTATTGAGATTCCACTATGTTGAGGTCAGGACGGAATAAAATAATATTATGATTATAGTTTTCTATCAGTGAGAAAAGCAAATGTATAATATTTCCCATGTTATTAGTTTTGCTCAATTTGTATGTAGACATGAAGGCCAACAAAAGGCTTTGAAACCTGATGCCACACATTTCAATATTTTAAACCCCAAATGTCCCATGGAATGCAAATGCCTTTGAAACCTAAACATTAGAAATGTGTGAAAGAACTGATGCAGTTTCAATAAGTCACACAGTTTCTAACACTTTATGTTGATGTTTTCAAATAAGAGCATCATGCATTGTTTTGATGTGGACAATATATCAGTAAGAATGACCATTCAGAATTGAAGGGTTCAGCACTGAGTTTATGCAAATTGAATAGGAAATTGAGAGCTGAAACAACCAAGATTCTGAAAAAGAAGGAAACTGATTTTAACTTTTTTCAAGTTGTGTTACCTAATTCTTGACTAAAAGGAATACCTTCATTCAGATTTCAAACACTAATGTACAAGATCTCTAATCCTTTTATCAACAAATTCAATTTGCACTTTCTGACAGATTGGTAGTTTCAAGTCAATTGTTGCATTCTCCAGTTTGTTCTTGATGTTATCAGACATTTTGTATTGATAGTCGGAAAGTGTGGCACTGGAAAAAGCACAGCAGGTCAGGTCGCATCTGTGGTGCAGGAGAGTCAACATTTGAACTGTGATACTGTGATGACTTGCACTTGTCTTGTATACGGGTGTTAGGGACTGAGAAGGCTAAAGCTGAGGTGTACATTAAGGACCGCCCAGTATGATAATGTTAAATAGTCTCAGATGGGAGGACAACTTCAGATCTCGATAGAGTAAGTCTTAATATTGAAGTCTCCCTCATATCTTGACAGCTATGTTGTACCAATGTAAGTTGTGGACCAGCTCATTATTGTCAGCCGTTTCAGCTGCCTGTCTTTCTGTTGCAACCTTTTACTTTGCTCTATCAGTTCTTAGTAGTAGAGGGAGAGAAATGTTAAATTGCTTTTATCCTTTTGCAAATTTTATTTCCCCATGTCCAATTAAATGTCTGTGCTGGGTTTACTGTTGCAAGCCTCCAATTTTACATTCTAACCAAGATGAGAGGAGTGCACTTTCTTTCTGTAGTCCCACTACTCCGCAGCTTATGACGTAATATTATGGTTTCACCCAGATCCCAATATCTCCGATCATATGCTTTCTTTATCTTACACTTGAATAAAAAGATGTTTCAACCAGGTTACTTGAAAAACGCAAAGTTATTGATTTATGAGAAAAAAACTTACACCATGTAGTTGCAGAATTAATCAATGCGTGCAATTTATAATATGAATACATATCCTTACCTTACATACAAACACAGCGAGAGAAAAGAAGACTTCTGTCTATAGTGATGCAGTTTGACAAAAAGTGATTTTAGCAAATTGTGGTTAGTTCTGGAAGGCAAAAACAATAAGGTTTAGAATTTCTAGCGAGCTGTCATTCTAGTATTCTGGATGAGTATGAGGATGTCAGCAAACAGACAGTTGTTCCTGGAATTTATGCAATCTGTAGTGTTTTTTGGAAAACATAGTATCAAAAGGTCTTCCTTCACTCTTCAAGAGGACAATCAGGTTTCACACTGGATTCACAATAAAAGATTTTTTTTCAGAAATAGAACACTGAACTGTGTTCCTTCCCTTCAGTAGCAGGTTACCATCTACTCTAAATGAGTTCCAAAGTGTAAACTGCACCTTGACAGTTGTAAACACAGAGAAAAAGTGAGGACTGAAGATGCTGTATATCAGAGTTGAGTGTGTGATGCTGGAAAATCACAGCAGGTCAAGCAGCATCTGAACAGCCCTTCATCAGGAAACACAAGGCAGAGGGACTTCAGTAAACAAACAGTTATTACAAGACATGTGACTTTCAAGAAATACTGCATTAAAAAAGAAGTTCCAATGTACTTTTGTTGATCTGTTTAAACAAGCCTAATTGAGGAATTCATAGTCCTTAATCTTAAGTCCACAAAAAAAGTCTTCATAACATCTTGCAATCATGCAATAAAACAATATATTGTACAGCATAACACAAGAGCCCCCTTTCAATTGACTACCAAATAGTTTTCCTCTACCGCATTAGATCCAAAACTAAAAGGAGGATGGTAACAGCACATCTACCTGGTGTACTTTTCAACAAGGTGATTGTGG
Organism: Chiloscyllium punctatum; assembly: GCF_047496795.1. Taxonomy (NCBI): domain Eukaryota; kingdom Metazoa; phylum Chordata; class Chondrichthyes; order Orectolobiformes; family Hemiscylliidae; genus Chiloscyllium; species Chiloscyllium punctatum. Next base: position 60,281,905 of record NC_092744.1, read on the forward strand.
CCAGAAGCAATTGTACGACATAATGAAGTGAAGAAAGAAGTTCAACAAGTTTGACACAAGTTGTGAAAGTGAGAGTTCCCATCTTCAAATAGTACTTTTTTTGCCAACTGCACTCTTCACTCTCCTTCATAGTGTTTCCTCTATTTCTTTCTCAAAATCTTAAATCATATTTGTTAAGGAGTTAGACTGTTGACCACATCATTCACTCAGATTCCAAGTAGCCTGTTGTCCTTGCTGTATCATTATCAGTTCATCCTTAAAATAACTTCCAGAGCAAGTTTATTTTAGCTAAAGGTGAGGGAAAGTTTCTAAGTAACATAGCATAATGACATGGAAAGCAGCAAAATCAGGGTTGCACTGTTTCTCTGTGGAGGCGTTATTTTCTTTACCTCACCATAAATTTACTCATTTTGTGATGAGTGACATTGGTGAAATAATTCTTTCCCGTTCATGAAAACTGCATGAAACTTATTGATAGTCATTCAAACTCATACAAGTAGATGCAGAAAGGTCATGGAGCAAGTTGAAAATTTTCCAGTAATCATGAGAAAAATTCAGTTTCTCCCCCTTTGAATGTTGTTTTTGCTTATGAATGAGGGAAACATCATCCCTTTTGATATATAAATTATTCCACTTTAAAATAGATTAAGTCAATGTTTTAAAAAGCAAAAAATTTGCAGTTACTGAAAGTAACGGAAGTTATTGCCAATTCAAATCAAGTGGCTAAAACACTACAGGATATTCATTGTGATAATCATTTAAACAAGCAACGTGATGATAAACGGTAAATTATGGACTATCAATTTTTTTTACATTAACTTTCAGTATTTCTGGAGATGCCGGGTATAGTGGGTCTTGATTTGCAATGCACTACCCCAGTGAGTCATAACAACATAATTCCCATCGACTCTAGTTTTCCCTAGGGTTCCTTAATGACAAGGACACTCTCCCCAGATTTTGGAGTTCAGCTGTTTCTTCCCTGTTTGGACCAAGGTTGGAATGAGATCAGGATCATGTCCGAGTGTCAGTGAACAGGTTATTCCTTTCCAAGTGCTGTTAGAGAGCACTGTCAAGGATCACTTCCAACACGTTGCAGATGATTGAGATTAGGCTAATAGGGCTGTGATTAGATGGTTGGATTTGTCCCACTTTTTCTGTATGACACATATCTGAGAATCTGTCCATACTGGCATGTAATGCCTATGTTAGCTCTACTGGGACAACTTGGCTACGAACATGGTTAATTCTGGAGCACAAGCCTTCAGTACTGCTGCCAGAGTGCTGTCAGGGCCCACAGCCTTTGCAATTTTCAATGCTTTCAGCCTTTTCTTGATATCACATGGAATAAAATGAATTGGTTGAAAACTGGCGTTCAGGATACTGGGTCCTCAGGAGGAGGACGAGATGGATCATTCGCTCGGAACTGTTGGCTGAAGATAGATGCAAATACTTCAGCCTTGTCTTTTGCACAAATGTGCTGATCTCGTCCAACATTGAGGGTGGGAATATTTTTGGACTTGTTTAGCAAGCAAGTAGTTCTGTATTGTAGTTTGAGAAAGTGAGGACTGCAGAGTTTTATTTTATTTTATCTTATTTTAATACCAGGCACTTTCAAAGACTAAAATGGCTTCTTAAAGGAAAATATTGACGAACGTGGCTGTAGCAATTGGCTGATGACAAGTTAACCCAGCCTTGTAAATCCACTGTGAGAAAGACAAAGACAGCCAGAACCAAAGTAACTTTTCAAAGGCATTGAAAATGAGATTTGCACTTTCTGTTTTATATACAAATTTATGGATACATTTCACAAATTGGAATTGAAAGAGTCACCTACAAATTATTCAGCTCAGGAAAAATAAAGCCCAAACGTAGCAATACATGAATGAACCATATTACAAGTAGCTGATTTGACAGAGCAGTGGAGAGAAAATTGCTGGCTAAGTTCAACAGGTCTGGCAGCATCTGTGGAGAGAAAGCGGACATAATGTTTCGGAAACAAAAACAAAAATTGCTAGAAAAGCTCAGCAGGTCTGGCAGCATCTGTAAAGAGAAATCCGAGTTATCATTTTGGGTCCAGTGACGCTTCTTCAGGACATCTCAGGGTTCTGAGGAAAGGTCACCAGATCCAAAACATTAACTCAGATTTCTCTTTACAGATCCTGCCAGGCCTGCTGAGCTTTTCCAGCAATTTCTGTTTTTGTTTCTGATTTACAGCATCTGCAGTTCTTTTGGTTAATGTTTCTGGCCCAGTTACCCTTCTTCAGATTATAGCAAGGAAACTTTGATATACATGCTGAAGATGGTGTGGGGGAGGGGGGAGAGGAATAAATGTTAGGTGGAGACACAACTCAGAACAAGAGTAAAACCAGTTGGGCAGACAAAGGAGTGGGTAAAAGTCAGTCTGGGAGAATCAATAGCTGCTACTGGGGATTATTAGTGGCTGACAATGGGTTGGTTGTAGTGGCAGCTGATGTGATCACGAGGCTTGGTGTGTGGGGTTGGAGTAAGGACATGGGAGAAGGTGCTCAGGCCCTAAAATTGTTGAACTTCATATTGAGTCCTGAATGTTGTAGGGTCCCCAAGTAGAAAATTAGATACTGTTCTTCCAGCTTGAGACTGAGATGTTGGCCAGGGAACACAGTGGTGTTTTAAAATGGCAGGCAAAAGAAAGCTCAAGGTCATTTTTGCCATCAGAACTTAGGTGTTCTGCAAAGCTTTTCACCCAGTCTGCATTTCATCTCTCCAAGGTAGAGCAAACAACATTGTGAACAGTGAATACAGTAGACTAGATGGAGTGAAGTGCAGGTAAATCATTGCTTTTTCTGGAAGGTGTGTCTGGGGCCTTGGATAGTGAGGAAGGAGCAAGTAAGTGGGCAGGTGTTACACCTTTAATGATTGCATGGGAAAATGCCTATGGAGTGTGGGGAGGTATTGGAAGTGGAGGAGGAGTGGACCAAGTTGTCCTGGAGAGAACAGTCCTTGCGGAAGGCTGACAAGGGTAGGGAAGGGAATATGTGTCTAATTGTGACATCCTGTTGGAGGTGGAGGAAATGGTGGCTAAAGGTCCTTTGGATGTGGATGCTAGTGATGAAGCTGGAAGAACTGCACTGTGCTGGCTACCGCTCTTCATTACATCAAGGAATAATTTATAACACAAAATCATTGCATTCTAAAGTGCGATCTAATTGTGTTGGTGCATGGGTGATTTCATGCTGTGATTATACAAATGAAGTTCAGTGAAAACCTGAACCATAAAATCAATTTAGAAAATTAGTACACATTTAACATAATTTGTGCATGATTTTCTGATCCTCCTAAGAAAGAAACATTACTTTGAAGAATTTAACTTCTGCATGTTGTAATGCTTTAGTCTTTATCTTTATTTTTCTCATTTCTCCAATATTTTCAGTAAGTTAGCATTTTAGTTTGGAATGATAATGATTTCATAAAAAAAATGACGTTAAGAAATATTCCAGCATTTTACTTAGGTTATTAATCAATATTCTTTGGACTCCTTTCAACTATATCACTCAGTTTCCATTGCTTGCTACATTTACATTATCTCTTGCTTGACAGTTGCCTATTAACAGTATGGTCGCTGGGAAATCTGGGTATTTTGCAGTGATGACATTGCCTGACATTATCAGGATGCTACAGTTTGGCAGATAGTTACAGTATATGAGATAGCTCTATCTAGCTATTGGTGTGGCTAGATATTTTCCTTGCTATGAGCCTCTTGGGGAAGCAGTGAAACTATTATAATGGATTTAACCCTATAACTGCTGTACATGTTTCAAAATCTACGTTTAAATGTCAGAATCCCCAATTTGAAATATGGAAGCATCATATCAAAGTAAACTTGCTGAGCAAATCATTTCAAATGACTGTGAGATTCAGCAAGAAAATACTTGAAGCTGACAATTAATCTACAAAGACCAATCCCAAGGAACTTGGATTTTAAAATGGATATAGTTAACAAATAGGAAACCAATGCCTTCCAAATGCCAATACGAGCCCAGCAGAACTTTAAGCAAAAGTGCATAGTGTACGTGTAGAATAATGGTACACAGTACAGCTTTTGATGAACATAAGGTTATCTCAATATTGTTTTAGCCCTTGCATTGGAAGTGATGATTGTGACAATTGAGGGCCAGAAGGACATGTGATTCTATAATTATTCTGGCTACATTGCTTAGCTGAAGTAATTCATTATGAACATCTCCTTATCTTGTCATAGCTCTGTGTCATTAACAATGTTTTGGTGCATTAGTGACCAGCCTCAGGTTGCATGAGCAGTGATTAGAGCTGTGACAGCGGCGGCAGAGTGAGTGATGTTTGAAATATCAAAATTGTTGTGCTAATTTATTTTAGTGTACATGTCTAAGATGTCAAGAGAAGGAACTATTTTTGTTTCAAAGGATTTCATCTTTGAACAATTTATCTTTGTGTTACTACAAATAACCTTCACCATAGACATTATGGCCAATTTCAAATGCCATGGAATAATTTTATAGTGAATTTATGGTAATGTATAACAAATGTAGTTGAGTGCTTATTTCATTACTGTTGTATTGATTTTTTTTGGTTGTTTGATAATAAACCTGCAATTAATATTTTTCACATACAGATTCACATCATAACATTTGTCGTGATCTAATAAGTGTGGGTTAAAGAAGTCCTGGGACTTAATATTGCATTTCTGCCAGCAGTGAAAGATCAATATTAATTTAATATCAGATCACCAAAGCAGTCAAGCTTTCCACTATCACGGATTACATGTTCCGCAGGAATGTGTGTCCATTTTTATGCTGCAACATCACTTCTAATGCACTCTTCTGAAAATACATACTAAATGATCATTTTTCATGTGAATATTAAACAACTATCTATGAATATTTAAAAATGCTGCTGTAGGCCTCTGATGGTATGGCTGCTACTCTTTTTTTCTTATGTTTATGTGGAGCCAGGAGGAATAGGAATGTTCCAATCTGCAGCATGCCTTTGAATTATGTCTTTCTGTGCATATTGTTGGCGCACTGTTCACCTTGTGCTGTTAGACCAATCTCTTCCCTTGGTTGCCAGAAAGTGCAGGATGATGGGTAATTTTAAAGTAGCTGACCACAAAGGGCGTAAGGTACCACTGTTGGCAGTTAATACCGGGTTCTAGATCAGTGTTCCATTTCAAACATTATTGTTGATTGATCTGTCCTTCATAATTATTTCATTCTAGACCATGTTTTAGAAATGTGATCACTCTGCTTCACTTTTACAGGTCGTAATCAGCCTTCCAAGACTTCAATAATTAATAACAGGAATTACTGAAAAATAATCTGATTTGGCAGCATCTGCAAAGAGAGGATTCCCAGCCAACTTTGCTGAAGTTATGCTTTTTTAAATGTGCGCAATTCCTTGTTCACTATCTTGCAGCCAATCAGTTGCTTTAGTGAAGCACCATTGATTAGGTAGGTGCTGGGTAGTAGACTAGCCATTTGCTTGTAACTCCTTTTGCACTGAGCAAGCTACATTATGTTTGGCTCTCTCAATCACCTGAAACATCTTTGTGATCACACCTTAAATTCTATATTTAATTTTTTATGATTTCGATTCTGGACTTGCCAGAGGTCAATTTTTAATTAAATCAAACTAACGCAATTGCTTTGTTATTTGTATCATAATTTGCAATTGATGCAGGATCATCATAAAAATATCTGGAAATTACAGCTGAGTGATCCCGTTTCTCTGCCAATATTTTTTAAAGCTCATTTATTTGACAGCTAAAAGTTCAAACAATCTTGAGAAGTTATCTGTGTCGTCTTAATCTCAGAGTTGAATAACATTGACTTTGACCAATTTATAATGCTCCAAGTTCTTAAATGGATCTGCTAGACACCTATTCCATGATCTGTAGTCATTTTGGTTTATTCAGCTACCCTATATTCATTCACTTTTTATCAAGCTCCTGCTGGTGTGATGCCAGTTCATGGTTGGGGGCCTACTCTTTTCCACCTCCAGTGTTGTGATAGCATTTAACTAATGTTGACACAGACTTATCTATCTCTTTTCATAGATCATTTTAAGATGGGATAATTTTCCCATCTTAATGACGCTCCCTCCAATTTTCTCCAACATACTTGTGAGGGAAGTTACAGGTCACAGAATAAAAAGGTCAGTAGCAACATAGATACAAAATTTTCTGCATGATAAGAAACAGAGGGGTGGTCAATGGATACTTTTCATGCTGGAGGGTTGTTAGTAGTGGAGTTTCCCAGGGTAAGTATTGGGGACATTTGCTTTTCCTGATAATATATTAGTGATCTATATCTTGATGCACAAGTGCAGTGTTTGCAGATGACATACAATGCTTCCAATTTTAAGCTATTAACAGGACAGTGTAGAAGTCCAGAAAGAAAAAGCTCAGTTGGTGGAATGGGTAGATAGCTGGCATTTGGGTTTCAATGCAGAGAAGATGCAATTTTGTGGGAAGAACATTGAAAGACAACATACAATAGGGACACAATTCTAAGAAGGAGTGGAGGAGCAGAAGAATGTGGTTTATATGTGCACAAACATCGAAAGTGCCAGGACATGTAGAGAGATCAGCAAGTAAAGCACACAGTATCTTTGGTTTTATTAATAAGTACATAAATTACAAGAGCGAGGAGGTAATGTTCAACTTCTATTAGACATTTGTTATTTCTCAGCTGGAGTACTGTGTACAGTTTGTGAGCATGCTGGTTGGAATGAATAGAGAGAAATGGTTCCCACACATAAAATGAACAAGAACACAAGGACATAAATTTAAAGTGAAATGAGGAAACATTTTTCACTCAGCAAATGTTAGGGTATGGAATAAACTACATGGAATACGCTGGAAGCTGAGGCATTAAAGAGGGCATTGGCTGATTATTAGGATAAAATAATGTGCACTGGTATGGGGAAAAAGCCAGAGGTTAGCACTAGGTGATGATGCTCCTTTAATGAGGCAATGCAGACATGATGGACTGAGTGGCCTCCTTCTGTTCCATAAAACTTCTGTGATTCTGTGAAATGAAAGGTGTTGCTGTGGAAACCTCCATGGACCCAAGTGATGACTGCCTTTTTACAGGATATATGTTGTGTGCTTTCACTTCTCTCAGACTCAGTCCCCCTCTATGGTTTTCTTCTTCTGTTATACAGACATTTGCTTCATTCATTCAAAGTTTCATTCACTTTTCTTTTTAACTCCCTAACTTTCCCTGTTGTGCTCCATCTTGGATTTCAGCCTTGGTCACCTTTGACTTCTTTATCTTCATTTATCTGGATATCAACTTTCCACCATCATCTTTGGAAACTTTCTGCTTCTCTCAGTCTCATCAATTATGCTTCTTTCCAGCTGGTTTCCTGCTAAATTTGCAGAAGCAGAATAGACATCACTGGCAAGAGTAAAACGAGGGGCGCACCTGGAAGAAGTCAGTAGCAGTTAGAAGAGCAAACGAAAAGACAACCTGGAAGTAGTCTGCATCAGTTAGAAGAACAAGTGAAAAGAGGATCTGGAGGCAGTTGACATCATAAGAGCAAACTGTTATAACCAGCTCACGGTAATATTGGACAAATCAGATTCCAGAGTGAAACCTGGTTTGATAGATCATAAATTTTACCTTTGCATTTTGGTGACTCAAGTGATCAGTTACTAAATATATTGACACAAGGCCGCCATTGTTCTTTTAACAAATGATCATAAGTTTATTGTACAAAATAAATAAAACAGCCATAGATACAAGACTCTCTCTCTACATGTGTAATATCTATAAATATATCTTACACACAGACACACACACTTTGCTTAATAAGAACACCAAAAAAATGAAATATTCACCCTTTCCTCAGCAATATCCTTTACAGTCATTTAGTCCAAATGAAACATCACTTCAATCTAAACTTTAAGACTTCTTACTCAAACGATTCTTTTAATTCATCCTTTTTGAATTAATGCAGCAGCTGAAGAGGTTTTTTTTCAGCTCTAGTGGCCTGAAGACATTTTTTTTTAAAGCTCTGATAGCCTAGATCCTTCTTTATAATTCTGAAAGTCTGAAGATTCCTACCTCCTGAGTCTGGAGATTTCTTATAATAATGAAACAAACTGCTCTCTGCTAGATGAACTACTTCTTCTGAACTCTACCGATGTAATGGTCCCTGACCATATGTTTATCCATACATCATGAAAATCAGCATTGTAAACTTTCTGCAATTAACCCCAAGTAGCTGATTGAATCATTTAATTTAAGCTTTCTTGGAAATGATGTTTGAACTTACTATTTAAAAAGACTTTCTGACCGTTTGTTAAAATGGGTTATGATTTTGGAACTCTGTCTCAATAGGCAGTGAAGGTGGAGTCACTTAATATTTTTAAAAAGGTGGAAGTAGATTGATTTTCCTTGCCTAAAAAAATCTCAGGTTATTGGAAATGTACAATTCAAAACACAAATAAATGCTTTCCTTTATTGGTCAGAGTATTGAGTACAGTAGTTGGGAGGGCATGTTGTGGCTGTACAGGACATTGATTAGGCCACTATTGGAATATTGCGTGCAATTCTGGTCTCCTTCCTATCGGAAAGATGTTGTGAAACTTGAAAGGGTTCAGAAAAGATTTGCAAGGATGTTACCAGGGTTGGAGGATTTGAGCTATAGGGAGAGGCTGAACAGGCTGGGGCTGTTTTCCCTGGAGCATCGGAGGCTGAGGGGTGACCTTATAGAGGTTTACAAAATTAATAGGGGCATGGATAGGATAAATAGACAAAGTCTTTTCCCTGGGGTTGGGGAGTCCAGAACTAGAGGGCATAGGTTTAGGGTGAGAGGGGAAAGATATAAAAGAGACCTAAGGGGCAACTTTTTCACGCAGAGGGTGGTACGTGTATGGAATGAGCTGCCAAAGGATGTGGTGGAGGCTGGTACAATTGCAATGTTTAAGAGGCATTTGGATGGGTATATGAATAGGAAGGGTTTGGAGGGATATGGGCCAGGTGCAGGCAGGTGGGAGTAGATTGGGTTGGGATATCTGGTCGGCATGGATGGATTGGACTGAAGGGTCTGTTACCAAGCTGTACATCTCTATGACTCTAAATCAGTTATGGTCTGAGTGAATGTTGTAACAGGCTTAAGGGGCCAAGTAATCTACTTCTGTTGCAAATTCTTATGTTTGTGCAAGCAAGTTAATCACATTTCATAATGGGTGCACCCACATTTCTCCGACTGGGAGAATTTGAGTGCGAGTGCTTTGGATAGGTATTCCTTGAATTTTATGACCAGTTGGGTTGTTTACATCCCTGCTGGTAACTGCTTTCTTCCAATACACTACTAGATTACTGGAGACGACTTCACTTTGCTAGATTTCCCTTTCTCATTCCACTGCTGCTGTTCTGTGGTTACTATTTTAGGTGTTACATACATCTTTAAATTCTTTCATTATCACCTTTCTTTCGCAGACCATCATCAATTCAATCACCCCTCTCTTCTCCACTGTCCTTTTATTTCCACAACACTTCCTTTTCCCTGGTTCTGGTCATCTTCAGAAGCTGTTTATCTGTAGCATTTTCCAATTCTGAAAAAAAGACATCAACTTTCATTCAGCATTCAGCCTCCTTTATTTACAGGTGCTGCCTGACCTGATGAATGTTTTCAACATAGTTTGGTTCATTCCTGTTTTTGATTCCTCAATGTCAAAAGCAAAACTTTTAACTTCTTGATCAAGAGTTCCAGACAATTTAATAATTAACAACAGAAAACACATGTTCCAAATACAATGGTGAAGGTGCAGGAGTTAGACAATGAAGTAAGAACTTGCAAATATGAAGAAAACTGAAAATACCTTCCTTACTATACTTACAGAAGGCAAAAATTGTTCACAGCCTATTGAATAATTTTGCATTGATTTATTTCAAACTGGAAAATTAAGTAGGGGCATATACCAAAGTGATTTAGAGAGCTGTTGGGAAATAGTGATTAGATCAATGCAAGAATATAGGATAATGAAAATAAGCTGATACTACACAGAAACCATTCAACAGTTGATAAAGTATTTTTGAGCACAATCACAGTTAGGCCATGGGGAAATGTGGCAGCCAGTTTGCAGACAGCAAAGTCTCATAAATAGCAATGAAAGCTATTGCCAGATAATGTATTTCATGATGTCGGTTGAGGATTAAAGGACACTGGGGAACAGTTCTACAAATAGTGCAGGAGGATCTTTCACTCCCACCTCAAAAGGCATCTAATTCCAAAACTTTCTCTGACAAAGTAGCACCCTTGCACTTACATCAGGTCTGTCAAACATATGGCCAATATATATTTCCATCATATGGGAACTCTGTAGGGCTTCCTTGGTGCATGTCTCTTCTGCAGGTGATGGTCCTGAAAGGTGGCAGATCTGTGGAGATGCACCAACTGCAGAACAAAGCAGCTGCCTCCCATTCCACATCTTCTTTGAAGATGCTCCAAACATACTTCTTTGACCAGCCTGCTATGATATTTTGCTTTCAGCTTGATGCCAATTTTTGATACATTATACACGTCTAATGCAGCTTGAGACCTTTCACTATGATGAATGTGCAATAAACATGCAAGTCCTTTGAACTTGGCTATAAACCTATTCAGGCTAAAGATCATTGGCCTAAAATGTTGGGTGGGGGTTTCACCTGTAAGGCTTGAATCAGTTGTTGAAAGACCTCCCAATGTTGTGATCACACCTCCTAGCCAGTGCCTGCAATCACTATTTTCATCCAATGCATACAAGGACAGCCTGAGTTAGACCTGTCACCTCCAACCACAGCGACATGTACACAATGTGGGCAATGGTGAGAAATGTAGGAGAATCATGTGAAAAGTTGAGTGAGGCCTTTTCAGTTCATTAGGAGAAACAACACACCTTTCTCAACAGCACTAAGATGGATTTCTTTCTAGTGAGTGATAATAGGTCTATTAACAGGAAATATCACTTTATGACCTTCATTACTACCTAATCTTATTAATATGCAAGTTCCCATTCTACCAGCTACTGCTTTGAAACTAGATGCTGAGAATATTTTCCAGACCTTGAGGTTGAACACCTGGCATCAACATCCCAGACACATGCCAGGGGCACTGGCCACACAAACACCACATCCATGGATGTGGGCATTGACACACATCAGCCACTGCAGAGTGGCCTGGCAAAGGTCATATCCATATACAGTGCACAACTGCACTTCAATTCCGCACTTGGAGCACACTGGCAACCGGTCTTGGATTGCTGCTGTAAGGTTACTTTAAGGGAAGGAATTTGCATCCAACTTATAGATTACAGCAGACTGCATCTCAGGGTTGCTCACTCTCCCAGATCTCATTCACTTCATGCTGACCTGGCTGCTCACAGCATTCCTTCCTTACTTGTCTTACTTTGACATTTGAAATGCGGATGTCTCAACCAGAGCTTGAGTGCTCACAGTATCTCTGTCCTGTTTTGCTGCTTAGTGCAGACACAAAGCTGTGCAGTGTATCATACTTGTCAGCTCTCATCAATCAAGGGGTTAGACATGTTGCTGTATGGCAAATTGCTATTTAGTCAATCTCACACCTACAGTGTTTGCCAGCAGCCAGCATCACAAACACACAGCAAGTGCATCAACCAAATGACCGTGTCTCAAACCCAAGTGGGAGCAGGCCTCAGTTGGGTCAAGCGAGTGCTGCTGTTAAGAGGTGTCAGTACAAGGCAACATCTGTCTTTGGTCATTTGTCACTTGGAGTGGTCATTGTAGGAAACAGACCCCATGATAGTCTGGGGAGTGGGTCATGCTTAGACCTGAGTGTTAGTGGAATGAGTTTCAGGAGGAGTAGCTGGGGCACTGTAGAGGTAGTGAGGTGGAGGGGATCAACTTCAGGGATTGTAGGCAGCAGCCTGTGATGTGAAGAGTACAAGGGTGGTGATGGAAAGAAACTCAGCACACAAATTGGGGAAGGAGGGTAGCACTTAGCAGGACATGGGATGCTGTGGGAGTAGGAGACAGCCAGGGATGAGAGGTGGACAACACCATTGTAGCCTGTGCAGCATGATGGTGGGCATCGACAAGCTATTGTGATGGGTGTCAGAGCCGAGATACACTGTTGGAGTCTTTATTTGAGATGCTGGGTAGAAACATGTGGGGGATTGATAGTGATGAGTGATGGTGCTTGAGCTTGGAGCACCTTATGATCAAGCTGAGCTTGGTTCTTTTGATGTCTAGCAGAACCTACATTTTCTTCAATAATCAATAGCTAAAAAAAAAGAGGCCTGCAAATGGAAAATGGTTGGGACCATGCCTGGAGTGGGGGGAGTCAGTATCAGTGTGCTGGCCAAAAATGCGGCTTCACATCCAAGTGACAGGAGGCCCTCTACAAGGGGACAATTTCCTCAATTTGGCAGCTACACAGAGCAGCTTCACATTATTTGCAACAATATGCATACAGTGTACAAGTATGTGGGACGCAAATGCTGGTTACAAGCAATGCTGATTATGTTATTGGTTCTTGCGAGTTCAAACTAGGCATCTGTGTGAAACAGAAGTAATCACAGGTAAACATAGGAGAGGCCCCAACACACCATAATGCACAGAGCTAATGCATGGCATTCCTAACGTGCATAGGGGCTTGGAATAGGTTCCTTCAACTCCTAGAACATAGAACATAGAACATAGAACATAGAAAAATACAGCGCAGTACAAGCCCTTCGGCCTTCGATGTTGCGCCGACCGAAGCCTACCTAACCTACACTAGCCCAATAACCTCCATATGCTTGTCCAATGCCCGCTTAAATGACCATAAAGAGGGAGAGTCCACCACTGCTACTGGCAGGGCATTCCATGAACTCACAACCCGCTGAGTAAAAAATCTACCCCTAACATCTGTCCTATACCTACCACCCCTTAATTTAAAGCTGTGTCCCCTGGTAACAGCTGACTTCATTAGCGGAAAAACGTTTTCACTGACAACCCTATCTAAACCCCTAATCATCTTGTACACCTCTATCAAATCTCCCCTAAACCTTCTTTTCTCCAATGAGAAAAGCCCCAAGTGCCTCAGCCTTTCCTCATACGATCTTCCTACCATGCCAGGCAACATTCTGGTAAACCTCCTCTGCACTTGTTCCAATGCCTCCACATCCTTCCTATAATATGGCGACCAAAACTGCACACAATACTCCAGATGAGGCCGCACCAGAGTCTTATACAACTGCAACATGACCTCAGGACTCCAGAACTCAATTCGTCTACCAATAAAGCCCAGTAGACCATATGCCTTCTTCACAGCACTATTTACCTGGGTGGCAACTTTCAAAGATAAATACAATGACTAGTAAATACAATGCAGGGCTCTCTGATATACAATGATGCTTGAGTGATGGAAGGTTGGGGGAAGGTTTCGTTATCCAGGTAGCATTTAGGGAGTAGGACATCTATTTCCCACATGATTGGTGCAGCATGTGTCAAAATGAGGTCCTACATCAAAGATCTGAGATGAGTTGATACAGGCGACTTCTTGCAAGAGTGCTCCAGTCTCTCACTCTATGGGGAAGTGTGCAATGTCTTCATTGTTCGAGATGAGACTGTTGATTGTTCTCATTGCCAAGAAGTTGTTCTGTACCTTATGTTACAAAAAGCATGAAAGCCTGATGAACTATCCACAGTAGGTATGATTATTGTAATTGCTGCAATAGAACAAAGGTGCAGGGGGATGGTGGAGGAACAGATATGCCAGGAGACCCTGAACCAGCAGTAAACTGCAAATGCTGAACAGCGTCCATATGAAGTGGTTGCAACTGAAGGGTTCCACAGGATGTGTCGGAGCCTCAGTAGGACCAGGGTATTTCATCCTGGATGTCATTACCTCCACATGAGTTAAATGCAGTGTTTGTGTGGGTAAAGGATATACAGAACACTGGCTGAACTATGCCAGCTACTGGATAAGGACCTGTGCCCTGAAGGGTAAGAATCAAGGTGACAGCTGCTTTGAACATCTAAATAACTGGATCCTTCCAGAGAGAAATGTAGGGGCAATGTGTGATCTCTCAGGTGTCCACCCACAAACCCATCCAGCCTGTGGCTGATGCTACTTGTGCCATATCAAACTGCTTTATCTCATTTTCCCATGTCAAGGTCAGTGCTGCAGCCTGGCCAGTAGGATTTGGTAACATAACTAGCTACCAGGCGGCACAGTGGTTAGCATTGCTAAATCACAGTGCCAGGGATCCGGGTTCGATTCCAGCCTTGGGCGACTGTCTTGTGTGGAGTTTGCACATTCTCCCTGTGTCTGCGTGGATTTCCTCCGGGTGCTCCAGTTTCCTCCCATAAGCCAAAGATGTGCAGTTTAGGTGAATTGACCATGTTGAATTGTCCATAGTGTTCAGCAATGTGTAGGTTAGGTACATTAGTCAGAATGTAGGGGAATGGGTCTAGATGGGTAACTCTTTGGAGGGTCGATGTGGTCTTGTTGGGCTGAAAGGCCTGTTTCCACTGTGCAGGGATTCTATGTTCTATGTGCCACACTGAGAATGCTAGGTCATATTGCAGCTGAGTTCAGCAATAAAAAGGATTCCATTCCATCAATGTGTAAATGATCTGTGATCATCAGTCTCACTTCTTTAGAGTTTCACACCTAGCACCCTGCCACAACTCCTACATTCTTCAGAACATTGGTGTCCCTACTGCATTTCAGGTTCAGATGTTTTGCAGGGCTGGTTAGTGGGGGGCACGGGTTAGTCACCGTAACCATTGCTAATGATTCCATTGCACAACCCCTGACTTAGAACAAGTGTAGCTTGTTCTTCCACCAGGACCACAATGAGGATAACCAGCCGATAGATGTCCAATAGACATCCTGCAGACCAGGTTCCCAGCCTGAACTGGTTTGAACAGGGCCTGCAATATACCATGGCAGACTGTGCCACACAACCCAAGCGTGCTGTGCTCTGCACAGCTGGAGTAGGCAACAAGGGAATGTGATGGATGCTGAGGATCTGGGAGATTGGCAGCAGTCTTCTGAGGATAAGATCATTGAGCAGGAGAAACATCATCTTGTACATAAAGGAGTGCAGCTTGATTAGGTGCTGCAGCCAGACAGGCAGTTGCAGTTGATGAGATCTGGGTGCAGTAATCAATCATGGACTGGAAAATAATTGTTGCTCCAAATCAATGGAATTTGTTTGTAAATTCTAGGAAAAGCTTGCAGCTTGTCTTTGTTAGATTTCTGTTTGCTTTTAATATTTGTAAATAAAAGTCACATTTTTGAATCGTTTAAGGCTCCCATGAATGTCATAGCCCCAGACTGAAATGGCCAACAGTGGTAAGATGCCCGGGTTCAACTATGTAGCGGGAAGTCTGGTAGATGGGAAGTGGCTGAGAACAGGTGAGTTGTGCAGTATTGTGCTTAAACAGTCATAGATGTAGAAATGTGCAATTGCATGGGCAAGGAAGAGTTAGTCATAATAGGGCTGTGAATCCTGGATATGGGTCCTTCCATTTTATTCTGCTATTTTAGAGTCTGCCCAATAATTTGGACTTCAGTTGGCTTGGGGAAAAAAAGACCAGAACACTAACTCTATATTCCTGTCCACAGATGCTACCTCACCAACAGAATATTTCTCATGGCCTTTTTTTTTAAATTTTTGTTTCAATTCTCAAATCCCTCAACATTTTCCTTCTGCATTTGGCTGCAATATGCTTGGTTTGTCACTCAGCAATAAATTAGACAGACCCGAGTAGAGTCTTGTGGACTCACTTGTAAGGCAACATTAATTCCCATCACCACATCTTATTTGTGCCTTTCTGAAGGAGGGGCACTGGACTCAAAATGTTACTTCTGCTTTCTCTCGACAGATTCTGATAGATCTGTTGAGTTTCTTCAGCAATTTCTGCTTTTGTTTGTGTACTGTTGCCTTTCCTGGCAGAAAAGCAAATCTATTTTCTCCTGTTTGTACCATCCGTTAATACATATTCACATTTCACTCTCTCCTTTACCAACGTTAGCTATCCATTTGTCCTTCGCTCTGAGCACCTTCACCATCTGTCCCACCTGCTCGTCCTTCCTCTGTCAGCAATATAAATGCAATCTTTTCAAGTCCCCTTCAGTTCTAAAGAAGAGTCTTTGGACTTCAAACATTTCCTTCTCCACAGGTGCTGCAGACCTGTTGAGTTTCCTGTATCATTTTCTGGTTTTATAATAGTTTAGGGAGTGCATTCAAATAGTAGCCTAGTAGCTGGTGGAATTCAAATTCAAAATAATTAATATACCTGGAATTGGAAGCTGGATTAGACTCAATGATGGGGACTGACGTACTGTGAAACTACAAGTTAGCTGGCATAAAAACCGATTTTGATCACTAGTGTGCTTTAAGGAAGGCAATCTGTTATACTTACATGGTCTAGTTGACCTGTGAATCTAGATTTACAACAGCATGGTTGGTTTTTAACTACCCTTCCGGTCAATTAGGGATGGACAACAAATCCTATCTTGACCACTGACACCTATTTCAGTGAAAGAAAACTAAAACAACAACAATTTTGAATTAAAAAAAACTTTTGTTTCTCAAGATGTAGGATCTGTTTATCTTAAGTTAAATTCTGTTGCTAATTGGAGAGAAGAGAAGAAATTTTGGTATATGGAATACATGCACACCAAAGAATGATTAAACATTTAATTTTATACTATTAGTGTTAGAAATAATTGTAAAATAATGAATGTGAAAACTTTTGTATCTGCATGAATTATGCTCCATAACATGATCACTTTGGAGTTAGTTTTCCCTCACACTATTTCTGAACCTGGACAATATGCTCACTTCCAACTGCTACTTGAAGTGTGAATTTGAACATTTTCCACATTTAATGCTGGGCACACATTGCCAAGAACAGAATTTCCACAGGAAATAATATTAATTAGTTTAGAATAATAAAACTTAAATGTTATATCTCACTGAGGTAAGTACATTCAAAATCAAGTCCCACTATTCCTGGAGTCAACACATCAATTAAAAGATCTTAAAAAGGTATTCTGATTTCACCAGTTTCTAATTTTCAGATTCATGTTGACCAGAAGTACAGACCAGATATCTGTATTCAAGAATTACTATTTATATTAAGTAAGTAATTTCTAGCTACAGGTAAACAATTATGAACAATTGGCATATAGCTCTATTAATTAAACTTTTAATCCCTTTCTAAACTTCCCATTTCTTATACATGCACGCACACACACAAAATATTGGTGTTACAAATAGAGGAAAACCTGCAAAAGCAGGCTAGCAAGCTCTGCTCACAGGATGGTTCTAGTGTTGCTCAAAACGCTACTTTGCGGTCTTCCTTCTTTAAATACTTCCATTGGTTTGCAGGAGGTACAGGAGCTGGTTCTCACTTAGAAAAAGTCTTGGACATATTAATTAAAAGTCATAGCTTGCAACAACTGCTTCAGGTTCAATAAACTGGTTTTCTTTAGGCTTAAAGTGGCTTTTACTGGAAGGAAAAGAGAGCTCTTGTGGAGATCTGAAGGCTTTTCATAATCCTGTTCACACCCCCAAGCTGTTCAGCTACCTGAGAACCAATCACACAGTAAGCAGAAGATCTTTGTCATTGATTACTGGTCACTCATCCACAAACCAATCAGCTATTTGATGAATTTAATAGTACAAACCCTTCAGCTCCAGTTCATCTGCAATCATTCCTCAACTACTGCTCAAACCAGCAGCTGTGTAAATGCTGCTAACAATGAGTGTTGGCATTCTGGTGTCTCCATTCTTCCTGGTGGTGGAAATTAAGTGAAGATTTGTACACTTGTTGTGTCTCACTGTGTCTCACACCTGCACACACACACACAACATGGGTCTGGGGAAAATATAAGCACTACCGCTGTTACTGCAATCTCCCTGACTGGTTTAACCAGTGTGGGTAGGCTGTCAGTTGCTGGGTGGGGTCCATCCAGGACTATAAATCTGTGCATGTTAGGCCAACTGGGCTAGCACCCCATGGCCTTGCTTTTGGTTTCCCCTTCCCAACCCACGAGAACCCCATTCCGCTCACGCTCACCCACTCCCAATAAATGCAACCTTACCATGTACAATTCGCCATCCTGGGATTCCAAGGGGTGTTGCATTGATAGCAGCCATGGCTGTCACCTTTGCACTGCCAACTTCTGGAGCTGCCAGCCTTTAAATAATTGACAGCTCTTGAAGGTCAGGACTCCCTCATCCTGAGTCCTAAATGTTGCAGAAAGCCCATCAGAACCAGCTTGATGGAAAATCCAGTGTATTGACCTACTTTCATAGACTAATAGTTTCTGTACTCCAAATTATCTCACTTTTGGTGTGAAAATAGAACATTCTGATCTATATTACATTTGTCTTGCCAGGATTACAAACATGAAAGAAGAACAGTTGTCACCAAACATTTTGTCCCCTTAATTGTAATTTCTTGTATATGCATGAGTTAACTGAGAAGCAAAATCTTGTGTTACTTGTACAATGACACACACAACCCTCCCCTCAATAAGCAAGTGTGTACAATACTTACGGGAGACATATTATTCTGAATTGGTAATGGTGGCCTCTGCTTCCAACTGGAGATTTGTTTTTATTTGTTTGTAGGATAAAAGTGTCATTGGCTAGGCCAACACTAATTGCCTGTCTCTAATTGCCATGGAGAACATGGTACTGAGCTGCTTTTTTGAACTGCTGCAGTATTTGGATTGTAGGATACCCACAATGCCATTAATAATGGAGTTCCAAGATTTTGATTCTGTGATAAGGAAGGGAAACTGATATTATTCCATCTGGCACCGTCTTCTCTCTGATACCTCACACTCTATCTCTGCGGCTGTACCCATCTCCCCACAAGACTCATGCTCTAACATCATTGCCCGCGACATGTACCCTATTCACCCTCACCCACTTACAACAATACTAACCTTGCATGCCCTCTGTGCTGCCTACTTGGTACAGCTCCCCACCCAGGATTGACATGCAAGAAACAGATTTGAGAAAGGAACATCCATTTATACATTATCTGAAGACGGTACGGATTCCCATTTGACTAATCAGAGTCTACCTGCCTGATCTGTGAACTAAGATTTCAGTGTTCCTGCTGCACCTCCAGCCAATGATCGCCCAAACTGTCAGCTTGTGTCCAAGTCTTGATGAGCGCAATGTTTGAGATTAATCTATAGCTGTTTGACCAAATGTAGAAGAAATTATGAAAATATCTAGGACAGAGAGGTTCAATTTTTTCTTGTTTCACCTCTTACCCCTTTAGGGTCACAAGGAGCCTTTCAAAGATTTGAAAATAGATACTTAACTGAGTTGCTTCTCCAACTCTAAGGTTAGAGTGACAGACCTTGACATCAAGACTGTACTCAGGCATCAAGAAGCCCGAGCAAAACTGCAATCAATGGGTATCAGGACGCACTTTCTCTGTTAGTTGGAATTCAACCTGGAACATACCTGGAAGATGGTTATGGTTGTTGGAGAATCTCAGAATATCTTTCAGGATACCTCAGCAGGAGTTCTACAAGGTAGTATCCCTAGGTCCAAATATCTTCGGCTGCTTCATCAATGGACTTCCTTCCATCATCAGGTCCAAAGTGGAGATATTTGTGGATTTCATAATGTTCAGAATCATTCATAACTCCTCAGATACTGAAGTAGTCCATGCTCAAATGCAACAAGATCTAGACAATTTTCAGGCTTGGGCTGCCAAATGGCAAGTAACATTCATATCACACAAATGCCATGCAATGACCATCTCTAATAAGAGACAATCTAATTACCATCCCTTGACATTCAATGATACTACCATCACTGAATCAACATCCTGGGGTTATTATTTACTAGAAACTCAGCTGGACTCACTACATGAGCATATTGGTTACAATAGCAGGTTAAGGCTGGGAATACTGTGGTGAGTAACTTGCCTCCTGACTCCCCAGAGCCTGACCACCATCTACAAAGCTCAGGTCAGGAGTGTGATGGGATACTCCTCACTTGCCTAGATGGATGCAGCTCCAACAACACTCAAGAAGCTTGACACCATCCATGGCAAAGCAACCGGCTTGACTGGTGCCATATCCATAAACATCCACAAGTCCACAACAAATGCTCAATAGCAGCAGAGTATACTTTTGGCAAGATGCACTGCAGAAATTCACCAAAGATCATTAGAACTACTTTCCAAACCTATGACCACTTCCATTTGGAAGGACAAAGGCAGCAAATACTTGGAAACAGTACCACTTACAAGTTCCCCTCCAAGCCACTCACCATCCTGACTTGAAAATACATTGCCGTCACTGTCGCTGGTCAAAACTTAGGAATTCCCTCCCTAAGGGCATTGTGGGTCTGCCTATACTAGATGGGCCTCAGTGGTTCAAGAAGGCCACCACTTCTCAAGAACAACTAGGGATGGGCAAAACCTGCTGGCCAGCTATCGACACCCACAACACACAAGTGAAAAAAAATGTATCGAGCTTCTACGAGGCTCGATTTGGGTTTGAGTTATCCCGTTGGGTTTGTCATTTTCATTGTGGCCACCCTGCCTGCTCCGTAAAACCTTGGAGTTAAGATCCCTCAAAGAAGGGAAAAATTAGGATTCTTGCCACAGCCTTCTGTTCAGTGGCTTCTGCTGAAAAGTAGGCATGTGGAATTTAGATACAGAAAAAGTTGTGATATTGTTTCCCTTGTATCAAATACCTCTTACACATATAGAATGGGAAGAATGAAATACCTGAGGCTTGCTGTCCATGAAATCACAGTTAGTAATGGATACTAGCAAGGGAAGGGATCAAAAATATAGCCCAACAAATTTTGATTTCAGTGTAAGTGTGTACATTACTCAAACATATGGATTTAGTTGCTATAAGAAAACTGACTTCAAAACTTGGTCCTGCAAAAATAAATTATTTTGAGTAAAATAAAAATGATAACACATTAAATGTATTTTTCAATGGGAGATCCATTTTTCCATGATACAATTTACTGCTGGATTCGGAAGTTTTCTTTACAAGATTATATTGTACTTGGCTTAAAACTACCTGAACGTATCTTGCCAAATGGCCATTTCCTGTTCCATGAAAGAGTGCTATGCACACCTAATTACAGAATTGCTCATCAAAAAAAGTTACATAAATCTGTTAAACTGTTTAAAACACATACATTTCTTTAACTTTTTTAAAGCACTTTTTATACATTTAAAATCATTTTCACTTGTTATATTATTTCTAGTCCTGCAAGTTGAATGTTTGAGCTAAATCAGTGAAAGCAATGGAAAAGGTTGTTGTGTTAGTGACACTGCCCAAGCTAAAACAAGAGTGAGGAAGTTATTGGCAATGTGACACAATTGTCTAAGAGCATGTATTGAATATTTAACCAACTTAGTTAACCAATATTTATCCTTTATGAAGTTTGTATAAAATGGAAATGCTGTTATTCCAGTACACCTTTTGGTATTAGTTTGTTTTGTTTCTGCAAGAACACTCTCCCTTTTTGGAAGGTTCTTGAATGGGAAACAGAACACAGCATTCCTCTGCTGCACAGAAGGCTCGATTATGCATTGTTCTAAATGACTAGTTTCAAAATTCCATGTGCTGCCCTTTTTAACCAGTTTCCCGTTCTGGTTCTGAAGTGATCATGTTGCTATTATAATGTTTGAACATCAGCCATTATGAATATATAAACTAAAAATGATGCAAAGGTGAGAAAAGCATCTTAATCATTGAGGTGCTGAATTGTTTCTATTGTTGGTTTTGGTTTCAAATACATATTAGTGCATCTTGTTTAAAATTTGTTTGTCAATTAAAGCTTTAATTGCTGAGGTGATTGTTCAAACATTGGGATTCAATATAGTCAATACATAAATTAACAAAGCTCTACTTGCTGATTTTGTAGTGAAAGGATCTCTAATCAGTTTTGAGTTTTCTGTGTTGATGTAAATGCCTTTTATTCATCTAGCAAAATATAACACTTTTTTCAGGATAAAATGCACTTGAGTGTAAAACAGAATATGAGTGATTAAATCAGGTGTACTTAGGAAATACACTATATCGATACACTATATCTATACTCATTAACTCGAATGGTGAAGTCAATGAAAATTCAAAGCACTCCATCTCAATAACAGGATGTTATCCAAAGCACTGTAAACTGAAAGGCCCATTTCTTTGATAACTATCCTATTACTACTGTCCAAATGCATAGGGTCTGTACAACTCTCTACAGCTCAATGCCTTTGGCAATGTTTAGATTTCATCTTGAACTGGTCCTTTCTTAGTGACCATAGCATCTCACTTGTGAGTTGAATTTGTCATAACTAGGTGTTCACTGTGTGGTGTTTCAATCTGACTCAGTTCTGTTGTAGGTTCTTCGATTGTGTCTCTTTGGCTTTCTTATTGAAGTTTGTTTGTACTGGAAACTGAGTTCTTTTCAGTTTTTATAGCAGAAGAAGATATTTCTTCCAAATCAGTACAGTCACAGCTTTTCATTTCACTGATGGTTTGAAACAAATTTCTTATTTCAACGTAACTAACCTCAGGGGATTCTGCTTTTTGTTTAGGTTCTTTCATGAGCTTATGGAGCACTGTAAAATCTTCCACCAGCTGTTCCATTACCAGCTGTTGTTTAACCCCATCCAACTTTTAAATGAGATTGAGATCAATGCATATCTTTGTACTCAGGATTAAGAATACCTAATTGTGAATTACCTATAGCTTTTTGAATATTTGGTGCCCTCTATGTTAGAGAGTAGCTTCTACTTTTAACATTATATATGAAGCTCTTGGAACGTGTGGTGAACTGCTATTAGCTATAAAGTGTTGGCTCAACTAAGGTGCTGTATTTAATAACATTATGACACTCACTCCTGTGTCTGACTTAGAATTTATGAGATGCCCAATGACATAAATGTTGGTTGCTAGAATGTTTCATCTGGGTCACAGTTTATCTAGGAAGTTTTTGTGTTTGCATACTATTGTTGTATCTAATTTACTCCTTGGTGTGTGTAATTCTTTATTTTTTTTCTTTTCTGCAGTAGTATTTCTGCGACTGTATCTTCTGCATACTTTCTGAAAGTGACCCATTGATTTACAGGAAAACATTTGCTTTATAATAGCTGGGCTGCCTTGGCTGAATCACTTTGACAAGGACATTTGGTGTCTGATCTCTGCCCAACCATTTTATTGGCTTGTCACTTGTGTCTCTTATGGTTCTGTCCCTTAAGAATTGAATGGATTCAAAGACCTCCTGTGCTCATCATGATCATTGCCCATCAGGATTGATTTGTGTTAGTTCTGGAACTCTGCTTCATTCACGATTTGAATGGCTTTCTCGAGTTCGGGTTTCTAAGGGACTTTAATAAATCTGACAAAGATTCATCAGTAATGTCTACTACAAATCAGTTTTCAGAATCCTGACAATGTTATTGAAGTTGCAACTCTCCACTGGTCTGTACAGATCATCAGTAAAGTCATCTATAGATTCCCTGGATGTTGAACTTGTCTGTAAATCATGCTCTTTCAAAAATTTTGTTCATTCTGAAAATTAAATAATTGCCAAAGGTATTCAATATCTATATTTAATACGTCTGTTGTTTCTTTTACCCTTAGTGCGTAATGACATCATCAGATATACTCCCAATTATGTACAGAAGTCTATCTACTTGTTCAGCTTTTAACTTAATATCCAGTATAAAAAGGAATCTATTCCTCAAGAATATTTTTCTCCAGGACATGCAATTTAACTTTGATTTGACCCATCTCTGAAATTAAATCTCCCTGGCAATACTATTTTGGATGACACTGCTTCCTAATGTGATATGGTATTTCATCTGCCTTAATCTGCCTTCGCTGCTGTACTGAAGGAAGTTCCAACTTTTTGTTTGTACTGAAGTATCCCCCAAAATGTCCATAACTAGAGCAGAATTGCACATTTCTTCAAATTGCCCCAAATTTATTTGCTTTAAATAATTAGGTTCATCATTTCTCCTGCTCTCCACTCCTTTATTTTGCAAATTTCTTTACTGGCCTTGTTATTTGCATTTTACTTAGCCCCGTCTGGTGGTATCCATGCCCTGTGGTGGTGATGCATGGTTTTAACTGATCTTTTAAATTCTCACCCTCTCAGCCTGAATTACTGCGACATTTAAAATAACCCCATTTTCCCTCTGTTTTCTTAAAAATTAGGTTTGGTCTCACGCAATCTCAGAGGCCTATTTAATTATTGGCTGGGTTTGTTCCCCACTCTCATTGATTGCCACCTTGAAATTCAGTTTCATATTTCCTTGATTTGCAGTGTAGATTCTAAAAAGTGCTTTGCGTGTAATTCTTTGAAGAATTCTTCAGTGTTAAGCATCGACATGAGGTATTTTGGGGTCCACTGGCTTCACAATCAGAAATATGTGGTTGGGTCACCAATGTGCTTAACTCATTCAGATTGGGTGCTGAAAAATTAACTCTTCAGATCTCATGCTGACCACCATGTTGCATGTGTAGCCACCTGTATCTTCTGAGTCTGCAGGTTCTTTTTCTGCTTATGTGGTCTAGTGTGTGTGAGGGTAGCTACATTCTGACTATTAATGATTATCGTCGTATTGTGCTGTTATGAAGTTGAAAGAGTGTATGTTCATTTTAAGGTTGAAAGTGTTTCCTGAATTATAAAGTAAATTTAAAGTACAGCCACAGCTGCCTAAACAGAACAGCTAAGAGATGGCCTGTTCCAAAATAGATACATGAAAGAATTGGCTGTTAAACGGACACTTGAGTTTTGGTTCCGTTTTGACAACAATTTACGTTTAACCAATTAATATAAACTATGCCCAGGACACTAAAACCCAAATGAGTTTAAATTTATTGTATTGGCAACATTGGACCAATGAGAGGGAATGATGTTGGGAGTATAAAAAATGCGGGTCTTTTGAAAATTGGTCAGAGCAACTGTCACTGAACAGCAGAGCAACTGCCATAGAGCTGGAGAGCTAACTGCCCGTCTAATATGAAAAACTCTCAAAGAAATCAGAAAGCACTATCTATCAAAAGGTACCTTTTCCTGTTAAAAAAAACTTGCAGTAAAAAGGAAGAAGAAGACCCAGGGAGAGGACAGCAGAATCAGAAGACCAGAAGGAAGACAGCATGTGTGACTGTGTAGACTTGAGATTAAGTTAATGCAATGTTTAATAATTCTTAGTGAGTTTTGAGAAGATTTGTAGCTCAGGTTGAGGTTCTGGATGTAGGTTTGCTCGCTGAGCTGGAAGGTTCATTTCCAGACATTTTGTCACCCTACTTGGTAACATCTTCAGTGGGTTGGTGATGTCATTTCCTGTGGTGATGTAATTTCTTGTGGTAATGTCGTTTCCTGTTCCTTTTCTCAGGGGGTGGTAGATGGGTCTAACTTGATGTGTTTAGACCGCATCTACCACCCCCTGAGAAAAAGAACAGGAAATGACATCACCACAGGAAATTACATCACAAACCCAAAGAAGTCCAAACATATAAATAGAAAGCAGGAATCATCAGCAGTTCTTCACCCGGATGCCCGCAGAAGATGTTACCAAGTAGGGTGACGAAATTTCTGGAAATGAACCTTCCAGCTCAACGAGCAAACCTACATCCAAAATGTTTAACGATTGCATTAATCGAACAGCATATTGATAGAATTGTGTTCAGTTAAGGGATAGTGGTTAGTTAGGGGAAAGAGTGTTCGGTTTCTTAATAGTTTTGTTTAATGTTCACCATTAGAGTAAGGAAAATAAATTATTATTTGTCTTCAAATAGTGGAAATTAGCAGTTCTCTTTCACTCACTCACATATTTTAACAGATTACGAGGTGAGGTGAGCTTTTCTGGGTGTTTGGTTTTAATTAACAGAGGGGCTCAACCTCCGCATTGTAACAGTGTTAGCAAGATGTAGTTTGTTGCATCTCTGCACCTATTTACTAATTATAATAGGCTCAACATTACTATAATGATGGTTGGGAGGACTGAGCCTTGGAGATGTCTCTCTCTCTATCTCAGGAGATTCTACTTTACTCTCCCTGATGACATCATCACCGTGGGTGATGATCATTGTAATCAATTTCAGACTCTTCCAGACCCACATACAACAGCTACTCCCTTGTGAGGCTGCACCACAGCCCTACTTTTCTTGACTTCTTGGATGGCATCTAACCTTTACCTAAGTAATATATAAATAGAAGTTTGTGGGTGAAATTTGTCTTCAGTGAAAGCATTCCATTGATTGCAAATGAATAGCTCATGTTGTGCTGTGCCTGATTTTCTTTTCCTTACCTTCAGTGAGCATAGGAAATCTACTAACATGTAGTTAAAGTTGTAGTAACAGCTCAATGATTATACGGAAATGGAACGTACATGGGAATTCTGTTTGTCTCTGTCCTATGTCATTCAGCCTGCCCCATCTGTTGCATGTCACAAAAGTCAAATTTCTCCCTCACAATATTTACAACTGGAACTAAAATTGTAATATTTGCTTAGAATAAAATCCCTAATGTGAAATTGTTGATTCCGAGAAACAATAATAACTTATATTTTTGTTGTCTATTTCATGGACACAAATGTTTTACTGATTTCCTTTCCAATTCACTCAGAATGAACAGTTATTGAGATCACCTTTTTCTCTGCTATCAAGCTCAGAAAGAAATTGGACAATTCCTCCTTCTGACAGACAGCTATTCTACAGACCAGAGAGAACACATAAATACCTGTCTGCTAGTGTCTATGGTTCAACTGTGTATGATCTCACAGAGAAGGATAGAATACGCAATCGCGCCACAGATATTCAGCTGGGTCGACCAACCAGATCAAGGTATTGTTGAAATTAACATTATTTTTAGTCAATGATTCTTAAATGTTTTGATGTTGCATTAATTAGTTAATGTAAACTTTTGTTCTAATTAAACTAAAAGCCACAAGTTGAGTTGTGCTTCTCCAATCTTCTTCTCCCCTTTTTTTTCAAAAGGAACATGGAGATAGAAACATTGCAAGGACAAGAAATGTTGCCAGGAAAGACTGTTGACTTACCATTGGCAACCAATCCATTATGATTTTCAGGCAGTCAGGGAGGCAAATGCAATGTTAGCATTCGTTTTGAGAGAGCTAGAATACAAGAGCAGGGATACATGGCTGAGACTGTACAATGCTCAGGTTAGACTGCATTTAGAATATTGTGAGCTGTTTGGACCCCATATTTAAGGAAGGATGTGCTGGCATTGGAAAGGGTCCAGAGGAGGTTTACAAGAATAATCCTGGAAATGAAGGGCTTGCAATATCAGGACCAATTGACGACTCTGGGTCTGTGCTTGATGGAATTAGAAGGATGAAGAGGGGGGGGTGGTTCTGATTGAAACTTACAGAACACTGAGAGGCCTGGAGAGAGTGGACTTGGAGAAGATGTTTTCACTAGTAGGATAGACTTGGAATGAGGGCACAGTTTCAGAGTGAAAAAAAAAGACCCTCTGTACCTGAGGAGGAATGTCTTCAGCCATTGAGTGGTGAATCTGTGGAACTCAGAAGGCACTGGAGGCCAAGTCACTGAGTATGTTTAAGACAGAGATAGATAGGTTCTTGTGCAAATCAGCCATGATCAAATGCAAGGCCAAACCCAGTGGGCTGAATGGCCTAATTCTGCTTGTACATTATATGGTCTTAAGATCTATCCTGCACTCTAGGTTGTACATATGTGGAGGTGCTCATTTATAGCACTACTTACAAGGATCATATGCTGAATGAAATAAAGCTGGGAGCAAGTCCAAATATGATATTTTACTTGTTATTGTGTGAACTTTTGATCCATAAAAGCTTTCTTACTTTCATTTCCTTGCTGCTTCATGTGCTTGTTACATTTCCCTGAAATTTCAACCTGCAAATTAATTGCTCCACTGATTATAGCAATCTATTGGGCCTCGTGCAGACATCATTAGGTGAGTGGATGTCCTGAACCCTCCCCAGACTGTTATGTCTTCATTTAATTTTAGCTCCATTTAGTCAGCATACAATACATTTTATTCAATAATTTGGATTTTTTGAGTTCTTTGGCATTTTGCACCCCTCGCCCAATCCCCTCATGTATTTTATTGGCAATAATGGCATTCCTCCGTATCAAAAAATGGTTGAGTGTTGACATGTTCTGCTCAACTTTGACACCACTTGACATGAGCACACAAGCATATTCTGGATAGCAATCAGAAGCAGGAATTGATATTTGTTACCAGCCTAGCAGAGACCAGGATTCTGGGACCTTGGACTGTATGGGTAGGGTTGAAAAGATATACATGGAAGCAATGGATCGGGGCCTGGAATGTTAGTGTTGATACCTTGACTGTTTTATGCTCGTATACAATTCCTTTCCACTTAATGGTGGCCAAAAACAAATTGCATACTAATTTGCTGAGCACTTGATTCGAATATGCATACAATGCAATATCGAAGCTTTAACCTAGCAAGGTTTTGCTGTTGCATGTCACATCCTTAAGAAGTGAAACTAAGACTTACGGGATGTTGCACCAGTGACAAAAAAGGTACATTTTCAATCAATTACAGCACTGTTTTATTGATTCAAGTAATAAGACAACCTGTACACAACCTTACATGCTGCCTTTTTCAAACATCACTGCTTTTAACTATAGTTAAAAATAATTGCTTGGATTCTTAAATAAAAAGTTTTAATGATGTTTAGCTTTATTATGAGTAGGTGCTGGTAAATGTTGTGATTTCTCAGTTTTTCTTTTTGCCTAGTCTTCTAAGAGCCAAATATTGTTCTCTATCAACATTCAGTGACCAACGCAGCAGAGAAAAGGAACAAAGTAAGTTGTGAAATAAATTGTATCATGTTACATTCTGCATTGAAACTCATTGATAATGAAAAAATTTTACATGTCATTAATGACCCTTTCCATGCTGTGTAATTGTATGAATGTACATTCTGTTATAGATGGGTCTGGATTTTTATAATCTTGTTAGGTTTAGAGTGGGCATGAGATTGAGAGTCACACATTGAGGCAGTAAAACTATGTCTAAATTGTTGCTTGTGAGTCTGGACTATATCTGTGACAACAAGACTGTCCTAAAAAAGCACACCTACAAACCTACAAAAAGATAAGTCTGTCTTGAATCTCTGCTGTTCAGATTCATTGAACTGTTTGAGAGTTGGAGACATTCTGATGCATAAGAGAGATACGTATCTGAACAGTTTGCTCCAATCTTGATCTCATTTTGTAGAAAGGCACAGTTCCATTCTGGAGTTGATGTGACAAAAATGATCTTATCTAATAGGTACAATGTACTTGCTGCTTGGGATGATACAATTAAAGACTGTCAGAAGGACAACTAAAATTTGACCATGGTAACTCATTGCAGGTGGCTAAGGGTTTGAAAGGAGGAGGAGAAAAGTAATTTGGTAGCTGTTGGGACTTGATAATTACTTGCCTGATGCTGAGGTGAAGGACATTTGAAAGTAACCTGAAAGGACATTAGAAGTATGGGGAAGAAGCACTGTGATCCATGCTGGGATTAACAACATAAGGAAGAGTAGGCAGGAAGTCCTGTTTAGAAAGTACAAGAAAAAGAGCTGATTTAAAGAGCAAGGACTCACAGGGTTTAACCTCTAGATCACTACCTAAAACACATGTAATTTGATGTAGAAGTAAGAAGGTTAGCATGTGCCTGAAAGAATGGTATGAAAAAGAGGGGTTCCACATATTCCACTTTAGCAGTTCAAAAACAAACAGAAGTTAAGAGAGTAAAATATTAGTCAGAAATTGGGCTTTAAGCAGTAATTGTGAAGGAAAATCTGAAGAGTGTAAAGTAGTTAAACTAGAAGAAAGAAATAAAACATGAAGGGACTTGTGGTACTAATACTGCTGCTTCGAAGCCAGGTCTTGTTAGTCATGGAGAGCTGAGCCATTGGTGTAGTTAAGCCAGGGTACATTGGAGTTAATCCCCAGCCTGTCTAAATAAAGAAAGTTGTCGCAAGCAGCGCATCCAGCTGTAATCCACCTGCCAAGCCTTAAAAAGATATGGTTTATTTGAATGACAATGGAGAGGGGTGATTAGCCAGCATTGTGGTGATCACTTAATGTATGAGAAAAATCAAAATTAACAGAGAGAATTAAGAAATATGTGAATGAAGTATTAGAGCAAAAGGGCAAGTGAGGATATATGATCCAAGTTATTGTTCGGAATAAAAAGAATTCCAGGTAGAAAGTCAACATGGAAGCCATGGTGTGGTAACATGGGTGCAAAACAATCAGGATTATAAACTGAATAATTAAACAGGTCATAACATCTACAGTAACAATAGGAAAAGTAAGGCAGTGGGATAAACAGTGTGGACAATTCAAGGATGAAACATTCAATGATAAGCTAGAATATATAAGGAGAGGTTAGCAGGCATTGTAGAATGGGTTTACTTAAGGAATAGAAAAGAATTTAAGACTAGTGGGTGTTGCCATTAGTCGCCTGGTATCAGGAGAGGGATGGTTAAATGTAGAAATGCAGAGATTAGACACACTTATAACAAAAGTACAGTGGTTCAATGTTGGATTTGAAAATTTTATCAGATAAGCAGAATAACTCATATTTGAAAAGTAAGGAGTTCTGATTTACCACAATAATATGCCCTAAAACCAAGTAAGCATGAAAGACTTGGATTTAATAATGAGCAATTAACCAGACTTTCTTTGTAATCATTCATGGAATATTGGTGTTGCTGGGCAGTGGCATAAACTGCTAAAGGTCATGTGGGATAGGGTTGATATGAATGTTCTATATCAAGTGACGCAAAAGACAAAGGCACTGCTTATTCAAACAATGCAAAGGGTTTTATTAGTTATGTGCATTCATAGCATTTGAAGAGTCTGTCTCCATGATTGTACAAAAAAGTCACGCAACACCAGGTTATAGTCCACAGGTTTATTTGGAGGCACTAGCTTTCAAAGCACTGCTTCTTCTCCAATGGTCGTGAAGCAGGACCATAACACACAGAATTTACAGTAAAAGATTACAGTGTCATGCAGCTGAAATGATAAACCTAGATCAAGTCTTTCATCTTGTGGAATTCATTTGCTCATTTCAGTTATTTAATAAGTAAATCCCAGAACTTCTTTTAAGTCACATTCTCAAGATAACTTCAGGTTTTCTAATAAAATGTGCCATCTCAGCTCAGACAATGCATTAAAAGTGTGAGGTTAAAGCCCGTCTCTGTCCCAATCTTGGTTCTATTTTTAAAGTAGGATTTATAGAATATTACATGGATTGACTGTAAGTTATGCATTTTTTGAGCAAAATAGAACGTACCTACAAATATAATTCTGCAAATACAAATTCACTCCATAAACTTATAAGTGTGTGAATGCAAGTGAGATAGAGTGAGTGTGTGCATCTGAATGTATGCATGTGGGTATGAGTGCATGTGAGAGAGTGCGTTGTGTGTGCGTGCAGGAGAGAGTGAGTGAGAGTGTGCATGTGAGTCACACACCCACACCTACACTCTCACATGTACACATGCTGTCTGTCTCTCTTGCACACAGACACATATAAGTTTTTGGGGTGAATTTGTATCTGCAAAATTTTATTTGCAGGAACATTCCGTTTTGCTCAAAAATGCATAACCTACAGTCAATCCATATAATATTCTATAAATGTCTCTTTAGAAATAGAACCAGTCTGACTCAAGATTGGGACATAGATGGACTTATCCTCACACCTTTAATGCAATGTCTGAGCTGAGATGGGACCTTTTGTTAGAAAAGCTGAAGTTATCTTGAGAATGTGACTTAAAAGAAGTTCTGGGATATTAAAGAACCAAAATGAACAAACTCATTCTAAAAGATGAAAGGTAGTCTAGGTTTATCATTTCAGCCACACGACACTGTAATCTTTTGCTATAAATTCTGTGTCTTATGGTCCTGCTTCACAACCACCTGATGAAGAAGCAGCGCTTCGAAAGCTAGTGCCTCCAAATAAACTTGTTGGACTATAGAATCACAAGAAATTCAAAATGATTACAGTACTTCATGACTCCTTACAAGACAAACGCATCTCTGGTTGATACACTGAGAGAGAGTGCATCCTTTTGTGGGTTAGTCAATTCTTCCACAGTATGCATTCCATATCACTTGTGTTGTTTGTCTAAATAATTAAGGCCCTAACAGTGCCAATTATATAGTAATGGGGTCTTTTATGCTAAAAACAGGTCTCCATTTTATCTGCTTTTACAACTTTCAACTTGGGCCAAAACATTTCTTTCGAGCTTTATAACATTATAGTGGCCATCCTCCCTTTGTGACATGATTTCCCCTCAACCTGTCTACCATCATCTGTCCTTAACCAGATTAAAGATGATTTCTATCATTTACAGACATTATAGTGGCTATATCCCCTTTGTGTGATAAAAATGATTTGCTTTCTTTGTCTGTGTGCAGGTGCAGAATTCAGGTTAAATGTGTTACTACCCCTCTCAGTGCCTCCAGCTGTGTTTCACCTCTAGTATCTGAGCTAACTCATATTTCTATATTTTTTACTTCATGTAGGTCCATCCACAGTTAAAATCTCAATGGTGCTTGAATATTTATCTAGTAGCAAACAGGGTATATTTCAGTTCAGTGTAGTTTTTAAAAGAAAGAAACGTGAAACAGCTACTAATGTTTTAGATTTCGCTAAGGCTAACTTCACTGTGATGGGACAGAAACTATCCATGAATTGAGTAAGTCTGTTAATCAGTAAAATGCCTGAAGATCAGTGGGGTATATTCTGAAAATAATTTAATGAAATATAAAACTATTGCTGATCCCTGAGGGGTAAGATCTTTACTTTTCAAAAATAACCACTGACAACTGAAGAGGTTAAGAGAAAACTATAACCAGAAGTGAATAAGCATACAAAAATGTACAAAATAGAACAGATCTGAGCAAACAGAAGAGATACAAAAAACAACAAAAAAGACTCAGTGGAAAGAAACTTGCAAGGAATGTCAAAACCAATACAAAAAACTTTACAATTGCATTAGGACAGTTTGGAAGAATTATCTTCCACAAAAGGTGATTGAAGCTAGATGAATTATTGATTTTCAAATCTAAGATTGACTGATATTTGTTGATCAAAGGTTTTAAGAGATAAATGGCTAAGATAGACATATGGAATTAGTTAGTAGATTGCTCAATCATTGAATGGGTGGAATAGACTCCAAGGGTGAATTGACTATCCCAGTTCCTGTGTTGATGTCCTATGTCCCTGTTCCTGTTTCCAGAAACATCCTATGCTTCTGGTGTAATTTCTGGCAAAGTTTTTAGTTTGTAGCAATGACTGGTGATAATGATGATAGGCAAAATGATTAAATGCCACTTAACCTTGTAATTAAGGGGTGGAATAGCAAGAGGAACAATGATAAATTTCAGGGTTAAAGACTGGCAAGGTGAAGGTGGACTTCATACTGGTAGAACACTTTAAACATGCTCTTACAGAAATGTAATGGGTTTAAATTACCGATATGGCAGGAGCTGAACAGAAGCAATAAAGTGCTAATGAACATTGAGAAAGTAGGAACAGTAGTTATCAAAGTCTCCATGCCATTGCCATTCTCATTGTAAGTTAATGAGATATGGAATGAATTACTGAAGCTTGATATCAGTTACCACACGCTCGGCTTTTCAATTCATTAGTTCTTTTTGCTTGAAATACTGTCTGCTAACTCAGCATCCAATGGTTAGGTTTTGTCCCTAAATAAACAATAATTAAACTGATTGAAGATCATTAAATTTTTAAAAAGTGGCACACCTGCTTGACTTCTGAATGAAAAAGATAAGCATTCATATCTTATTACAAGAAACTGAGAAGAATAGAGAACATTTTAGTTTATAAAACAAATCTATTTATGAGAAAGGGAAGGAGAAAACTATGATACGTTGCTGCATTTGTAATTTTGTGATCTGGCAATGTTGCTCTAAATCCCACCGTGGGGTCTGATGGAATTTACATTTAAAGAAAACAATCTGGGTGAATTTGCAAAACCACTGTGGTGACTAAGAAACTATCTTCTTTTTGTAAAATTTCAGCTAGATCTCTTCATATCCTTGAGAGAAGGAATCTGCTAGCCTTAACTGGACTGGCCTATATATGACGCCAAAGCCACTTTTGATATTGCTGAGCTGTTGTAATTAACTATATGCTGATTTATACATTCTAAGTCTGAAGTTAATCAATAGATTTATTTTCAAATGAGCCTATAACATTTGACATGAAGGAAATCCAATCTGATGTCCATTATGAAGTAACATGCTTGAAAGCTATGGTAATATATAAACAAAACACTTTTCTGGGAGATTAACATTTTCTCCATATAATTTGGTCAGCTTATTTGAATTGAAGCCAAAAACACTTTTGGCTTCTGAATTAATTCGTAAAGTCTTTTTTTTGATCATGAGCAAATAAAACATTCCTTGTGTTCTCAAATTGTATGTTTAACGTGTAAAGATGTTTGTGCCATTATCAGGTTAATATTGGATTAATAACACAATTAGGCAATGACCTTAGCACAATAGTAATGTCATAAGATGAGGAAATCTGAAGAAACAGCCTACCTCTCTGAAAATGAGTTCAAATCCCACTTTGGATTTGAATTAAGTTAATAAATCTGTAAATTAAAGAAGCTTGTTCATGCAACCATTCTTGTTAAGGGAAGGTAGTCTGCTATCCTTGCTGTGGCCTGCATGTGACTCCAGCCCACAAAGCAATGTGGTTGACTCTATTCAGGGGCAATTGCAGCAAGTGGCTGGCAAAGCCAGAGAGAACCACACTCTATAAAAGAATAAAAGGGAAAAAAATACTTGATAGGTGCTCTTTGACCATAGTGACTGTAATAAAACATAAATAATTAACAGGGATAGTTTTATTTCATAGCAAACATTCAGGAAGTTGGTATAAGGACTGTAAATGGCCATTTAAGCGAAGTTCACTTTGTATAACATCTAGCTTACATTTTAATTTTCTGTTTTCCCCGGCCAGAAAGTATTAACAGGATGTTTAACCACGTGAGACAAAACAAACAAAACTGAGTCTATTCTCTCCAACATTCATGTGCACATATGGTCTATTTAGCATTGTTACAGAAATTATCAAGAGGCATGTTGACTAATTTTTTACTTGTCAATCCTGAGGACACTAAGGCTCATTCTAAATTTCCTACCGCTATCACAGTTGAAAATAGCTAATTGAAGACAGATCAAGATAAACCTGCACTCTTACTGATCGAGTTCGAGATGGTACATTTACTTATGGATCCATGAGGGATTTGTGAGGTTTATGGGACACGTCCCTGGTACATTTAATTCAACTTGTCCTTCCATTTTATTACAAACAATGTTTAATGCTTCATTTTCTATGTTTATTACTGTAAAATGTGACCTCATATATCGCACTTGATCGCTAAATGGATAGCAATTAAAAAAAAAGCCATTCATTATAAATTATGTAAGTTCTGACCTTCATGAAAGCCAAGTATGTCTTAAAATGCAGTACAGAGAAGGTATCTCATCAGGAATGAAGAGTTATGACGAGTCCTTCACGTTTAGAAAGTACACATAATGAATCAGTAGATTATGAAAGTGTGTGTACAGTGAAAGGAAATTTGGATATTTTTGCTGGCCAATGAGTTGGCCATTCTATGAATACCTACTTCCCAGTTAAAATTTAAACATCAGCCTTGGATGTGCTTAACACCTGTGCAATATGTGTCACAAAGAAAATATATCGATCTAGCCACGGGCGACCGTCTACGTGGAGTTTGCACATTCTCCCCGTGTCTGTGTGAGTTTCCTCTGGGCGCTCTGGTTTCCTCCCACCATCCAAAGATGTGCAGGTTAGGTGGATTGGCCACCCTAAATTACCCATAGCATTCAGGGATGTATAGGCGAGGTGAATTAGTCGGTGCTAAAAGTAGAGTAATGGGATGGGGAATGGGTCTGGGTGGGTTACTCTTCAGAAGGTTGATGTGAGCGTGTTGGGCTAAATAGCCTGTTTCCACACTGTAGGGAGTCTATGATATATGGTTACTGTTTTATTGACAATGAAATAAACTTCATAGTCCAGTTTTTTTTCACCTACAGAACCTGTTGATTGCTCTCATGAGATTGTCAGCAGTCAGATCACAGTGTTACAGTGCTTACTGAAATGAAAGGGTAATCTCAGTGTTCAGTGCTTTTGAAGTCCATTTATTTTAATTCAGAATACAGGATAAACATGGAAATGGGAGGTTAATATTTTGTCAATGCATCTTACCTGGATGTTTTTTTGCTGTGTTGGCTGTTGTCATTCAATGCCTTTCACATGTTCCCACTACTCAGGCCCACAGTGTATTGGGTTTGACATGTGTTCATCTGATTGCTGCTGTGTGCTCAGTCAGAACAAGTTGAGCATCTGCTTTAATGCCCATCCAAAATATCTACTTATATCATAAGCTTTCCTTTCTAGTTCTCCCAAGTATTTCATCTAACACTGGCAAACCGTGTAATATCATGTAAGGTTGGCAGTATCAAATTTTTCAAAATTTCATGAAGCCAATTGTGAGAAATCTGCAATACTACAAATTATATAACCAATTACAGTAGTTTAAATAAATCTTGACATGATTTTAATTTTCATTAATCAATGTTATGATGATATTCAAAGATTAATTTGCATGTTGCTCCCTCAGGGTTGTTTCAAATTTGAATTACCAGAAGCATTCGCACAATCCTTCAGTGTTGATTTGTGAAATGCTTAAAACGAATAATGTATTTCTGATGGAAATGGTTTTGGTAGACGGTCACTCCAGATTTGAAGTATTGATCTTGAGAGTAACATATTATTGAACTTCATTCGTGAGTGAGCCAG
Source organism: Chiloscyllium punctatum (assembly GCF_047496795.1). Classification (NCBI taxonomy): domain Eukaryota; kingdom Metazoa; phylum Chordata; class Chondrichthyes; order Orectolobiformes; family Hemiscylliidae; genus Chiloscyllium; species Chiloscyllium punctatum. Next base: position 60,318,795 of record NC_092744.1, read on the forward strand.
GAATACTTGTTTCCTTTGCTAGTGGTTTTGGCTGCTCAGAATATAAAATATCAGTTAATAGAAATGATTAAGGAGTGAGAAAAATGATAAAAGTCCATGTAAATAATATGTAGCTCATTTTGTTCAGAATGGAATATTATACAAAGATCTTAATAATAATAATATTATTTTTGGGAACATTACAAGTGTAATTTAACACCACTTTTCCAGCACACATCCTAATTAAAATTGAATTAGCTGTATTATTTGTTTTCTGTGTTGTGATACCAATGACTACTAGCTTGTGGTTAGACCAGTTTGTTGTCACCATCCTCTTTCCTTGACTGGAGCAAAGGGCCTACTTGGTTTCTAATGGTGAGTCTTAATGACAAGAGGCTGTTTTCTTAAATGAGGGTATGTAGCTTAAATGTAGTTTAAATACTGAGACTGAGAATATATCTCTAATAAATTGTAAGCCATTCTGCTTTCCCCCCATCCAAGTTGGTATGACATCATTATATTGGGTAGAGCTTAATATAATTCTGGATTAGTGGTGCTGGAAGAGCACAGGAGTTCAGGCAGCATCCAAGGAACTTCGAAATCGACGTTTCGGGCAAAAGCCCTTCATCAGAAACGTCGATTTCGAAGCTCCTTGGATGCTGCCTGAACTGCTGTGCTCTTCCAGCACCACTAATCCAGAATCTGGTTTCCAGCATCTGCAGTCATTGTTTTTACCTCAGAGCTTAATATAATGTCCAACATTAACCCTATTGTACCACTGACTTATACAATATAGTTAACATTACATATTCATGTATAGAATACATTTACCATTAACTGATCTTCCAACAAGTTTCCCATTTTACAAATTCAAAAAATTTGGAGGTTTCATAATTCTTGCAAAACACCTTCTGTTCAGGTTTTGAAGTTGGGCAAGTCTCTAGCTTCAGAACTGTTACTATTGATTCCGTGTTTGACTCTGCCGTGGACTATAAAATCATTCTACACTGGAGGATCTATTATGTCTTGGACATCCCTCGCTGAGGTCAGTGTTCCTGTTAAACTATGTTGGCAAACCTTCATTCTCAATCTTATAATACATCAGTGTTGAAGTAAGAACTCCTTATTTCAACTTATGTCTTGAATATCTTTATTTAGCTTCTGTTGTATATTGCTGATCCAAACATGTTCACATTGTCAGTAATGCTACTTGAATTTTGCTGATGACTTAGCTGTGTCATCAGTTGCAATAATTGTTCCTTAGAAGATGAAGAATTACAATATTCCTCTTGGCATGTTGTTTCATCATAAGACCATAAGATGTAGGAACATACATTGGCCTTTCATCCCTCCAAGTCCACTCTGCCATTTAATAGGATCTGATAATTCTCAATTCTACTTTCATGCCTTTTCCCAAATCCCTTGATTAAAAATGTCTATTTTGACCTTGAATTTGCTTAATAATCTTCCATAACAGCCCTCTGTGGTAAAGAATACCACAGAATTATTGCCCTCTGAGAGAGGAAATTCCTCCTCACCTCTATCTTAAATATATGACCTTCATTCTGAGATTATGCCCTCTGGCATAAGTCTTCTGCCTTCCCTGTTCCTCCTCACCTCTATCTTAAATATATGACCTTCATTCTGAGATTATGCCCTCTGGCATAAGTCTTCTGCCTTCCCTGTGTAGTTGCAGAATTTGATTCTATTGACAGCATGAATCAATTAGGTAAAAACAATGACTGCAGATGCTGAAAACCAAATACTGGATTAGTGGTGCTGGAAGAGCACAGCAGTTCAGGCAGCATCCAACGAACAGCAAAATCGACGTTTCGGGCAAAAGCCCTTCATCAGGAATAAAGGTGCTCGTTGGATGCTGCCTGAACTGCTGTGCTCTTCCAGCACCACTAATCCAGCATGAATCAATTCTCTTATGCCAACATAAATAATTGCAAAACAGCAGTGACCCAGGCTACTATCTGGGTCCAGGCAGGCTCTGAATAGTATTGTGGCCTCCAATGACAATCTACAGGCAAGAGGATTCTTTTTCTTTTTGGGTTTTGCCATTTGTCTGGAAAGCCTGATGAAATCCTATACCAGCTCTCCATTAGCTGATTACTGAAGCAACAGTTTATCACTGGATTGTTTGTTCTCTGACTCACTTACCTTTGCACAGATTTGTCAGAAGTTGGTCTCTCTTTACCTGTTTGCTTTCTATTGCAACTGGTTAAATTCCTTTGCTATTTTAAGATTTTTGAGGTTGTGATTAGTCTTAAAGTACTTATCAGAAGCTGATTACCATGTTATATGTTTTATATGTTTTGCTGCCACCATCCAATTTTCTTGACTGTTTTTAAGGACCTACTTGGTTTCCAGTGGTAGACTGGAGCCACTAATGAGTCTTAATAAGAAGATGCTCTTATCTTATCCAAGGTGTAGGTGGACCTTTTCCACTGCCAAACTCTAGCCACCCAACACCTGGAGGAAGAAAGCCTCATCTTCTACCTTGTGACCCTCCAACCACATGGGATCAATGTGGATTTCACCAGTTTCCTCATTTCCCCTCCCCCCACCTTATCCCAGATTCAAATTTCCAACTCAGCGCCACCCTTTTGGACTGTCCTACCTGTCCATCTTCCTTCCTACCTCTCTGGTCCACCCTCCTCTCCAACCTATCACGATCACAACCATTCTTTCCCCCCCCACCCCCCTCGCCACCTTCATCTACCTATCGCGTTCCCAGCCACCTTCACCCCAACACCCACCCCCCCAATTTATCTCTCAGCCCCCTTGGGCCACTCCCCCATTCCTGATGAGGAGCTCATGCTCGAAATGTTGACTCTCCTGCTCCTCAGATGCTGCCTAATTGGCTGTGCTTTTCCAACACCACACTTTTCGACTCGAATCTCCAGCATCTGCAGTTCTCACTTTCTCCTGTAGGTGTTACGTGATAACATTCAGATACAAGTTACCTTAGTAAGGTAGATGTCATTAAGACAATGAGGAAACCTAACTCTGAGTTTTCCCATTTTTGAGAAGTTTCACATGGTTTCTCACCATGACCCATTGTAACTTCCCTCACGCAAATGTCTGTATTATGTATGGTACCCTTTTCACCAATCATGCTCCAAAAGAGGTGGATCTGCTCATTATACTCAGGCATTGAACTGCTTACACTGCCTTTTCCATATTTGAACCCCAGCTGCACACCACTTCAAATACTGTAAACCATGAATTGCCCCTCATAGTCAGATGTTTTGTTACTTTTGTGATTCAGACATCATACAAAGGGAGGTTAATGCCTCACTTTAAAGAAAGTGAGCTGGAAGTACTGACAGGGAGGGTGATGGAGAGGAAGGCCATCCTCTTGCCTGTGGATTCTCATTGGAGGCATGACACCAGATACAGCCTGCCTGGACACAATTTGCAGCCTATGCTCCAAGAGAAACACACAGCAGTATAAGAAGGCTAATGATCTTTGATGTTCCACAAGGGAAAATGCCATCATCTTCCCTCTCTGCCTCTTCACATTCACTCTAACTCTGTCATTGCACAGTAACATCACCAAGGCTACTAATCCACAACTCTTATCATTGTAAACAGCATCTCCATTCAATGGCTCTCACCCTCCTCATCCTCTTAATAACTCTTCTTCCTCTTTGCACTTCTCACTCTCTCAGGATACCTCTCCACCTCCGCTGTTCCTGGTATCACCACTAATACTTCTTCCATCCACTTTAATCTTATTCAAGCCCTTCTTTTATCTCATTGCAGTCCCTAACCTGGGTCAAAAGGTTCGTCATTCATGAGGTTTCTCAGTCTCTTTAAGTCTGACATGCTCATGTGGGAATGCTGAGACCTCCATGTCAAGGCAACCCCAGTAAGCTTAACTTTGCTGTGCTGCACTGCACTGTAGTTACAAGATTCTGGGCCATGACCAATCTGTCAGGTCATTCTACAGTTAATAAGCAGGATGGGGGGACAAGAAAGACAGTCAGGAAACTATTCTTCAGGATTGGGCATTGCATGGTGCAGGCAAGCAGAGATGACATGTGTGAAAGGGAGGTGGGGCTGCAACAGTAATGTAAGGGGAGAGTACAGTAAATCAGGTGGGAAGGGTCATCTGGGAGGGGGATTCTTCCAAGGTCAGGAGTACACTGTCTTCAATGGGGAGCAGTGTATGACCATACTTGACATGATCAACTCATATGGTACGAGCTTGAGCAGAAATGTGGCAACTGCACTGCCATACAAACAGGTCGGGTTGAGCTCTGGGAATGTGAATGAGGTTCACAGAAAGGGCTACCAGAGATGGGATGTAGATATCTGAAGCCTCATTAACACACAGACACCAATGCTGGAAGCCATCAGCCAGAGAGCACTCAATGTCACCTTCCATCATGCTGGAAATCAAAAGTATGCAATAGGATAGAAATTGGCTGCAAGCTTATCCGGACTAGGCAGGCTAGGTATCTCAACCTGTGGGGCCCTTTAAAGAGAAACACAGGGCCATGCGGGACACATGAGTTTCAGGGTCCCTAATTCGGGAGCTGTTTTGTTGTGCATCTCTCCTCCCCAGACCTCACTGACCACCTCATTCATGCCAACAGATGCTGAGGTGTTTAGGTGGCATGAGGAGGCTGTGCAAAGGGAATGCAGGATTTATTGGTGTGGGAAGTTGGGAGAAATGAGAACTGAATGAGGGAAGATATTATCTCAATCATGAGAGTGGTGGACCATAGCCATGGTTGGGAGTGGGTGAAGCAGTAGAGATAGTGAGTATGAAGCAGCAGAGAGAAGATTGTGGCGCATACCCCTGGTGGAGTAGAGAGGGGGATTGGCAATATGGCTCAGTGGTTAGCACTGCTGCCTCACAGTGCCAGGGACCAGGGTTCAATTCCAGTTTGGGCAACTGTCTGTGTTGAGTTTGCATATTCTCCCTGTGGATTTCCTCCAAGTGCTCCATTTTCCTCCCACAGTCCAAAGGTGTGCAGGTTAGGTGGATTGGCCATGGTAAGTTGCCCATAATGCCCAGGGATATGCAGGCTGGGTGGGTGAGCCATGGGGAATGCAGGGTTACAGGGTTGGGCGAGCTGCTCTTCGGAAGATTGATGTGGACTCGATGGGCCAAATGGCTTGCTTCCACATTGTAGGGATTCTATGTAAAGTCATTGATCTTCTCACAGCACCACTGGCTGTTCCTCTACATCACTGACCCAAGTGGTGACCAGGCTGCCAGCATCTGGTCATGTGACCTGCCTTGTCCATCCTTTGGGAAAACCACAACCCTCCTTTGTACAACCCAACCCACCAGGTCCCTTTTGGCATATTATATTGTTACTTCCCCTTCCTTGGCATATTCAGATTCAGATCTTAACCAAGAAGGGCTGCTTCAGAACACCAGTGTTTAACCCACCCTGTGCATTCAGTCCCTTAGTTGGCATCCACAGTCCCCATTGAGACCTCACCCATCCTGCAATCCCCATGTTGAGACCTCATCTATCATAGAGTCCCCATATGAGACCTCATCCATCCTACAGTCCCCATGTGAGGCCTCATCCATCATGGAGTCCCCATGTGACGCCTCATACATCGTGGAGTGCCCATGTGAGACTTCATCCATCCTACAGTCCCCATGTGAGACATCTTCCATCCTATAGTCCCCATGTGAGGCCTCATCCATCCTGCAATCCCCATGTTGAGACCTCACCTATCATGGAGTCCCCATGTGAGACCTCATCCATCATGGAGTCCCCATCTGTGGCCTCATCCATCATGGAGTCCCCATGTGAGGCCTCATCCATCGTGGAGTCCCCATGTGAGACCTCATCCATCCTACAGTCCCCATGTGAGACCTCATCCATCCTACAGTCCCCATGTGAGACCTCATCCATCCTACAGTCCCCATGTGAGACCTCATCCATCCTACAGTCCCCATGTGAGACCTCATCCATCCTACAGTCCCCATGTGAGACCTCATCCATCCTACAGTCCCCATGTGAGACCTCTTCCATCCTATAGTCCCTATGTGAGACCTCATCCATCATGGAGTCCCCATGTGAGGCCTCATCTATCCTACAGTCCTCATGTGAGGCCTCATTCATCCTGCAATCCCCATGTTGAGACCTCATCCATCCTACAGTCCCCATGTGAGGCCTCATCCATCCTACAGTCCCTATGTGAGACCTCACCCATCATGGAGTCCCCACGTGAGGCCTCACCCATCATGGCATCCCCATGTGAGACCTCATCCATCCTACAGTTCCCATGTGAGACCTCATCCATCCTATAGTCCCTATGTGAGACCTCATCCATCATGGAGTCCCCATGTGAGGCCTCACCCATCATGGCATCCCCATGTGAGACCTCATCCATCCTACAGTCCCCATGTGAGACCTCATCCATCCTGCAATCCCCATGTTGAGACCTCACCTATCACAGAGTCCCCATGTGAGACCTCATCCATCATGGAGTCCCCATCTGTGGCCTCATCCATCATGGAGTCCCCATGTGAGGCCTCATCCATCGTGGAGTCCCCATGTGAGGCCTCACCCATCATGGCATCCCCATGTGAAACCTCATCCATCCTGCAATCCCCATGTGAGACCTCATCCATCCGACAGTCCCTATGTGAGACCTCATCCATCCTGCAATCCCCATGTGAGACCTCATCCATCCTACAGTCCCCATGTGAGACCTCATCCATCCTGCAATCCCCATGTTGAGACCTCATCTATCATAGAGTCCCCATGTGAGACCTCATCCCTCCTACAGTCCCCATGTGAGACCTCATCCATCCTGAAATCCCCATGTTGAGACCTCATCCTTCGTGGAGTCCCCATGTGAGACCTCATCCATCCTACATCCCCATGTGAGACCTCATCCATCCTATAGTCCCCATGTGAGACCTCATCCATCATGGAGTCCCCATGTGAGGCCTCACCCATCATGGCATCCCCATGTTGAGACCTCATCTATCATCGAGTCCCCATGTGAGACCTCATCTATCAGAGTCCCCATGTGAGACCTCATCCATCCTACAGTCCCCATGTGAGGCCTCATCCATCCTACAGTCCCGATGTGAGACCTCATCCATCCTACAGTCCCCATGTGAGACCTCATCCATCCTCCATTCCCCATGTGAGACCTCATTCATCCTCCATTCCCCATGTGAGACCTCATCCATCCTCCATTCCCCATGTGAGACCTCATTCATCCTCCATTCCCCATGTGAGACCTCATCCATCCTCCATTCCCCATGTGAGACCTCATCCATCATGCAGTCTCCATGTGAGACCTCAACCATCCCACATTCCCCATGTGAGACCTCATCCATCCTGCAATCCCCATGTGAAACCTCATCCATCATGCAGACCCCTCTCATACATGCTGCAAACCACAGTCTCCATGTGAGATCTCATCCATCCTACAGTCCCCATGTGAGACCTCATCCATCCTACAGTCCCGATGTGAGACCTCATCCATCCTATAGTCCCCATGTGAGGCCTCATCCATTTTGCAGACCCCTCTCATACATGCTACCAACCTTACCCATCTGGGGATCCTATCCACCTTTTACACTACGCCCCTCATCCACCTGGCACCCTTACCCCAATCTTACATATTTACCCTTTCATAAGAGTTGTTGAAGTGGCTGACTTTGTCATGAGCAAGTTAAATCTCAGAACACAGCACAATTACTGTTTTAAAAGGGGGGGTGTTGATCCTCTTTGTTGCTGTATTTTTAGATTCTGGAACAGCTCTATCCACAAATGGCCCCATCCAGGAATCTCCAGTGCAGAAGACAACTAAGCATAACTGGGTCAGTTTTAATGTAATCAAGGCTGAAAATAAGGTTTCCATTTGGAATGTCTGGGCCATGAATTTTCATAGTTCTATCAAATTGTCAGGCAGTGGTTAACTCTTGATATTGTGAGTTCACTGATACAGAAAAAATTGTAAGCAAAATTTTGCTGAATACGAATGTATAATCTTTGGTGTCATGGTGGCACACTGTGTAATAAGTCGCAAATTCACATTTGTGATTATGCACATATTGAGTTTCTTAGTTATACTACAGGTATAACAAAGCATACGGAGTCTAGACATGTCTCCAGAGTGAGGGAAAAGCAATTGGCATCATCACAAAAATTACAGCAGTAATACTTTTCTTTA